>NC_058386.1:6422500-6740000 GCF_018350175.1 Felis catus | reverse complement strand
CCGAGAACGCCAAGGTCGACAGCAGGCCAAGCATGGGGTGAGCGAACAGCCCAATGCTCACATCTGTGCACTTTATCCATTTTGATTTTGGACCTACCTCGCCTAGCAGGTGGCACAGCAGGCTGTCTACTTCCAGGTCTCAGTTCCAGGTAAGGACCCAGCCTGGCTGCAGTTCCGTCATCTACAAAATGGGGATGAGACCACAATACGGGCGTCCCACCCCCTGGCACGTGGTCACAGGAGCACAAAGGCAGTGAAGCTACTAATGGGCTTTGTGTGTAGCTCAAATCCCAGCGGGTCGCTGATCAGGAGTGGGTGACCCCGAACAAAACACCTCAGCCAGGACTACCGTTAGTTACTCCTGCTATTATTGTTACACTGAATCTCCTTTTAGGTCTGACATTCTGCCCCTTAACTGTCAGCAGTCACTTGAAGATTTAATTCAGCCCCGCCCATCACGGGCAGCGGAGAATCAACAGCTACACATCTCAAGCACCTAGCACTGAGGTAACTGCATGTATCTCATCCACGAAGACCAACTGGGCGCCTGGTGGCTCAGTCGGTTAAGCGTCCGACTTGGGCTCAGGTCATGATCTCACGGTTCGTGGGTTCGAGCCCCGCGTCGGGCTCCGTGCTGACAGCTCGGAGCCCGGAGCCTGCTTCGGATTCTGTGTCTCCCTCTCTCTCTGCCCCTCCCTGCTCACACTCTGTCTCTCTCTCAAAAATAAACAAACATGAAAAAAATGTTTTTAAGTCACTGACCTTGAGCCACATGTTGGAATAGAAGGTAGGACAGGGCCACTGCCCCTGTTCCTGATTTCCTGAGTCCTACACACTGTAGAACAAAGAAAACTCCTACTCTGGGTAGTAAACCACACAGAGGAAATGGAATCTTGAGTCCCAAGGAAATGCCCAATATTAGAGAAATACAGCCATTTCTCCATGGATTATCTCATGTACTGCAACTCGGCAGGAAATGACTCATTGAAGCCCTGGCTAGCCTCTTACCTACTCAATGTACTTTTCAGCAAAAATATACAAACGCCACTAAGAAGCTACATCTGTTACGTTGCAAAAGGGCAGCCATCCCGCCCTGATGTTATCACAGCACTCCTTTGAATGAGGAACTTCAGAGTGATTTAGAAAACAATTTCTTCCTCATCCTGAGCATATTATAAAACAGCTCAGGGCTTCAAAGGCAGCACAGAGCCTGTCACAAAATAGATACTCAATTAATTCATTTGCATAATAAGACATATGTCACACAAGTACACACACATGCACGCATATACACACATCCCTGAGAAACACTGAACTTTGGCTAATGATAACTGGAAACAAATTGGCAAGTCTGCCAAAGTATAATTATATTTCAACATTCTTTTATTGGCTAACATAAGAATGTCTGCTTTTCATTCTACAAAAATACCGTCTTTTGATAAACACACTGGGAAATATGAGCTGAATTCACTTCTCTGTGATATTCAAACACATGGACTCGCATTAACGGGGGGTCGTAACTGTGGCACTCGTGAACACCTTTAAGGAAAGGGATCAGAGAGCTAACAAGAGAAGCGCACCTGAACGTATGGTACCAGTGAATTAATTTGCTAACTTCCTTCTTTCTTTCTGGATGTAGACCCTGTGTCACATGCAGCCACAGTATGTTAATTCAGTTTGGCTCAAGACACTAATGTACCAGCAAATATCAGAAATGATCCATTTAGGGGCGTCTGGGTGGCTCCGTCAGTTGAGCCTCCGACTTCGGCTCAGGTCATGATCTCGTGGCTCGTGGGTTCCAGCTCCGCGTCGGGCTCTGTGCTGACAGCTCAGAGCCTGGAGCCTGCTTTGGATTCTGTGTCTGCCTCTCTCTCTGCCCTTCCCCTGCTTGTGCTCCATCTCTCTCCCTCAAAAGTAAATAAACATTTTTTAAAAAATGACCCATTTAGCTGAAACTCCGACAATCCCTAAAACAATGGCATTCAAGTGAAACCCAGAAAGCGTGATGTTCGAAAAAAGAACCCGAGATATGCCTTTTAAAATGGCTTTTGTCGGGGCGCCTGGGTGGCTCAGTAGGTTAAGCATCTGACTTCGGCTCAGGTCATGAAGTCACAGTCTGTGAGTTCAAGCCCCGCATCGGGCTCTGTGCTGACAGCTCAGAGTCTGGAGCCTGCTTTGGATTCTGTGTCTCCCTCTCTCTCTGCCCCACCCCTGCTTCCGCTCTGTGTCTCTCTGTCTCTCAAAAATAAACGTTAAAAGCAACGTATTTAAAAAATAAAAAATAAAATGGCTTTTGTCCAATTCATTAAAAAAATGCAAATGGCTGACAAACAAGATAAAATATCCCACCTCATTGGTAATCAAAGAAATGCAAAAATATACATATAGAGAGAAAGATGCTGTGCATTCCCAGGTCGGTTGACCGCAATCATGCAAGCTGTTTGCGAGGGCTGTCCCCCACCCCCTTCCCAATACTATACAATTGGAACAACGTTTCAGGACAGCAAGTTGGTAATCGATCCCAAGAGCCCCACAACTCTATTTCCAGCAATCTATCCTAAAGCCAAAACTGGAAGCAATCTAAATCTCCCAACTACACGTGTTAAATAGATTACGGTGCATGAACTTGACAGGATAGATGCAGAAAAATATTTTCATTACATGTTGGTAGATGACCAAATGCTCACTCTGTAAGGTTAAGCGGAAGACAAACATTAGGAAGCTGACTCTACGGGGTGTTACACACGCAACTTTTATAAACATCTGGAAAGAAATATACCAAAATACTGACGGGGAGGGAACTTCCGTGGGTGAGTTTGGAGGCGTTCATTTTCTTTCCATGCTATTTTTTTTTTCAACTTGCACGTCATTTTTAAAATCACCAAAGTTACCGAAAACCCTGGCAACAAAGAATTACTAGTTCCACGTGTGGTGAGTATCAATAACATAACTAAGATAGCTGACGACCTATTTCTTTCTTTTCTAAGAACATCAATACGCTTTTCCTTCTATAGCGCGATGTGTCGGGGAAATGCTTTTCTTCTCTAGGCATACACGCACCAACCTCCTGGGAGTCACCTTTTTGAGGTTTCATGATGCTCGAGTCTATAAATACAACATTAAATATTTATGATTGATATTTGCCGCTTCTAAAAATACAAAGAGGAGAAGGTCTCTTAACAAGGCCTCCAATTTCATTTTCTCGCTGCGTGAACCAGGACCGTGCACTCTGCCCGCAGGCCCCGGGGCTCCCGGGGCCTCCTCCCTTTCCGCCGGCCCAGGGTCCCCCTGCCCGAGTGGGTACCCGTCCACTTCGTAAAAGCCCAGCGTCGGCTGGTGCCCGAGTCCGCTTATGCCGGCGGGACCTGCTACTGCCTTCGTGAACAGTAACCGAGTATCGTGTGAACTTCAACTGGGAGCGCAAAAATTTCTTTTCTCCCAAAACGACTTTGGATGCTGTGTTATGAGACTGAACCGAGAGAGGCCACCAAACAAAAATGTGTCGTCGGAGCGGCCGAAGCACAGACAATGGTGAGGAGGGGGGAAGAGGCAACAGATCCGTGGGCGATTCTGCGTGGAGAGGCTTTCGCTCCACTTTAGAGAAGCCCATGCTGGAAAGGGCGGAGGGTCCATCACGGGTGTGGCTCATGAGAACAGCGGACCCAGACCCGCAGCGCAAGAGAAAGCTCTGTCCACAGCCATCAACAGGTTGGCACTAGTTACTTTAACTTAAGACAAAACAGTCGCCAGGAGGTCAGGTTTACTGCATTAGTGATATGGCCACGTGGACGGCACATACCCTTGACAGGATGTGGCCCGAGGGCACTTGACCTGTGGTCTTTGTCCCCCAAACTCCTAACCCCAGTCTAATCATGTGAAAAACAGCAGCCAAATCCAAACTGAAGAACGTTCTACAGAATGCATGACCCAGCATTCCTTAAAATGACCACGGTCATGAAAAACAGGAATGTCTGAGAGACTGTCACAGTCCAGAGAAAATAAGGAGACAAATTCAACATGGTGCCCTGGTAGGGATCCCGGGACAGAAAAAGCGCATTCGTGAAGAAAAGGGGTGAAACCTACACAAGTCTGAAATGCAATTAATAGACGTATTTCAAATAATGTATATACGAGTATCGTTTCTTTAGATTCCCTGAGTTACCCAATGCTCTCCGGTGACCTGGCCAGCTATGGGCCTCAGTCCTCCAGGTAAGAAGGCTCATCCGTGCCTGAGGGAAACCAGCGCAGAATGGGTCCACACCTGGGAAGCATGCCGTGGCTTACTCCCCTGGGGAGAGGCCCTGCACGCGCACACCAACAAACGAACCCAATCTGGGTCAACAGCTGTCCCTGGGCTTTGCCACCAATAACTCCTTCACGGTTACGAGTCTGCCTCGCTGCAAATCTTCAACACGTCAAAGATCATCAGCCTTGGCAACCGTGGTGGAAACACCTACCCAGTCTTATCAGGTTACCACGTTTATAGAGGTCTGTCGCTTCCACCGCTCGAAATGCCATTGTCTTTATTATTCCATTATTCTCGGCTTCCTACTCCCCCCCACCCCCCACCTTAACCCTTTCGGTTATTTCCATCAGTCGGACTTGAAAAGCAGGGATGAAAATCCACCAAGGAGAACTTTAAAGCAAAAAGAGAAGAAATGCCCTCCAAGAGCTGGGCTTCAGGGTCAGGGCCACTAGCTGCAAAGATGGAAACAGTGCGGCAGCACCAAGCTTCGTGTCAAAGCAAGTGGCCACGTTTAGGGCAACAGAAGGGTTTCCAACCCACACCAGAACTTGGAAGAGCAGGGGAATAAATCCCCTGAGAGCGTCTGATCTTCTAGATGCTGACAGAGACCGTCTGACCGCGCTCCTGCTAAGGACGCTCTGGGGGTCAGGTCACTGGGTTCTCAGCTCTCCAGTCAGGAAAAGCACTCCCCTCTCTGGCCCGCAGCTGCCTTGCCCAGAAAACACAAGAGAATCTTAAAGCTTCCTTCTCAACTCGAAAATTTTAGAAGCCTATGAAATGTTCATTAATTCATCCTGAGTGTCCCGAATTCGTAGAGTGGAATTCCTACGTACCAGGCTCATTTCTTTGTATCTGACGTGCCTTAAGCTACTGTTTAAGATGTTGGCCTTTACTACTCTATTCTGCCTTTACAGCCTCTCCAGGGCCTCACCTAACGTCTGGGACGCATAAGTTTTCAGTAAGTATTTGCTGAATGAATGAATGAATGAATGAATGAATGATTTTAGTGCTATATGAGCAAAGAGCAGTAGTATATCATCTTTGGAATCATGAGCAGGACATAAAATTTTGTACAGTATGGTACTGGCACAAAAATAGTCACATAGATCAATGGAACAGAATAGAAAGCCCAGAAATAAGCCCACACTCATACAGTCAAATCATCTATGACAAAAGAGGCGAGAATACGCAATGGGAAAAAGACAGCCTCTTCAATTAATGGTGTTGGGAAAACCAACGTGCAAAAGAATGAAACTGGCCGACTTTCTCATACCATACACAAAAATAAACTCCAAGTAGATTAGAGACCTCAGTGTGACACCTGAAATCATAAAACTCATAAAAGAACACACAGGCAGTAATCTCTTGGACATCAACCTTAGCAAGGGAAACAAAAGCAAAAATAAACAACTGGGACTACGTCAAACTAAAAAGCTTTTGTAGAGCAAAGGAAACCATCAACAAAACGAAAAGGCAACCTCCTGAAAGGCAGACAGTATTTGCAAGGGATATATCTGAAACAGGGTTAATATCCAGGGCGCCTGGATGGCTCAGTCCGCTGAGCCTCCGACTCCGGCTCAGGTCACGATCTCGCGATCTGTGAGTTCGAGGCCCATGTTGGGTTCTGTGCTGACAGTTCAGAGCCTGGAGCCTGCTTTAGATCCTGTGTCTCCCTCTCTCTGCCCCTCCCCCACTCAAGCTCTGTCTCTCTCAAAAATGAAAAAATGTTCAAAAAAAAAAAGGGATTAATACCCAATATACATAAAGAACTCAACTCAACACCAAAAAACAAAAAACAAAAACAACCAAATAATCTGATTAAAAATAGGCCGAAGACCTGAATAGACACTTTTCCAAAGAAGACATAAAGATGGCCAACAGACACATGAAATGACGCTCAGCATTTACTAATCATCAAGGAAATGCAAATCAAAACCACAATGACATATTACCTGACACCAGTTTAATGGCTGGTTTCAGAAAGACAAGGAATAACAAGTGTTGGTGAGGATGTGGAGAAAAGGGAACCCCTGTGCACTGTGGGTGCACATGGAAATTGGTATGACCACTGGGGAAAACAGTATGGAGGTTCCTCAAAAAAAAAAAAAAAAGAAGAAGAAGAAATACCATATGATCCAGTAATTCTACTCTGGGTATATACCTGAAGAAAACAAAAACAGTAATTCAAAAAGATATCTGCACCCCTGTGCTTACTGCAGAGTTATTTACAACAGCCAAGATACAGAAGCAACCTGAGTGTCTACCGACAAATAAAGAAGACGTGATGTACACAAAAGGAATATTACTCAGCCATAAAAGAGTGAAATCTTGACATTCATAACAACATGGATGGAGCTAGAGGGTATAATGTTAAGGGAAATACATCAGTCAGAAAAAGAAATACCATATGATTTCACTTACACGTGCAATCTACAAAACAAAACAAATGAACAAAGAAACAACAATAAAAACAAAAAACAGACTCATACATACAGAGAACTAAAGGTTGCCAGAGAGGAAAGGGGCTGGGGAGGGGGGACAAAATAGGTAAAGGGGAATAAGAGGTACTTGCACGTTATAAAATAAATAAGTAACGGGATGAAAAGTCCAGCACAGGGAACACAGTCAATAACACTGTTATAACTTTGTATGACGATAGACTATAATGACACATAGCATAGCAAGCATTTCGTGATGTATGTAATCGCCAAATCTCTATGTAGTACACCTGGAACTCATATAAGCTATGTCAACTACACTTGAATTAGAAATACATTTTTTTTTAATTTTTCAAAAGAGATAGAATTCTGTAAACTTTGGGAACATTGGCGGGGAGGAATCTCACTCACTTTTCTTTCGTTGACTCTGCATAGGAGACAGTAAAAAAAGGTAATTCAATTTCACTATTGTGAAAGGGAAAGGTCAACATTTCCTAAATGTTTTGGGGCAGAAGGTGTGTGTGGAGGTGCAGAAGCGCGTCGGACAGCAACTGGAAGATTAACAGGTACACGCGGTGGACACAGGCACTGTTGAGGCTCATCCATCAGGGGCTCAACTGATGTTTTCATGTGATAGGAAGGAGAACTATTTTTGTGTGCAAGAATACAATTAAGAGCACAAAATAGGTACACATGATCGTTGTTATTTAACTCATGCTCTGTAGTAAAGGGAGAGTCTCTACATGAAGGTTCTACTGGCTCCAGAGGTTATGCCATGGACACGGCTAAAGAATTTCTCCAGCATTTCCTGACAATTGGTAATGTAGTCAAAGGAGCACTTCTCTAACCAAGACGCAAAATTATGGGTATGGAAGACAGAGCACTGTGGTGGGCAGTCTCTTAGATGGCACCCAGTGAGCCCACCTCCTGGTATTCGAACCCTCGCATAGCCCCAACAAACATTTAACGGGATTGGTCTGTGCGAGCAAAAGAATATGGCAGAATCGAGGATACGTCACTTTTGCAATTAATTAGGTTACGAAAGCGCTATGGTTTCCGGCACTTTCTTTCTCTGTCTCCTTCTCCCCCCGCTTCCTCTTCCTCTTTGTCTGTTTTCCTCATAGGGATCACTCACTCTGGGGGAAGTCAGGCCACGAGCAGCCCTACAGAGGGGCCCATAAGGTGAGGAACTAAAGCTTCCCTCCAACTTCCACATACGGGAATGAGCTTGGAACGGATCCTCCAGCTGGGACAACGTTCAAAGACTGCAGCCTGGGCCAACAACGTGACTGCGGCTCTTGGAGACAACCCTGAACCAGACCATCCAGCTAGTCTGTACTTGGATTCTCCTGAGTCTCAGAACCAGTGTGAGAGAATAAGTGCTTATAGCCTTCAGCTGTCGAGTGTTGGCATCATTTGTTACACAGCCACGGATAACCAATGCAGGGACTGACACTGCAGTGTGCTAGTGGGAAGAAAGGAACCTAAAGTAGAAACCAACCCCATTCATCTGCTCCCTGTCCACTCCCCCCAAGTCCATAATTACCACTTCATTTCATTTATTTGCCTTCAAGCCAGCACGCAAAGACCCAAACTAAATGGATCTATCTTGCCACCATGAAGCAGTTCTCTTTTAAGAGTAGAACCTAAATCTACTGGGCAAGTCGTTTACCTCCCAAGAATCATGCAGCCTTAGAAATCAGACTGATAATGGGTGCCCGGGTGGCTCAGTCGGTTGGGTGTCCGACTTCGGCCCAGGGCATGATCTCACAGTTTGTGGGTTCAAGCCCTGTGTCAGGCTCTGTGCTGGCAGCTCGCAGCCTGGAGCCTGCTTTGGATTCTGTGTCTCCCTCTCTCTACCCTTCCCCCACTCACGCTCTGTCTCTGCCTCTCAAAAATGAATAAACGTTATAAAAAAAAAAAGTAGAAAAAAAAAATCAGACTGGTATTTTCCCCCCTAAATCCCCAGCAAATAACTTGCTCCCCCCTAAGCTATGCATTTCCATGTGCAAAAGGTACAAATGGTACTTTTTATCAGATTAGAAGAAAAGGTCCAGCCTAAAGTTCTTGGTTTCCTATGAGATAACTCCTAAACTCGCCCGATATATTTTAGCAAATTCAGGACACAAAAACGCAAGACGTGTTTTGTACCACCACAGAATACATTTACCTGAAAGAAAGAGTCCCTTTGAGGCTTTAGACTACGTAGGTTATCTCACGTAAAAGGATTTAGATTTTTTACCTCCAAAGCAAAACTCTAGTTTCTGGTTCACTGCCTTTCTCATGAGTCTGACATTAATGCCCAGAATGGACAGAGCTGACGAGTGTGTACGTGCTCTAATTGGGACTCCAATTATGAAGTTGGATCTCGTTTGGGGAACGTCATTATGATGTGAAATCATATTCCCTGTTGTCGAAGCTGCTACTGGAAGCCGATCCTCCAGGGCCCCGAGTCTGTCTCCAAGGGGTGGAATGCGGTGACAGAGGACACCCAGGTCACCCCCTATTTACTACCTGAAGCCACCACCGCTGCCGAGAGAGGAATTCCAAGGTCAAGGTCTCTCCTTCCACGCTCTGAGACTTGCAGATACAGAGCATTTTTGAATAGATGTGCTGTTGAACACACTTCCCTCAAAAGAGCCAGAGAGTCTAGAAAGATGTCCAACTTAGCATCACAGACTCACCCACAGTATGATTTCTTTCAGAGACACTGGACAAGACTCCTCAGACAGGTCCTTGGAGGCCAGGCACCAAAACGCAAAGGGCACACAGCTGCTTCTGTCCCCGCCCACCTACGGCTCCCACAGGACGGGGGGCTACGCTCAGAACCACCAGGCCCTGGGGTCTCTCCTGGCAGCCGGGGGCCAGGAAAAGTCTGTGCCGTGTGGCCGGTTCACGGAGTATTCCGGGGGGCAAAGCGGGTGGGCCCACAGACGACATGGTCACCAGAACCCCGGCTCCTTCCTCCCGTTCAGTCGTGTGGAAAAGCCTCATTGGGCCATGTGACAGAGAGCGGGTCTCCGAGATGCAACTCGGAGCCGGCGCACAAAGCCACGGAGTCCACGCCTGCACCTCTGCGAAACGCAGCACACAGAGCATCATCCCCCGGGGGACAGACGGTTGGAGCCTGCAGACCGTTGGCAGAAAACGTGAAAGAGAAAGCCCAGCGAGTCAGTTCCAGCCTCTGCTTTCGACCTCGTTGCTTGAATGCGCTCCCCTGCAGGCAGTGCCGTGACACCGACCTGTCGCGGAGCACTGCGCTCGGAGCGCCGCTGTATCCGCGTGCTAATTTTATTAAAGACGAGGAGTTTGTCACTGCGCTTCTTCGGCCGCGCTGCACAAACGCCTAACGGCCACGGGCGTGCGTCATGCATGGCTGGGTGGCCACCTGGGAGTACAGCAGGGGGCCCGGGGGAACAGGGGTGAGGCGGGATGAGACGGTGTGGGCCACAGCCACGATCGTGGAGTCAACTGCGCCTTCTTCTGCAAAAAGATCGGTTGTGGCCCTAACCCCCGCGCTGCACAACGAGGTCTTATTTGGACACGGGGTCACCGCGGATGGAATTCATCAAGACGAGGTCCCACTGGAGTCGGGTGGGCCCCTTATCCACACGACTGGTGTCCCTGTAGTTGTGTGAAAACAGAGGCACGTGGACAAGGCAGAGATGGACCCGTGTGTCTCCAAGTCCGGGAATGTCAGGAGTCCCTGGCGAGCACTGGAAGTGAGTCGGAGACAGAAAAGGAAGGATCCTCCCTTCTAGAGCCTTCAGAGGGTGGGTGGCCCTGGTGACACCTGGGCTTCACGTTTCTGCCTCTGAACTCCAGAAGAGAAACGGAGACAGAATAAATGTCCGCCGTTTTCAGTCCCCCGGTCGTGGTTCATGGTTACGGCGGTCCCAGGACGCAGATGTGACCGCTGACGGTAAGTGGCAATCGTACTGTTCCAGCAAGTCCGCTGGGAGGGAAAGGCCCCTCTGACTGGCTTTGGTCCTGGGTTTGACTTAGCCGTTCCCCACTCAGACAGCTGGCCGAGCTGAACAGCACTTACACGTACCTCCTCCACCCTTCCCTTCGCGTCCCGGAGACACTGGGGTTCAGGTGGGACTGGGGAGAGGATGCACAGTTCTCAGACTACACATCGGATCTTTTAGGGATTGTAAAACGCTGTCCGCACATGTACACCCATAAGCATTTTGTTTTATACGACTGATACCCAAATACGTGTCCACATATGCCATTTTACGTTTCTTAAAGCAGTGCAACTTTTACCATATTTAAAACCACCAGATAATCATCCTAAAAACAAAAGTGGTGCGGTGTGGTGGGTTTCAGATGGATAAGAGAGACACTGGAACGACAGCTTAGCCTGGCCCCCAGGGTCCGTGACATCAAGCCACACAATGGATGAGACACCATTACGGTAATGAGCTCTTTCTCCAGTCCCAGTAATGAGTCCGCTTGAAGAATTAATTAGAAATTCTGAAACGGCTTCCCTGAAAGGAGAAAGACTGGTTTGCCTAGAAGAACAGCGAGCAGAGCAAACCTGGATGCCGCTTCCTCACCTGCTTTTACTTTCCCCGTTTAGCATGTCTGAGAAGCAAAGGAATCTTCCTTTACTCTGAGATCTCTCCGGTGGACCACTCGGCAATTTAGGCAGTGAGGCTTCTCGTTGACAACAACTGGCGGGCGTGTCAACGCCACGTGGATAACGACAAACATTCTAACATTTAATCAAGATGGAAGTCTGCCTTTAGAACCTCTGTTCCACATGCAGCCAACCAATTATTAGAAAAGGTAAGACACTAGGGGCAGCTGGCTGACTGGCCGGTGGACCACGTGCCTCTTGATCTCAGGGTCTTGGACCCCTATCTATCCACCTCTGCAATTCAGGGAATGAAGAAAAAAGAAAAAACGCATGTGTACCCTGCCCATGAAGGACATTCCTCCCAGGAGATACCAACCCTCACTCATCAACCTCCAGAGAGACCACATGTGGCCACGAATCCTAGCCCTCCTTGACCCAGAGGTCCACGTGGGCCCACATCACATTTGCATTAGCTGGATGCAAATGGTGGATGTAGGGGTGTCGTCCTCCAGGCCCTGAATACCCCCCTGCATGTCCCCTACCGTCTACTGCTGATGTGCTCACCCCAGAGACTCGAACTCTGGCACCACCGGAGGGAACGCCCCAGAACACTGATTTATGACCTCATTGTCTACTGAACAAAACCTCCAGTGACACCCCCCCCCCGCCCCCACCACCACCACGCACACGTAATCAAGTCCACAGGCCCCCGGCTGGCTTGTTCCCTCCACCCAGAGGAACCTTCGTTTTCTCCTCTGGATAAACTTCCACTCTGTAGAGGTCCAGCTGAAATATCACTGCTGTCCGTAAGCCTCGTCTTTCTCCAGGGCAGAAATCAGACCCTCCGCTCTGCTCCCACAATAGTAACACGGTCTGGCCACATTCAGGCCTGTCCTATCCATCCAATCCGATCCCAGAAAAAATTAAGTTTCATTTATTGGTATAACTTTCCGCGCACGATACACAGAGGAGATACTCGGCCAGTGTTGCCTGCACTGAATTAAAATCAGGTGTAACACGGGGCGCGTGGGTGGCTCAGTCAGTCAAGTGGCCGATTCTTGGTTTCAGCTCAGGTTCTGATCTCATGGCTCATGAATTCAAGGCCCGTGTCAGCTCTTCCGTGGCAGCACAAACCCTGCCTGGGACACACTCTCTCTCTCAAAATAAACAAACTTAAAAAAAATCAGGTGTAATTTATAATAACGCTACAGCAAAAAGCATGGCTCTCCACGTATGTAAGGCCAACGCCGACAGGCTTCTGGGCGTCTTTGGTTTTATGAGTCACTGTCTGTCAACAAGGATTTCCAAAGGGGGTCAGAAATGGTCTTCAACATCACCCAGGTGGAGAGGTGAGCATCGTTCTGCTGTAACGGACTAATGCCATTCTCTGTGGTTTTTTTTCCCAAGCTGTTACGTCCTGGTAGATTTCCATCGGGTGGTTAAAAGCAAATGAAAACCTAGCGAGCCTTATCAATCCAACTGAAAGAGGTACAGTAGCTCCAGACATTGGGATGCGGGCTTAATACGCCCATCGACAGCAGACAGTCACAGGTTGGACAGGGGGACCTCCCTCTCCCCGGTGCTCCTATGGGGTATGTATCTGATCAACGGTCCCAGAGACAGGAGCACCTGTGCATTTTAGGGATTCTCCCCCAAAAGGAAGTTTCAGGAGTACCCCCGAGAAGGCCAGTGCTCATGATCTCTACTTAAAGGAGACCATTCAGCACAGCTATTCCCACACTCTGTTTCCAAAGCGGCGCTGACGACCTTGCATCGTGCTCCGAGGTGGTGCGGGACAGCCGGCCGGCCACCATCTCCTAATTCTTCACCCGCGTCAACACAAGGTCACGTCTCAGCCACTAGAGGCTGGGAGGAAAGCACACAGTTGGTTTCTTATTAACACCTACTGCTCTCCCATGAACCCAAGAGGGCTGATCACACCCCTGCCCGCCAGGCAGCCCCGGTGGGAAAAGGGAAAAACTCAGTTCCGAGTCTCATGGGCGTTTTCTACAGGAAGACCGCCTGGCAGGAAAGTGCAGCCTCTTGGAGACTCACGTCCAGCTCTGGCCAAATAAAACTGCGGCTGTTTGTCCACATGTCTTCCCCCTCTAATGTCTGTAAAGGCACGCACACCATCCTCCTTGTGATGGAGACTGTTCTCCTCCCTCCCAGCGTGATGCACTCGGCCGTGGCACTGACAGATCTCGCTTCACTCTGGATCTGCTCGGAAAGGCTGGCCACCCAGTACCAGCTTGGGGTGATTGCTACCTCTAAAACGATGAAGATTAAGAGAACAAAAGAACTCCTTTCCTTGTATTCCAATAAAGGATATATTTTATTTTCTAATTAAGACTGTCAATCACATATCCTTGTTTTTTACTGTTTTATTTATTTTTTTTTTAATTTTTTTTTCAACGTTTATTTATTTTTGGGACAGAGAGAGACAGAGCATGAACGGGGGAGGGGCAGAGAGAGAGGGAGACACAGAATCGGAAACAGGCTCCAGGCTCCGAGCCATCAGCCCAGAGCCCGACGCGGGGCTCGAACTCACAGACCGTGAGATCGTGACCTGGCTGAAGTCGGACGCTTAACCGACTGCGCCACCCAGGCGCCCCACTGTTTTATTTTTTGAGCGAGTGTGAATGGTGGGGGGGGGGGGGAAACAGAGGATCTGAAGCAGGCTCTGTGGTGACAGCACAGAGCCTGCTGCGGGGCTTGAACTCACGAACCGTGAGACCATGACTTAAGCCAAAGTCGTAATAGGCTCAACCAAATGAGCCACCCAGGTTCCCCTCAGTCACATATTCTTATCTGCGGGCAGAATTTGTAACATATTCATGGGTAGCCTTTTTTTTTTTTTTTTTCTAAGCCTTAGGGAGACTTACAACCGAGATAAACTCTGAATTACAAACAAGTCATTGAGTCAACTGCACTGGCAGTGGTAATATGGCCAGAGTCACACAAGGAAACGGAGAAAAAATACAGACCAGAGCAGAGATTTCGAGAGAAAGCTTCTGAAGACAGTCAAGTCTCAAAACTCAAAGACGTAGGGCTCACACCTCTGACAAGGGAATCCCTCTGCTGTCGTGCCCCTGGGACCCTCCCTGTTCATCGCCGGGACCCTGCTGCACTGGGAAAGACCCTCCCCCGCCAATTCCAGCCAGGGAGTTCTGTCAAACCTGGCAGCACTGTGCAGGACAGTAAACAGAACCTTCTAACACGCGGGGTTACAGGTGGAATCATGCCCCCCCCCAAAAAGATACGGTGAGGCGCCATCCCCCACTACCTCACAACGCATCCTTATTTGGAAATCGGGTCTCTGCAGAAGGAACCAAGTGAATAGGAACATTCCTTTTGGTCTGCCCTGCTGGAAACCGAGGACGTGCCATCCGAACCCTGGGCACCCTCCATGGACCGCGATCCGTGCAGAGGCCGGGACCGGGTATTAGCTTCCCAGGGGGACCTTAACAAGGAAACGCAAGCTGGGAGGCTTAACAGAAGGCACATCCGCTCACGTTGTGGAGTCTGGAAGTTGGAGATCAAGCTGCCAACAGGGTTCGCTCCGTGAGAGGGCGAGGGACAGGGAGTCTGCTGCAGGCCCCCCTTCTTCGCTCGTGGGTAGCTGTCTCCATGCGTACGTGCACCTATATCCAAATTTCCTCTTTTTATAAGGACTGGTCAGACTGGATGAGGGCCCACCCCAATTACCTCACTGACTTGATGACTTCTGTAAGACCCTATTTTCTCTTTGGTTTTTGTTTTTTTTTTTTTTAAGTTTACTTATTTATTTTCAGAGGGGGAGAGAGAGATTCCCAAGCAGGCCCTGCGCTCTCAGCACAGAGCCTGACGCAGGGCTCGATCTCACAAACCATGAGATCACGACCGGAGCTGAAACCAAGTGTCAGGCGCTTAATGGACTGAGCCACCCAGGCGTCCTGACCCTATTTCCAAATAAGGTCATATTCTGAGGTGCTGGGAGTTGGGACTCCAACGTATCTTTTCTTGGAGTGTGGGGGGAGACGCACTTCAATCCATACCAAACAGTGACAAAGACTACTTGATTTATAAAGCCCTAATAGCGGTGATAATTAACAACATATGCCCAGAAGGAGAACACCGTTCAGAGACGGGATTAAGTCTGCCTCCTAAATCCTTCCATGGGTTCGCTCTTCAGGAGAACCTCTGAGCCTTTCCTGCCACACAACTCCTAAAGGACACATTTGACTTGAGGACTGCTAGATCGAAACATTTTCCATAAATTTTGGGCATATCATGCATTTCTTTCTTTAAAAAAAAAACGCATTCTGTCAGGGTCTGTGGCTTGTGGCATTTGGAATATATTGTGGCCAGTGGGTAGCCGAATATGTGTGTGGGCTGGAGGACCGTGGGAGAGTGGGCATTCACCGTTGTTCCCAATTAATATCTCCGGGAGGCAAAATGCCCACAGAATTTCATAAAGAGAATGAAAGGCAAAGAATTCTGTAGGGTCATTGAGAACTTCACTGCTAGAGGCCCTCCGTCCTGTGAAACAGGTAATTCAACTCACATTAAAATAAAGCAGCAGGCTGCTTTGAGTCCAAGTCTGTTAAAGGACATTCCTTCCTTTTCTACGGGCACTGAATCTGCATTTCTAACTTTTTTCCCCTGACTCTCCTTGCCACGTAGGTCTCCGCTCCCTTCCATAACAATTAGTCTCGTGTGACTTTTTCCTTATGAATATTTGAGAACCAATGTCAAAAATTTATAGCCACCACCCAATTATTTATAACTGGATACTGCAGCCCCACGGTTAGTGTTACAGGAAACCACGGGCCACAGGGCTTCAGGGGCGTCCAGCTTACTCCTGAGTCTTTCCCAAAGGGGTTGGGAGGGGGGTCTCTCTACCTGGGTGGACACCTGCGTCCCATGTTGCTTTCAGTGAGAGAAAACACGGTCACAGGACAACGTGGGGCACAGTACGGATTACTACATACGCCTCCCAGGTAACCATCTGTACCTGGATTTACGTGGCAAAGTTCCACGCTGGGAAGTTTTTTTGAGGAGTCTTCATTCTTTCACACCCCTCGTGCACCTGTAGTTCACATTTCCACAGCCTTCATGAACGAATTCAAAGCGACATCTAAAATACTACAGGGGCGCCTGGGTGGCTCAGTCAGTTAAGCATCTGACTCTTGGTCTCAGCTCAGGTTATGACCTCATGGTTCGGGGGTTCAAGCTCCGCACTGGGCTCTGCACTGATAATGAGGAGCCTGCTTGGGATTCTCTCTCTCCCTCTCTCTAAATAAACAAACTTAAAAAAAATTTAAATAATGCAAAACTTATACGACCCAGACACCTCCTGGCCGCCACCGTGTGCATTTCCAGAGACCACGACGGAACTCGGGCTGGGTCAGCGGGCGGCACCGCAGGTAAGGAAGGACTGAGAAGCTCCGGGTCCCGCCTCTGCCCCCGCCACTTCCTAGGAGGCACCTGACTTGCCTGAACTCAAGTGGCCACGGACAGAGGGAAGGGCATTCAATGGCACGCAGGGCAATCATGCCACCAGAGGATGTTCGGCGATGCCTGGAAACATTCTGGGTGGTCACAAGCAGAGGGGGGAGGGTCCTCCTGGCATATATGGGGTGGACAACTGTTTGCGGTGGGGACTGTCCTGTGCACCGAAGAGCGTTTAGTAGCATCCCTGGCCTCCACCCACCAGATGTCAGGAACATCTTCCTCCGTCCACTTGTGACAACCGAAACTCTGTCCAGAGACTGCCGAATGTCCCCTGGGATGCTGAACTGCCCCTGCTGAGGAACGACAGTCCAGGCAAATGGCTGATTTCCTTGACTCCTTGTTTTCTCTGGATACTCAGATTTAGAGGGCTGGCTTGTGTAACAATTAATTATAAAAAATTTCTTGGGGTGCCTGGGTGGCTCAGTTGGCTGACCGTCTGACTTCAGCTCAGGTCATGATCTCTCCGTTTGTGGGTTTGAGCCCCACGCGGACTCTGTGCTGACAGCTCGGAGCCTGGAGCCTGCTTTGGATTCGGTGTCTCTCTCTCTCTCTGTCTCTCTCTCTGTCCTTCCCCCACTTGTGCTCTATCAAAAGTAAATAAATAAACATTAAAAAAAAAAATTCCTTGGGGCATGGGTGCCTCAGTCGGTTAAGCGTCCGACTTCAGCTCAGGTCATGATCTCACCATTCATGGGTTTGAGCCCCACGACGGACTCTGTGCTGACAGCTCGGAGCCTGGAGCCTGCTTCAGATTCTGTGTCTCCCCCTCTTTCTCTCCCCCTCTACCACTCGTGCTCTATCTCTCTCTCTCTCTCTCAAAAATAAATAAACATTAAAAAAATTTTTTCATCTTCCCTACTAGCTGTAAACAATTTGGGAGAAGGAGCCACATCGAGACCATCTCTGGTCCAATGTTTCCAAGGAACTTTTTTTGAAGATTTCACATCTATTATTCAGTGAGAGGCCACACGTTTGCCTGCAATATCCCTCGCATTAGCTAACGCAAGTCTGTCCCCTTCCGTATGCTACACGGTCCCCTCATGATTTCGTTTACAAGATAATTTATTTTGCTGGGCCCAGGTGGATGGGGAAATGTCACAGAGTCTGGACAGGAAAAATACCCCACATGTGCAGGGTTTCTGCGGATCTGATTTTCAGTTCTCCTTAAGTTTAAGAGAATGGCTCTTTGTAAACAAAATTACCGCAAACCTCAGGGATCACGTCTCCGACACAATGTTGCGTGACCTCTTGATGTCCTCTTCCAAATGTGGCACCGTGTGCCCCCAGCTGTGTGCCCACCATTCGCAAGCACAGGACATCGAGGCCAAATCTGGGCCGTAAAAAACCCAGCGCTGCTGGAAACGTGTGCTGGTGACCAGCCCGCTGGGGTGCTGGTACGCTTATTAGGAAGAGTAACCTCAATTTCGAACTGTGTTCTGTGCACGGAGGGCTTTCAATTCTTAAAATGCCCTAGGGATTCAAGCCGTGATTAAGAATTCCCTTTCATCTTCAATCCCCGTTCCTGAAAAGCCAGCAAGACAGGGAACGGAAGGACACCTCCTCGTCCTCGTCATGAGGAGCGAGGCAATCAGTGACTCTATTAAGGGAATTATTTATTATATGAACCCTCTAAATTGAAAAACTGAAACAACGTTAACATCTGGGCGAAAAGGTATTTACATTTCAAACACGAAGTAATGAGTTCCCTGTTATCAGCAGGGCTGTTAGCCACCACGCTGTCACCAAACGGAACCAGCGCGTAATACGCCGAGTTCCCCTTGTTCCTGGCCAACAAACCGTCACCGTTCGAGCTGCCGGACCACTTCCCGGGCCAACACGGCGTTGGGCCAGCCCCACGTGTGACCGTGACAGGCGGGGATGGAAATCGGTGCGCCTTCCCCAGGGTCGCGGGGCGAGCCCAGCTGGCGCTCTGGCGACCCTGCCCAAGGCGAAGCCCCCTGGCCACTCCGGGGGCGCCCACGGCCACCCAGATTCTTGCTCCACAGCACAACGCCCGTGGCCCCATGGACAGAAGGGCACAGCCCCGCGGACAGCGCTAAGACAACCCAGAGGGGAGGCACCGCGTGGCCCGCGGATGTGTTTGGTTTTGCCGTGGATACGTCATCTCACAGTCCCCAAACTCATCCGATGTGCCGGTGCTGGGGAAAGCTGCGAAGCCACGACCCTTCCGTTCTGGAAGCCGACGCTACGGTCAGAAAACAGTGCAAGCTTTGAAACCTGTCGCATCACTCCTTAAAGGGTTCACTCTCAGACGGATTCAGTGTAAATCAGGGCACTGGGAAATCAGGGATGGGGCAAGCCTGGAAGCCTGCTGCTTTATGCTAATAATTCAACACAGGAAACGAAAACCACCCCAGCAAGCACAACTTAGTGGTTCTGAGGAAAGATCTTTTCCGTCCTAAATCAGGATGAGGGCTGATGAAAATGTTTAAAATCACAATTCAGTAGACTAGCACCCTAACTCCCTGAAAGTACCGGGCTCTAAAACAAAACAATCCATTTTGCTGGAAGCAAGGATCCCTCGAGGCTAAACTCTATTTCTCAGGGGTTCTTTTTGTTGTTGTTTTTAAACATGTTATTTTTTGAGAGACAAAAAAGGAGACAGAGCACGAGCAGGGGAGGGGCAGAGACAGAGGGAGACTCAGAATCCGAAGCAGGCTCCAGGCTCTGAGCCGACGAGCCTGACGTGGGGCTCGAACCGACAAACCTGACCTGAGCTGAAGTCGGCCACTTAATCGACTGAGGCACCCAGGCGTCCCTCTCATGGGTTCTTAAGATGTCAGTTTCCAAAACCATCTCCCCTTATCTACAGACGCACCACAGACATGGCTAAGGATAAACTCCTATAAATTCCAGGAAGAGTACATCAGGAGCACAGGCAGCATCCGTAGGGAATATTTTCCTAGAGGAATTTCCCTAAGACTAAGTACTATTAATACCAACACCATCAAATCACTGCCTCTTTATCTTCCTAGGAATCCCACATATTCTTCTCTTCCACAAAGTGCGTCTGCACACCATCATGTTCCTTTTCAAATAAAGACACCTTGGGCTAGTGATGACAATCTCGTGCACGGACATGAACAACTGTGGAAGGTGTTTCCGTGGACGCTCATCCAAGCTCCTGCTGGGAGAGAGCCCTGTTTCACAAACGTGATTTAATTCACTCGGCTGCTTTCATGCCCCTTATCGGGGACGCACAGTAAGGACACCTTTCAAGCCATATCCTGAGAAATACCCTTCCTCGAGTACCTACGCACCATTGGCTCCTCTGAATCCTGTTTTAAAACCACCCCCTTTAAAGAAATTGTGGTTTATATACACAATGGAATACTACTTGGCAATGAGAAAGAATGAAATCTGGCCTTTTGTAGCAACGTGGATGGAACTGGGGAGTGTGATGCTAAGTGAAATAAGCCATACAGAGAAAGACAGATACCATATGGTTTCACTCTTATGTGGATCCTGAGAAACTTAACAGAAACCCCTGGTGGAAGGGGAAGGAAAAAAAAAAAAGAGGTTAGAATGGGAGAGAGCCAAAGCATAAGAGACTCTTAAAAACTGAGAACAAACTGAGGGTTGATGGGGGGTGGGAGGGAGGAGGGGGTGGGTGATGGGTATTGAGGAGGGCACCTTTTGGGATGAGCACTGGGTGTTGTATGGAAACCAATTTGACAATAAATTTCAAAAAATAAATAAATAAATAAATAAATAAATAAATAAATAAAACCACTTCCTTGCTGATCCCAGCCCAGTAATGTCCCAACTTGGGAGCACTTTCTGCATCATGAGGCATGGCCAGCCCAGGAGGTGATGGGAAATTCCTGGGAGGAAGCCAAAGTGAGGGAAGGGCTCCACACCACCAGCCTGTGTCCTCCTTGGGCTGGGGAGGGTGGTGAGGGGGGGTGGGTGCAGCGGGCTCCAGGTATGAGCTCTAGGTGGTGTGTGGGCTTGGGAGAAGGGGAAGCATGGATGGGAGGCGGGTGGCTGGGGCATGAGGGAGGGGAGAGAGGGGAGGGAGGTGGCTGTGAGGTGGGGAGTAGCCACTGGCAGGGGAGGACAGGTCAGGGGAGAAAATAAGAGAGGCCTCTAACCCTGGATGCCCAGGACTCGCCCTTAGACCAGACTGGGGCAAGCCTTTCCTGTGGCCCCCCACGTGGTCTTAGACCTCACCACACTAGATCTCAAGATCTCAATGGCAGGTCAAGGTGGCGGCTACCTGGGGTAGCAGGTGGCCCCAATCTGCTAAATGAACTTCACCTTCTTCCGCTGCAGAACGTGAACATTAGTAGCCAATACCCTTTCCATCCATTCTTCCAATGGGCTGGCTATCTTGTAAGCAGAGCACATGTGAACGCGCCGCTTGGTGATGGAGAGGGTTTCAATGCATTTGGGGGAGGAAACCAACCTAAGCCGTGAGCGTCCACTCCCCTCCCCATGGAGAGGTCCACGGGCTTCACACAGGTGTGTGTGGCTTGGGAGCCAGTCACCAGGACCCAGGACTGTGCCAAGACAGGAAAAGGCACCGGTTCTCCTTAGGTCAGTAGCTGAACCTTCATTTGTCATTGTGTTTCCTTGTTCTTTACCATGTAAAGTGTGACAACATGCCCACGTTCTCTACAATGCCGAGCACAGAACCATCACAGTCTGTTCCTTCCATCACCACCTTCGTGCCCATGTGCCCTAATTTCCTGGTGATCCATAAACACCAAGACGGGGTGGCTGCAACCCCCTAAGCCAAAAAGATGCCCTTCTTCTTCTCACCACAGACATACGCATTTATTTTCCCCTCACAGAGAGATTTATGTTGATTGCATTACAATTTCCTGAGAACCAGAAAAATCCTACTTGGAAATCAGTTACAAATGGTGGCAATGAATCACTCTTAAATTCATCTTTCTACGTGGCGGGGGCTGTTCTCATGCAGAAGAGAAACACGGGTTTAAAAGGTACTGGATAAGATATATAGACACATTATGAAACGCCTTTACCTGAAATTAAAAAGTGTGAACTGCTTGAGAAGACAAGACAATGACAGATACAGGGAACAGGATGTAGCTAAGGAAACTCTGAAGGTAGCTACAAACTGCCACCAACAGACGGTGTCGGGACAGTCAGTTAAGCCACGTCCATGGCCCATCGCATTGCCTGACTTGTGGTGCAAGTTCAGTGAAGGTCCGGTGAATGAATGAATGAATGAATAAATGAATGAGTACTTGGTTTCACTCAGCCAGACAATATCAATTCTATTACCAGAGCTTTAAAGAGAGGAAGTACCACATCCCCACGGCGACCTGTTCAGAAAACAGGCAACACACATGGAAACTTCGAGAGGAAACGTCTTTCCCATGAAGCACATGATGTGACACGTAAGACAGACCCATGAACGCTGGGGCCTCCCCAAGCCCAATGTGGGCAGTGTACCTACTGCTCTCCTATACGTTTTTTTAAGCTATTTTTATTTTGTGAGAGACAGAGAGCATGAGCAGGAGAGGGGCAGAGAGACAGGGACAGAGAATCGCACGGATTCTCACGACCCGGGAGATGATAACCTGAGCCGAAATCAAGAGTTGGACGACTAACCAACTGAGCCACCCAGGCACCCCACCTGGCACTCTTCTAAATGGCCGTACGGCCATAAGGCGGGATCTGAGCTATAACAGGGAGTGGAATTCTCACATAAGCTGTAACACGGACGGATCTTGAAAACATTATGCTCAGGGAAACACACGAGACACAGAAGGAACAGATATTGTAAGATTTCACTTACATGAGGAACCTACAATACACAAGTTCACGGACACAGAAAAGACAGGTTATGAGGGCTGCGGGGAGGGAAACAGTGGAAGACGGAGCTGTCATAATGGGTACAGTTTTCTAGGGAGGATGATGGAATAGTTTCGGGTCTAGACAGCTGCAGAACACAATGAATGGACCCGAATGTCACTGAACTATATACACTTATGGATGACTAAAATGCTACCAGGGGCACCTTGCACAGCTCAGTCCGTGAAGCACCTGACTCTCGATTCCGGCTCAGGTCACAATCTCACAGTTCCTGAGTTCAAGCCCCACATCAGGTCCACGGCTATCAGCACAGAGCCTGCTTCAGATCCTCTGTCCGCTCCCCACCTTTCTCAAAAATAATTAAGCATTAAAAAGAATGTTAGGCATATTTTACCACAATAAAAAATAGGATGTGGCCGGACATGAACTTTTTTTCACAATTATTGACTAGCCTCTTTGATCTGCTATAGAATTAATGAATGACCCACAGGGTAAGATCTCTATCAGCAACCAAGGGAGGTGACGCGTCCCAAGTACAAAAAGCCACAGTTACATGACGGGACATGTGACGTGACATTGCTTCTTTAAATGCCACTTAGTAAGTGCTGGGTAAAAAGGTCAACGACTCGGGCTGTAAACAAAGTGGACACAAGGAAAGAAATGAAGGAAGGATGAAGGCACAGACCAGTCGGTAATAATCAACATCAAGAAGTCGAAGATTATTAAGTAAAAAGCAGAAATAAAAGCCAGAAACAGGACTCGGCAATAAGGCAAAAAAACAGCATCGATAGATAGAAACTTTAAAGGGAATAAAGAATTAAGAAACACATTTGTCTCATGGAACATTTATTTTATATTCCTATTCAAAATAGTTTCGATTTCCAAAATGAAATCAAAGCTGTTCCTCAGGGGACCAAGTGGCTTTGATTTACTCATGAGTAAATGAGCTGGCAGGTTCCCAGTCCCTGCTCCATGCCAGCCCCTGACCCCAGGACAGTTCCCCTTGTCTAACCTGTACCAAAGGACCCATTTCCCAGACACGCTGTAGGAGGTCGCGCTGTCCTCTTAGCAAAAGACGCCTTCCTCTGGATTCCAGAAACGTCCTCTTCATCACTCAGGGACTGGCTCAGCTGTCCCCCGTCCGACCTCCAGCAGGCAGGTGCAGCCCCACGTATCCATCATCATGGAGCAGAACGATGCTCAGCCAGGGGTCCTCCCTCCACATCACTCTATGTTCTAGAAGATGTCCGATGCTCCGCACCTCCCCAACCACTTGATTGCAAGCACTGAGTAAATCATCCTTGAATGTGTAGATACATACGTACTTTTCAGAATAACAAAGATTTACTTTTAAAATATTTAAACATATCAGGGCCCCTGGGTGGCTCCGTCGGTTAAGCATCTAACTTCGGCTCAGGTCATGATCTCATGGTCCGTGGGTACAAACTCTGTGTCAGGCTCTGGGCTGACAGCTCAAAGCTGGGAGCACTGCTTCGGATTCTGTGTCTCCCTCTCTCTCTCTCTCAAAAATAAACATTAAAATTTTTTTTAAAATATTTAAACATATCAAGACTAAAAAACAGCTTAAATCAGCTGGGATGAGAGAAAGCAGTAAATCGGGACACAGAGCACTGCATATGGGGAAAGAAAGGCAAATAGCAGACGTTGTGATTCAACGACCTCTTGTGCATTATCAAATGATGACAGGGCGCCTCAGTGGCTCAGTCAGTTGAGCATCTGACTTCGGCTCAGGTCATGATCTCAGGGTCCATGGGTTCAAACCCCGTGCTGGGCTCTGGGCTGGCAGCTCAGAGCCTGGAGCCTGCTTCCGATTCTCCCTCTACCCCTCCCCCGCTCATGCTGTGTGTGTCTCTCTCTAAATAAAACATTATAAAACTAAAATAAAATTATGACAGAAGATAGCATCATCGGGTTGGCCCCATGTTTGCAGAAGGGTCAGGAACCACGCTAAGCGCGGTTCTCCCTGGAGAACTGCATTTAATCCTGCTATGGAGGGGAAAGATACCATTCTGTGACAGAGCCCAGAAATGAGGCTTAACACTTGGAGCTTCTGCTCAAGGGCATGTGGAGCGAGCAGTCCCAGCTGGCAGGGCAGACCCCAAGGCGGAATCCACTGCGGGCTCCGCCACCTGTCCTGGGTCTTCCGTGTAGGGTCGCTGCTGGCCCCAACCTCCACCTTTTCCACCACCCCTCTCCCCTCAGCAACCCCCCCAGAGCACGCACGAACACGCACGCGCTCTCTCTCTCTCTCTCTCTCTCTCTCTCTCTCTCTCCATCATGACTTGGGGTTGCCCCTGAGTCTCTGAAGGAAGGCACGGCCCCACGGGACATCCTCTGCCCTGTGGGATATGCCAGCAATGCTCAAACCACGCCATCTTCTCACGCTTCCTTCTAGATTTCTACGAATGGGAAAGAGGGGCCCTTCCAGTGAGGTAGAAGACGAGACTACAGATCACACACAAGGGTGCACAGCAGTGATTTAAAACCTAGATTCAGGGGCGCCTGGGGGGCTCAGTCAGTTACGCATCCGACTTCAGCTCAGATCATGATCTCATGGTTCCTGAGTTCAAGCCCCGCATCAGGATCTGTGCTGCCAGCTCAGAGTCTGGAGCCTGCTTCGGATTCTGTGTCTCCCTCTCTCTCTCTGCCCCTCTCCCTGCTCACACTCTGTCTCTCTCTTTCAAAAATGAATAAACATTAAAACAAAGAAAATTTTTAAGACCAGATTCAGAATACCCCCAAATAGCCCTACTCATAAAAAGCAAAGCAAAAAAAAAAAAAAGAGAGAAAAAAGAAAAATCTTTTAAAATTCTAATGTGTTTAACAGATGCTGTGTTTTGAACACGAGTGGCCTTTCTTCTAAGGAGAGGAACACTACACAATGAGTTTCCTTAAAAACGAGTACATGTTCAGAATTACAACGCAAAACTAGTCTACCTCCTCCACGGCATTTTTGTTGAAACTAAATAAGGTCTCAGTTCCTATTTTCACAAAAGATAATGTTTGGATGCACATTCTCTATCAAGAAACAGAACTGCAAAAAGTTATGGTGATGCCAACCAAAACATTAGTTTTATAAAAATATACCTAAAATGATTCTTGAAAACAAAAAACTCTTCATTTTGAAGTCAGTTTAGATTTACAAAGAGTCGCAGAAATAGTACAGACTTCCCATATACCCTTCCCCCGGCTTCTCCTTGGTGTTACCATCTGACATAAACACAGCCATGATTAAAACAGAATCGGGGCACCTGGGTGGTCAGTCAGTGAAGCGTCTGACTCTTGATTTCTGCTCCGGTCATGACCTCCCGGTTCATGAGTTCGAACCCCACACAGGAGTCTGCACTGACAGTGTAGGGCCTGCTTGGAGTTGTCGGTCTCCCTCGCTCAACTCTCTATCTCTCTGCCCCTCCCCCACTGTCTGTCTCTCTCGCTCACTCTCCCCCATGAATACATACATACACACAATCAAGATGCGTACAATACAATTAACTATAGACCTGCACATGTCCTGTCCAAGATCCCATCCAGGACCCCTAAGCACCCTACATCCTTCATATAGACTCTGCTCTGTTGCCTTTCTTTCCTTGTCAGAAAGATCCAGGCACCTTGGACGAGTGCAAGTTACTTTGCAGAATGTAACTCAGTTAGGGCTTGCCCAACTCTTCTCTTGATGAGATGCGTTTCTGGCAGGAATACGAGAGAAGTGATACTGTGTCCTCTTAGGGCATCACATGGTGTCACTGGGCCTTATTCCTGGCAAGGTTAACCCTCGTCACTCGGCTCGGCTGGCGCTATCTGCTGGGTTTCTTCCCCATAAATCACTGGCGTTGTCCCTTTAGTAATTGGTAAATCTCTTGGGGTGGGAGGGGGATACTTTAAGCCCACACGAATGTTGCCTAGTGATTCTTGAATGTTATGGATACAAAAATTAACATATGGCTCACAGTGTGGAGTTCAAATGGCTAGATCAATTTGTATCCTTTTCAGAAGGAAAACTTCCAAGAATTATTTTAAAATGTTATTTTAAAAACCGGCTCTTGAAGTCAATCACGGATGAGTAAAGCAAGAGCACACAGAACACTTAAAAATGCCGACGGATGTGTGTGTGATCAAGAGTCCAGGCGGCTCACGGGGAAGAAAGGGAATCCCAAGGACACATCCTGAGCAGAAGGGTTCGGTGCACTCGGCAACCTGCTGATGACCCAAAGGATGCGCCTGATCGTGGCTTGATTGTGCGTAGTGTTTATCCTGACTGTGACAAAAGTTCTATTTCAAAATGATACTGTAAGGTATGTAAGTTGATGGCTAAGTTCGCTGCCAATAAACACATTCATTAAAAAGAAAACTGAGGGGCGCCTGGGTGGTTCTGTCGGTGAAGCGTCCGACTCTTGATCCCAGCCCAGGTCTTCAGGGTCGTGAGTTCAAGCCCCGCACTGGGCTTCGCACTGGGTGCGGAGCCTACTTAAAAAAAAAACAAATGATTTCTGTAAACCGAAAACTGCTTTAAAAAAAGTACATTAGTTTTTTTTTTTTAAGTTGTAATGAAAAATAAAGAAAAAATCCACATGACCTGAAGTTATGAACAAACACATTGTAGATGCACCATCGTTAAGACCTCACAGCACTACCCCAGCAGACAGGTTATCTGCAAGCACCAGTTTGCAATCGTGATGGCAGAAAAGTAAGGGGAAGCCATGGAAAGCCCCTTGCAGATGTCCTCGCGGGGCGGTGTATACATGAGAAGAATGGCTGGGTTCAAAGAAATACGCTAAAGACATCCTTAAAGTCTTTTCTTTTTTTAATGTTTATTTTTGAGAGTGAGCATTTAGCGGGGGAGGGGCAGAGGAAGAGGAAGACAGATAATATGAAGAAGGCTCCGCACCGTCAGCAGAGGAGAGCCCAAAGCAGGGCTCAGACCCACGAACCGCCAGATCACGACCTGAGCCGAAGTCAGACGCTCGAGCAAGTGGGCGACCCAGGCGCCCTTAAAGTCTAAAAATATATGTAAAGCTTTAATTAAAAAATAGTGTTGGGGCACCTGGGTGGCTCAGTCAGTAGAGCGTCCAACTCTTTGTTTCAGCTCAGCTCATGATCCTACATTTCGTGAGTTCAAGCCCCAATTCGGGCTCTGCTCTGACAGCACAGAGCCTGCTTAGCATTCTCTCTCTGCCTCTCCCCGGCTTCCACTCGCACATCCTCTCTCTCTTTCAAAATAAATAAACTTTAAAACAGTGCACAGTAGCCACCCCCCCCCCCGCCGCCTTATCTGCGAAGAATACATTCTGAGATCCCCCAAGGGGTGCCAGAAACCGCTGGTGGTGTGGACCCCTGGAGAGACAACATGCTTTGTCCTCTGCCTGCATACCTATGCGAAGTTTAATCTGCAAATCAGGCACAGTAGGACAGGAACAACACCAATGAAAAAGGGACAATTATAACAATACACTACAATAAAAGTTATGGGAGTGTGGTCTCGGCACTCTCTCTCAGAAGATCTTACTGTATTGCATTCATCCTTTCTCGTGATGACGGGAGGTGACAACATACTCATGATGAGATGAGTCAGGTGAATGATACAGCATCCGGCTATCACTGACCTTTGACCTACTGTCAACACAGTTGCCCGTGGGTAACGGACAGGTGCAAAGCAAAATTGCAGACTGGGGTCAGGCAGTGGAGGGCAGGGGTGGTACTGTATTTTTTAAGTACCGACAATTACTTATCTGTTGATTGAAAGAAGCTTTTTTAAAGGTTTATTTATTTTTGAGAGAAAGAGAACGCGTGCACACGCAAGAGGAACAGAGAGAGAGGGAAACGGAGAATTGAAGTAGGATCTGTGTTCTCAGCACGGAGCCCAACAAGGGGCTCAAACTCACAATCCACGAGATCATGACACCTGAGCCAACGTCACACGCTTCACCGACCGAGCCACCCAGGCGCCCCTGAGCACCAACAACTTTATAAAATAAATATAAAGGAGCGTATGCACAGCCTTACAGAAACGCAAAATCATCCAATATATAGTTTATGTTCTAAAGATTCAAGCAAGCATTTCTCACCAGCCCGTGTGGTCAACCGTGGTCCGTTTCCTTGGCTCGATCTGGAGCCAGACACGGGTTCTTACCTGTCCCGCTGCTCACAAGCGCTGTGACCCTGAGAAAATACACTCGCTTCCCTCCCAGGGATGGTATGGTGGGTCCAAGCACCTCGCAAAGGTAACCGTTCATGTGATGCACCTACCATGCCCCAGCAAAGATTTCTGGGAGCCAATGTGTTAACTAAGGAAGAACAATTCAGTGCAGGTAGATCGGGGCAGGAACCACACAATCACCACAGTGGGTTGAACTGCGTCCCCTGGAAACTCACGGTAAGGTTTTAACCTCCAAGACTTGCGAATGTGACCTTACATGGAAATCACGTCTTTTGCACATGGAATCAAATTAAGTGGAGATCATCCTGGATTAGGGTGGGCCTGAAATCCAATGACTGGGATCTTCTAACAGAAAGGAGAGATTTGGGGACAGACACACAGAAGGCGGCCACATGGAGCCAGAAGCAGAGACCGGATGATGTGGCTCTGAGCCAAGAACACCTGAAGACCAGAAGTGGAGAGAGAAGCACGGAATAGATTCCTCCTGAGAGCCTCCAGAAGGAACCAATCTTTCCAACACCTGGATTTCAGACTTCTGAACTCCTGAGATGTGACAGAATGAATTCTGTTGTTTTAAGTCATCCAGTTTGTGGTAATTGGCTATGGTGGCCAGAGAAATATATATATGTATTATATACATGTATGTGTGTGTGTGTGTGTGTGTGTATATATATATATATATGTATTATATATATGTATTATATACGTGTGTATATATATCATATATATGTGTGTTATATACTTGTGTTATACATATATATACATACATACATATACGTGTGTGTATGTGTGTGTGTATATATATATATATATATACACACACATATATATCCCTTCTATGTTAAAGGTATACTCTAAAATACTTATGGGTGAAATGACACAGTGTTTTGAGATTTGCCTTAAGTTGCCCTAATTAAAAAAAAAAAAAAGAAGTGAGGGACAGATGCCGACAGTGGCTGAAACGGCGTGAAGGGCACGTGGGAGTATATGATATATTGTATACGCTTTGAGTATGCTTTTGATGATTTCCGTATTAACAGGCTAAGAGTGCATATGTAATCTGCACATATAGTTTTAAGTTTATTTATTTGAGAGAGAGAGAGAGATCACAAATGGGGAGGGGCAGAGGGGGAGAGAGAGAAAGAGAGAGAGAGAGATCACAAACAGGAGAGGGGCAGAGGGAGAGGGAGAGAGAGAGATCACGAACAGGGGAGGGACAGAGGGAGAGGGAGAGAGATCACGAACAGGGGAGGGGCAGAGGGAGAGGGAGACAGAGAGAACCCCTAGCAGGCTCTGTGCTGTCAGTGCAGAGCTTGATGCAGGGCTCGAACTCACAAACCATGAGATCGGGACCTGAGCTGAAATCAAGAGTCAGGCTTAACCGACTGAGCCACCCAGGCGTCCGACGTCAATATCCATTTTACTCACTACCCTTTTCGAAAGAGAAACGACAAAAAACACCGGAACCCCATTCATTAAAGTTGCTATCGCATGCTGACCTACGGGGAGCCATCACCCGACCGAGTTTCTTGGAAGGAATCCTCAATTCAGGAAGCTCGCGTCCCTGTGCACTTCTTCAGATGCATCCCGTCACAAGGATAAACGACACGCACACCTGTGTATATAAACCAGGGATCCTTTCTTACGTGCCCTCCACCAGCAGCACCGGAACAGAGACAATGGAATCAACACGCTGAAAATACCGCCCTCTGCTAAGGTTACACCCCTTCAGGAATGAGGTTCCCAATGGCAAGCATCAGCACACTGCCTCCAAAGACCTGATGGGCTTACAGACCAAATTCCTGTGATGTAGGCCAAGGCCAACTATCGGACCCTAACAAGGGGGGATCACACTTAAAAAGCCACTAGGAAAACACTCTGGAAACATTAGCTCGCAGTTCTGGAGCAATAATGAGGGATGTGACCACACTGGCGGCCAGCCTTACCACACTGAACCTGCACAACGGAAGCCACCGCACAGCCTCCAGGCGGACGGCCCTGTGGGAACCGGTTAGCCGCATTCTGGGAAAGACGGTGAAGTTTCCCGATACGTCTATGTGGCGAAGGCCGGGCCTGATTCCCATAATCCCTCCTCAGGGAACATGCTCCTGCAGCTTCACCTGAATTGCACTGGAAAGAAATGAGATCGGAGGGGCAGCCTGGAGCCAGCAGCCCTCAGGAGAAGCCCGGGCAGCATCTAAATGAAGAACCGAAAGAGAAACAGGACTGGGCTGGGCTGGGCGGTCCGCCTCCAGCAGCTCTCAGGGGGTCTCTGATTTGCTCCGCATGCACTAGGTTTCCTTGGATGTGACCCTCACATCTCCAATTTCCTTTCAGAATCCGGATACCTGCACACCCGCACAGCACAGGGACTTCGCCCTCTCCCAACGACACAAGGTGCTGGCAGCCAAGCCTTCCTGGAGCACAGAGCAAAAGGAAAGTTCTGCAGAGCACGGTCTGTCAGCTTTGCACTCCCGCCGTGTGGGGCCGGATCGCCCTCTGGGCTGGGGCGTCCTGAGCAATGTAAGGCCTTGGCCAACATCCAGGGTCCGCGCCCACTGGATGCCAGGAGCACATCCCCATCGAGCCAACCAAAAATATCCTCAGACACGACCAAGTGTTGTCCAGAGGCGGGGGGCAAAAATCCTCCTTCAGTGAAAACCAGAGTCCTAAAAAATCCTCACCGAACAGCCCAATCCCTGGAACGTTCTGGGGCAAAGTATGAACTCTGCCTTTTTATTTTTTCCTAATTTTTTTTTTTAATGTTTACTTATTTTTGAGAGACACACAGAGTGTGAGTGGGGGAGGGGCAGACAGAGAGGGAGACACAGAATCTGAAGCAGGCTCCAGGCTCTAAGCCGTCAGCCCAGAGCCCGACATGGGGCTCAAACCTGTGAACCGTGAGATCGTGACCTGAGCTAAAGTCGGACGCTCAACAGACTAAGCCACCCAGGTGCCCCACAAGCATGCAACTTTCATCGGATTCACTCAGATGGCCTTTCAGGAAGATTAAAAAAAAATCTTTTTGAATAATTACAACGTCAGGCCTCATAGAACAGAGGTCTTTAAAATTTTAACTTAAGTATGTTGCGGTTTCTAGGCAGTCAAGACGGATGGTGCAATCATTCTCCAACAGCAAGGACAAGCGTCCCACCAGTAATAGTGACAGTGGTTCAAGGATGTATCTGATTTTAACTCGCATCAAAGCCGGTTCCCAGCATGGCTCCCTTCATTTTCATGAACCCAGTTACAGCCTCCCTCAGCTCTCTGGCTTCCCTCGCTCTGCGCCCCTGGTCTGCCCTCCTCCCGGGGGAGGGAGAGAGCGGGGGTAACGCACCGCAGCGGAGAGAAGGCCGAGTTGTAGAACAGCATCCGCCCCCCCGCCCGCCCACCTCTCTTCCACATCAGCGTCCACTTCTGCCTCCCACGGGGCTTGCTGAGAGCAAAGAATTTTCCCTACGAGTGGCCACGCGGGGATCCCCACATCTAAGCCGCTGGACCCAGAATCCCCAAACGTGCGGGGGACAGCCTGGGCGGCGTAAAGGAACGTGAGAACCGCATGTGAGCGATTCTCTTCGCCGTCACTTCCTCCCGCAGCCTCGCAAGAGGGCATCTTTGTGCATCCGTCCTCGGCTCACGCGTGGGACGGGAGAGCCAACGTAGCTGCTCTCCTTCCACCTGCCGATTCTATTCAGTGAGCGTCCAGGCGCGAAAGGTGGAGGCCGGTCCGTCAAAGGGGTACAATCGACGTCCCGGAAACAGGACAGGTGCCACCCCACAGCCAGGGACAGGAAGCTCCCATCGCACCGAATTTCAGATCGGCGCGCGCGAGGATGCCGTGGACGGGGCTTCCCGGCGCACTGAGGGCGGACAGGGACCTGGCACGTTTCAGATCCGTCACAGCTTCTCGCATCACGCTGTGGTCGGGACGGATTCTGTTAGAACGAGATGCTCCAATTCTCTGCTGAAGAGGAATTCATCCGACACCTCCCTCCCCCTGTCTGTGGTTTTACTTCCCATGGTTAGCGCACACAGTAATTCACACGTTTCACAAATATTTAGGCGGGGGGGGGGGGGGGGGCGGACACAATAAACTGCCTGGAACCGTAACATAATGCCTGCTAGTCTCTGCTTCAAGGAATTTTACATTAAGTAAGATCCAAAATCCCCCTGGGGCTTTGGGTTTGCCAGAGAGCTTATTTTTCTGAATGATTTCCATTTAACTCCTTTGACAACTGTCTTATTAAGTTGCTGACACATCTGTCCTACTTACATCTCTGGTTTTTGCAAACAGGATAAAAATCATTTCCATGGGATACAAGCATCGTGGCTTCATTTTGTGAAAACAGCATCAATATTATCTGTTTGGCAAGCCATCCGAGCTTCCTCAGGACTATCTGCAGTATCCTGAAAAGAAACGGCCAATTCAAGTCCATTCTGCCGGGCACGGTCGGGCTGCCAAAGCCGCCCCCGCATCCTATCACAGGCGACCCATTTGTCCTCAGGCACAGGGCACTGCTTGTTTTATTGCAGCATCTCATCCCACGTCGTACGGCCAACACAGCCCCATTTCAGCCCCCCGTCTCTGGGGGTTCCTTCTCTCCCTGCTCCAGCGTGGCAGAATCGAATTTTCAGTTTCAATGCTTAAACATGTACGTGTTACGAATTACGACGCTGACCACTCGTGTTTCTCAGCATGACAAGGGCTGGTTAGGGCTACCTCTAACCACGGCCCCTTGGTTTGGACGGGGGGCAGGAAGTGGGGGACCACCTCCAACTGCTGTGTGTGTTGGGGACAGGTTTACCAGTTAGCGCTCTTACAAATTCCACCGCACCACTTAACAGGAAGTTCGAGTTCCCTTGCAATTATCCAATGAATCGTTTCTGTTCCTGCCAAAGGTTGCCAAGACTGGCTTGTAAAAGAGGACCTTTTCAAATGCTTTCTACATCTTTTGGGAGAGGCGAGTGAGCCAACTTGCTTTGGGCACTGCAGCTATCTCTCATTATGCTGGTGAACGTGCAGAGTTAAGGGTCACATTTCCCTAAACTCAATTTGAGAGAAAACCACGCAAAGGCAGGGAGTTTTGTTTTGCCACGCACTGCGGGAGGCTGAACAGAGTCCCTGGTCTCCACGCACTCGGTGCCACCAGCACCCTCCTCTGAGTTATGACAATCCAAAATGCCCCCCAGACCGCTGCCAGATGTCCAGGGAAGGGGTGGGGGCGACGACTGCAAAACTACGCACTGGAGAGTCCCTGTTCTGAAGGGGTCGGGTGCCACCTTGGTTTCCAGGTATCCACCAAAATAAAGACCTAGTTTGTACGGCGTTTCTCCAAACACGTCCCCGTCTCAAACCACCACCATGAGCCTCACTGCACTCCAGCACCAGACAAAGCTCCCAAACCATCCTCCCTGTTCAATCAGGGTGGCCCCTGGCCACATGCGCCTATTTAATCTTGGGTGAATTAAAACTAAACAAAACCTGGGGCGCCTGGGTGGCGCAGTCGGTTAAGCGTCCGACTTCAGCCAGGTCACGATCTCGCGGTCCGTGAGTTCGAGCCCCGCGTCAGGCTCTGGGCTGATGGCTCAGAGCCTGGAGCCTGTTTCCGATTCTGTGTCTCCCTCTCTCTCTGCCCCTCCCCCGTTCATGCTCTGTCTCTCTCTGTCCCAAAAATAAATAAAAACGTTGAAAAAAAAAAAAAAAACTAAACAAAACCTGTAACTCAGTTCCTGGGGTGCATGAGGCTCGTTTCAAATGCTCTAGGGTCCCAGGTGGCTAGTGGGTACCGCACTGAACACGCGGATGTGAATGGTTCCATCTCGGCGCAGACAATTCGGCCGGAGGCGACCCCTCCTTATCGGAGAAGTTCTTCACTGACCTAACACCGGTGCAAGCTTCTGGAAGACCTCGGGAAAATAACTGGCGGGCAACTGCAAACTAACACCACACACAGGTGAGGCTTGACACTTGGGAAAATAAGAAAAACTCTCTTTGTGCCGAGGTCACGCTATTCAAAGAAATCTGGAATTTCTACAAACTGGCCACTTGATCTTCACCTCGTAATTTTACACACTGCATTTTGGGGGGCACCTGGGTGTTTCAGTTAGTTAAGCACCCAACTCCTTGTTTCAGCTCAGGTCATAATCTCACAGCTTCGTGAGTTTGAGCCCCGCGTCAGGGTCTGTGCTGACAGCATGGAGCCTGCTTGGGATTCTCTGTCTCCCTCTCTTTGTGCTCCCCGACGCGTGCTGTCTCTGTCTCAATGTAAATAAATAAACTTACAAAAAAGAATTGCGTGTGTGTATGTATCTGTATTTTTTACTGAAGTATGACATAGGATGTTCTATCAGTTTCAGGTGTACAATATATTCAAGGAAAAAAACATTTACTCTAAATTTACATGAAAAAAGTATAAAGTTGGAAATATTTAGATCGGCCTAAAATTGCAAATTTGGGCAAAAGCAAAAGGGTGGACACCTACTTCAATTACTCATCTAAGCAAGATCTGTGGACCCGTGTGAATTACCTGCCTCATTTCACTGTGTAATCCCGTCGCCTCCGACCGACCTGGCCCCAGTTTTGGTCTTCTGGAACTGTCCGCCATCTAGAAACCTGTTCTAGACACTGTACCCCCTCTCACAGCGCTGGCATCTGCTCAAATATGGAGCCACACAGACCCACACAGAGCACTTTCACGCCCACGGGTTCAACCCAACCCAGGGAAGGACACTTGAGCTACTAAATACGCAACAGCTTTGTTATGCTATGCTTTGAGAGGAGTTGGGGGCAAAAAGATCAAAACACAAAAGTACGCTTATCTCTTGGGGCGCATGGATGGCTCAATCGGTTAAGTGTCTGACTTTGGCTCAGGTCATGATGTCACGGTTCGCGGGTTGGAGCCCCGCGTCGTGCTCTGGGCTGACAGCTCAGAGCCCGGAGCCTGCTTCGGATTCGGTGTGTCCCTCTCTCTCTGCCCCTCCCCTGCTTGTACTCTGTCTCGCTTTGTCTGTCTCTCAACAATAAACGTTAAAAAAAAATTTTTTTTTTCTAAAGTACAGTTATCTCACAGAGAACTTAAAATCCTAAAAGTAACTTTTTTTTTTAAGAGGGAGAAAGAGCGTGCTTGTGAGCAGGGGAGAGGGGCAGAGGGAGACAGAATCTTACCCACGCTGCACACTCAGCGTGGAGCCCGATGCAGGGCTCTGTCCCATGACCCTGGAATCTGAAATCCAGAGTTGGACGCTCCACCGACTAAGCCACCCAGGCACCCCAATAATCAAAATAATTTTTAAAATGTAAAGCTGCATCTTAAAAACCTTCCTATATCATTCTGATAGCCAACAGTTCATTGGGTCGTCTTGATCCTAGCTTGCATACATCCCCACAAAAACTTCCACCGGAATGTTCAGGGGAGCATTATTCATGTGGTCAAACGGTGGAAACCACCCAAGTGCCCGTCAACTGATGAACAGACCAGACACGACGGGGTCAATCCGTACGACGGAGTGGCAAAAGGAATGAATCACTGACACGTGCTACAACGTGGATGAGCCTTGAAAACATCATGCAAAGTAAAAGAAGTCACGAAAGGCCACATCGAGAATGATTCCCTTTCTACAAAATGTCCCAAACTGGTCAATCCTGAGGGTCACAGGCTAGCAGCTGCCTGGAGCCACAGAGAAAGAAATGGGCAGCCACTGTTAAGGGGCATGGGGTTTCTTCCGAGGGGCGTTGAAAATACGCTAAAATTAACATCTTGGTGAAGGATGTACAACTCTGTGAATACACCAAACACCATCAAATCAGATACTTTAAATGAATGAATGTGACAGTATGTGAATCATGTGTCAATAAAGCTGTTGAAAAAACTGCCTCTGGCTAACATTGTTCTGGCCCACCTAGCACAGGGGTGCGTGATGGACACACTAATGAAGCTCACTTATCTTTAGACAGTTAATACAGCCCAGCACAGGGCATTTCCACTCCGATGAAGTGACGAGGTGCTGGTGGCCGGGGGACAGTCACTCGCTTGTATCAACAGAGAGGTAACGTTTTCAGAACCGTTTCTGCACTTTCTAGACAGGACACGTCTTTCTGGCTGGGGACTCTGAGACAGACGGGGCAATGGGTCCTACCCGTTCACCTGAGGCCCCTGTCCTCCATAATTCTACATAACGTGCGTCCCAGCCCAGGCGCGGGAGGCAAATCGCCAAGCAGACCTTCTTGCGTCTAAGCATCATCTTGTGGTGTGCTCGGGGCATCAGCTGAACTCAAAGCAATGATCCCCAAACTGGATCACTTCACTGCCATTTTCAAATCCCGACGTGGCCCCGTATCCCCCATAATGATCCGCAGGTGCTTCTGTCCTCTCGATGAGGTCTCACTGAAGGCGACAGGCTGCGTGTCCTAAGATGCCTGGGAGTGTCCCCTTGATGCTGGCCCTCTCCTGCACCTGCACCCGGCCGACACACGGCCCCCCTCAACCACGAAAGAAATACACCTGACCACTTGTTTTTGCCTCTGGGGATCCGGAGTAACTCTGCCTGCATCCCAGGAGACTCCTGTGAAGGACACCGCTGAGAACTCATTCTTGGCCCACAGGAAGGCCGGACCGCAGCAGGACAGCATTAACCCCAAACCAGAGAAGACGTGCCACGAGAAACCTATCCCTAACAGGGCGATGGGTTCAGCACCAACCGGGTCACGCCAGCCCTTGCTAGCCACGGTCCAGAATTTCTTTATTCATAGCTTAACAACTCCCCACAGCTGCAGAGTTTAGAGGTTTCAAGAGCCATAAATCCATCTGTTCTCTCCTTATCTGAATTTCATACGAGATTAATATTCTACCTACATCCGCTGACAAAGACAAATAGCTCCCGAGCACGGAATGACGATATTCTATGTAAGTAAACACTGGGAAGGGAACTCGGTGCAAACGTGGTATTTGCCACCGAAATCTGGAGTCTGAAGGAATACGCACCCTGTGAGCCGAACACTGCGTGGTCACACAGAAAACGGTCTTTAAAACGGGTGGAAAAATTACTAAAGGTCACACACCCTGCCCTCTACTGCTATCAAATGCGGTGAGCTCCGTGAAATCACGAAAGCACCCAATAATGTAATTAATTTGATAAAGAAACCATAAATTAAATTTTAAATCAGACTGAAAATGAATCAGCAATGTAACATAAACAAGAAATGCAGCCCACGGTCTTAGCCAGAAAACCCTCCTGCTAGGAGGACTTGCCTCACAAAGGAAGCTTTTCTTTAGGTTTACGAAACGGCAAGTGGACAACCGTCTAATTCCACCAGTTCGAAATAAAAAAGCGGACGTGCATTTTGAAGAACTCAGAAACGCCACCAAAGCACTTTGTTTTGTAAGGCAAACCGCTACAGATCCTACAGACTGTGTGACAGGTTTTCAACTATTTCACGGAGCTCCGTGCTCGCCCGCTACGTTCTCCACCCCCAACCAAAAACGAAATCGAATCTTTGGTGTGCAGCCGTAGGAACCGTCCTCATCACAGGTGAACGATACTCCTGTTAAGTAGACAGCAGGTGGTTGAGGATTAAGTGCTGCGATAATATGCGGGGACAGAGTCAGATCCCAAAGTCAGAACGCCAGTTTTCACAGACGATGCTTCAACTACAGACACCACACGGCAGAATAACCAAAACTCTTTTCGCGTAAAGACTTCAACGTGCTGATTGCAAAGGGTCTCAGAAGTTGACACGCACAGAGCCAAAGTTTATACTTTTGCAGAGAAGTGAGGTCCCAGGAGGTGGGAAGAAGAAATGCCATTCAGGGACTGTTGGCGGAGGGTTACTTGTCAAAGAGAGTTGTGGCCAGAGGCACGCGAGGGGAGGGAGGGAGGCAGGAAAGAGATCTCATTTCAAGAGAGCATGGCGGGAAGTCGAAGGGTGTGGGTACCTCTCTGGACACTTCTACTGTGTGAAATACTTCTTTCACTCACTGCTCTCTCCTTTAGAAGCTAAGGGAATAAAGAAACACATGGGACAAAGGTATGAAGTCATCTCAGAAGAGGGCAGCTGACCCTTGAGCAATTCAGGGGGTAGGGACACCCACCCCTCACAGCTGAAAATCTGTGTAAACCTTCTGACTCCCCCAAAATGAACAGCCTACTGTTAACCAGGAGCCTTATCCATTAACATCAACACTCGATTTATACATATTTTGTATGTGATACACATTGCATACTGTATTCTTTTTTTTTTTTAAAAAAAGAAAAGTTTATTTTGAGACAGCGTGAGCAGGGGAGGGGCAGAGAGAGAGGGAGACAGGGAATCCCAAGCAGGCTCCACCCTGTCAGCTCGGAGTCTGACGAGGGGCTTGATCTCACAAACCAAACCCTGAGAACATGACCTGACCAAAATCAAGAGTTGGAAGCTTAACCAACGGAGCCACCCAGGTGCCAACATACTGTGTTTTTTTTTTTATTTAAAAAATTTTTTAATGTTTAGTCACTTAGAGAAAGAGAGAGATAGAACAGAAGAGAGACAGAAAAGATAGCGTGAGTGAGCACACAAGTAGGGAAGGGCACAGAGAAGGAGACACAGAATCCCAAACAGGTGGGGCACCTGGGTGGCTCAGGTGGTTGAGCATCCGACTTTGGCTCAGGTCATGATCTTGCCATGCGTGAGTTTGAGCCCTATGCTGACAGCTCAGAGCCTGGAGCCTGCTTCAGATTCTGTGCTTCCCTCTTTCTCCATCCCTCCTGTGCTTGTGCTCTGTCTCTCTTAAAATTAAGTAAACATTAAAAAAAAATTAACAACAACAACAAAAGAATCCCAAGCAGGCTCCACACCATCAGAGCAGAGCCTCATGTGGGGCCTGAACTCACAAACCGTGAGATCATAACCCAACCCGAGACCAAGAGTCAGGACACTTGACTGACCATGCCACCCAGGCACCCACCCCCAACATACTATATCCTTAAAGTAAGGTGGTGAAAAGAAAATATAAGAAAATCACATGGAAAAGAAAATAGATTTACAAGACGGCACTGTATTTATCGAAAAATCCGCGTCTAAGTGGACGGCGCAGTTCAGCCCTGTGTATTCAAGGGTCAGCTGCAGTTCCCAAAAGAGTAGAATGTTGTCTTAACTGCACCTGAGGACGTGCATGAGGGAAGCTGTGGCATTTTCTGTGTGGGTACAACATGCTTTCAGCACACACCAACCAGAATCGTTTGCTATGTCTACTTTTTTTCGTTTTTCTTAAGAGAGAAAGTGAGAGAGAGCCAGTGCAAGCAGGGGAGAGGGGCAGGGTGGGTAGGGAAAGAGAGAGAGAAAGCGAGGAAGGAAGGGAAAGAGTTGGAGAGAGGGAGGGAGGGAGGGAGAAACAGAGAAAGAGGGGGGGGAGAGAGGGAGAGAAGGGGGGAGGGGGGAGAGGGGGAGAGGGGGAGAGGGGGAGAGAGAGAGAGAGAGAGAGAGAGAGAGAGAAAGAAAGAAAAAGAAAGAGAGAGAGAGAGAGAGAGAGAGAGAAAGAAAGAAAGAAGAAGAAAAGAAAGAAAGAAAGAAAGAAAGAAAGAAAGAAAGAAAGAAAGAAAGAAAGAAAGAAAAAGAAAGAAAGAAAACAAAACCAAACCCTAAACAGGCTCCAAGCCCAACAAAGGGCTGGATCCCACAACCCTGGGATCATGACCTGAGCTGAAATCAAGAGTCGAATGCTCGGGGCGCCTGGGTGGCGCAGTCGGTTAAGCGTCCGACTTCAGCCAGGTCACGATCTCGCGGTCCGTGAGTTCGAGCCCCGCGTCGGGCTCTGGGCTGATGGCTCAGAGCCTGGAGCCTGTTTCCGATTCTGTGTCTCCCTCTCTCTCTGCCCCTCCCCTGTTCATGCTCTGTCTCTCTCTGTCCCAAAAAATAAATAAATAAATAAACGTTGAAGAGTCGAATGCTCAATGGACTGACCCACCCAGGTGTCCCCATTTACTATGTCTAAAAAACAGTGATGGTCCAGACATAATGGATTCAACTTCAAAGTATTTCTTTGTAAACCACTCAACCGCCCAACGATGGATGAACAGACAAACAAAATGTGGTCTCTATACACAAAGGAGTATCATTCAGCCTTGAAAAGGAAGGAGATTCCGACACCCGCCAGAACACGGACGAACCTGGGAGATATTATACTGACTGAAATAAACCAGACACGAAAAGACAAATACTGTCTGATTCCTCTTACAGAGGTACCTAGAACAGGCAAATCTGCAGACACACAAAGTGGAATGGTGGGTGAGGGGCTGCAGCGAGGAACTGGGATTCAGGGTTTAATGGCTCAGAGTTTTGGTTTGGGAAGATGACAAAAGTTACACAACAATGTGAACTTAATAACATTGAGATGAAACTCAAAAATGGTTAAGACAGGGGCGCCTGGGTGGCTCACTGGGTTAAACGTCCCACTCTTTTTTTTTTTTTTTTTTTGATGTTTCTTTTTGAGAGAGAGATAAGAGCGTAAGCAGGGGAGGGGCAGAGAGAGAAGGAGACACAGAATCCAAAGCAGGCTCCAGGCTCTGAGCCGTCAGCACAGAGCCTGATGTGGGGCTCAAACTCATGGACCTCAAGATCATGACCTAAGCTCAAGTCATATGCTTAACCAACTGAACCACCCAGGCGCCCCTAAACATTCAACTCCTGATTTGGGCTCAGGTCATGATCTCACGGTTTGTGAGTTTGAGCCCTGAGACGGGCTCTGCGCTGACAGTGTGGAGACTGCTTGGCATTCTGTCTCTCCCTCTCTCTCTCTGCCCCTCCCCTGTTCGTGCGCTCCCTCTCAAAAATGACGAATAACCTTTAAAAAAAAAAAAAGGATACTTTCCCTCACTCTCTGACTTCCCTTCAATCACACAAGCTCTTTCAAAAAAAAAAAAAAAGGTTAAGATCGTAAATTATACGTCACGTGAATTTCATCACGATAAAAAAGAATCCTTTGTAAATCTGACTTAAATAGGTATTAAGCAAAGCATGACCTTTCCATTATAATCTTTTTGTAGGGGAGTATTTTCATGTTGAAAATAAAATAAAAATCTGCTAAAATAAAAATCCATTAAAAATCTGCTAACTGTGCATACAGAGGTCTTATAAAGGTGGGGAATTTGAAAAATTACATAATTATTCTAAGTAATAAATTCAGAATTCCTCCTGACCATAAAGAAATCACAAATTACACAAATTATTTTCCTTGATAGATTATAAGTTAAATGAAGTTAAACAGATTTGATGCCTATGAATTATACATACGATCATGTTGTCATAACTGTGTTTCTTAATGCAAAGAGAAACATTATTTAGGAATCGCAGTTGTGGCTATAACCTTATTCTTTTCCAAATTTGTAGTTATATTGAGTGTTGGAGTCACGGCAGGAGAGCTAAAAGTGTAACTCCTCACCACGATGCTTCACACCCATGAGCACACTGAGAGTCGTACTATGAAGAAGACAGAGGGCGACAATTTACATATGCACAGTTTGGGGTCATATCCCACACCAGCCAACCTCCATACTATCGATATCTGAGCCAGACAACTCTTTGGTGTGGGAGGGTGGGAGGGAGGCCGTCCCGTGCGCTGGAGGACGTTAACAGCATCCGAGTCCTGCTCTCTAGAGGTCAATATCCCACCCACGCACACCCCAGTCCTGAAAAATATGTCTCCAGACTTTGTCAAGTGTCCCCTGGGGGGCGGGGGGGGGGCACTCTAGTTGACAAGCAGTGTCCTAAACGGAGAGACACTTGGGAACATTAAGGGTTATAGTGGAACCATTAAGAAAAACAACATACTTTGATTTATTACAAGAGACAGAAGAGTTTTGTCAGAAACGAAGGAATTCTTTCATCATTTTGAGGACCTTTCTTAGCCATGTTACACCCAGAATCTAAATCCAAGTTCAAGAGTTTATTCTTGAGTTTAACTCATCAAGAACTTGGGGCGCCTGGGTGGCACAGTCGGTTAAGCGTCCGACTTCAGCCAGGTCACGCTCTCGCGGTCCGGGAGTTCGAGCCCCGCGTCGGGCTCTGGGCTGATGGCTCGGAGCCTGGAGCCTGTTTCCGATTCTGTGTCTCCCTCTCTCTCTGCCCCTCCCCCGTTCATGCTCTGTCTCTCTCTGTCCCAAAAATAAATAAACGTTAAAAAAAAAATTAAAAAAAAAAAAAGAACTTAATTAACGTCCATGTGAGTCAAAATTCCACCATGAAGAAACTCACTAGACTTTCAATCCCTTAGTTGGGAAGACGGCACACTTTTCCCAGTCTGCTTGGGCTTAAGACGAAAGGAATACCCAGCTTCTCACAAGAGAGCAGCTTTCCTGATAACCTGGAGGCAGCGTCTACGCGGCTTGGCGTGTGCGTTCTGGGCATTTGAGAAAGCAGGTGAAGACAAATGTGGTTTGAAAGGAAAGAACACTAAGTGAATCCGAACGGCAGACTGAAAGGCAGAACGGACAGCTGAATCGTGCTATCCAACAGCACCCACCGAGAACGCTTCATCAGCTGGAGACCACACAAGGCAACCGTCCTGCCCAATTATCCACACGGAACTGATACCTTTAAATCAAGAAGCTATGGTTCCCAGGGCACCTGTGAAGCTTTATTGCTTCTGATACAATGGATCAGCAACACCCCACTCTACCCCAGCGCCCCCTAAACCCGCTGAAAGACCCCTCAGGGGCACCACCTTCACCAAGTTGAGTGTGAAAACCCCCATAGGTGGGTTAGTCTGCAACATGGTGCACGGCCCAGGTGACACACACCAGAGGCCCTATCTTGTCCCTACTTCAACGTCCACTTCTAATCTATGCGAACAGGTAACCACCCCTTCAGGCTCCACGGCACCATTTCTCCGAGCCATGGCGCTCTTTGATTACAACTACCTGGGCCACTATGCCCTCCTTAGATTGTCTGAATAAAAAGGAACTGGTGGGAATTGGTCGCCCATCCCATGAGTTAGACCTCAAAAAGGACAGCAATCCGAGAAAAAGGAGAAAGCCCAAGGCAAGCGTTTAGAGTAAGCCCAACACACACACACACACACACACACACACACACTCTCTCTCTCTCTCTCTCTCTCTCTCTCTCTCTCTCTCTCTCTCTCTCTCTCCCTCTCTCTCCAGTGGGCAAACAGAATACAGCCCAAAAGCAAACAGTGAGTACTTCGGGGTCCTCGATCACTTCCAGGCTCTGGACAGGGAGGACGAGTGAGGGAAGGAGACGGGGAGGCAGGAATGCCCACGGAGGGGCAAGCGGGTGGCTCAGTCGGTTAAGCGTCCGACTTCAGCTCAGGTCATGATCTCACGGTCCGTGGGTTCAAGCCCCACATTGGGCTCTGTACTGACAGATTGGAGCCTGCTTCCGATTCTGTGTGTGCGTGTGTGTGTGTGTGTGTGTGTGTGTGTGTGTGTCTCTCTCTCTCTCTCTCTCTCTCTCTCTCTCTCTCTCTCTCTGCCCCTCCCCGGCTCATGCTCTGTCTCTCAAAATCAAACACTAAAAAAAACTTTTTCAAAGGCACGAGCTGTTGACACCCACAACTCGATTGCATTGTCCGGGGCCTGAGGCGGAGTGAACGAAGGCAGTCTCCCAAGGCCAGATGCCGTGTATGTAACACTCTCGACGTGACAGAATTGTACACATGGAGAACCCAGCGGCTGCCAGGCGCTGGAGAGGGTGACATAAAGGAGTATCACGAGGAGCGTTCCCGGCGATGGAACGGTTCCGCGTCTGCGTCAGACTCACCAGCGGCGGCACGCACAGGTGTGAGAACATTCCACGCGCGGTCCACGCAAGCACGCACACGCAAACGCACAAGCGCACGTGACGACTGGTGAGGTCCACGGACAGCGTGCATCTGAGTCAACAGTGCCAATCCCCATTTCCTCCTGTGAGAGCTCAGGAAGATGCAAGGCGGAAGGCGGGGAGAATACTCTGGAACTCACGGTACTGTTTTTCGCAACTTCTTGCCAAGTTGAACGTTAATTCAGAATAGAAGCTTTCTTTTTTTTTTTTTTTTTTAAATTTTTTTTTCCAAAGTTTTTTTATTTTATTTTTGGGACAGAGAGAGACAGAGCATGAACGGGGGAGGGGCAGAGAGAGAGGGAGACACAGAATCGGAAACAGGCTCCAGGCTCTGAGCCATCAGCCCAGAGCCCGACGCGGGGCTCGAACTCACGGACCGTGAGATCGTGACCTGGCTGAAGTCGGACGCTTAACCGACTGCGCCACCCAGGCGCCCCCAGAATAGAAGCTTTCAAGATAACTGTCTGATGGATGAACGGATAAACAAAATGTGGTCCATTCATACAACGGAATAGTACTTGGCTATAAAACGACATGAAGGACAGACACGTGCGACAACACAGGTGAGCGTCGAAAACGGTCTGCTGGGGCGCCTGGGTGGCTCAGTCGGTTGAGCGTCTGTCTGACTTCGGCCCAGGTCATGATCTCTCAGGTTTGTGGGTTTGAGCCCCGCGTCGGGCTGTGTGCGGACAGCTCAGAGCCTGGAGCCTGCTTCCGATTCTGTGTCTCCCTCTCTGTGTGACCCTCCCCCGCTCGCGCGCGCGCTCGCTCTCTCTCTCTCTCTCTCTCTCTCTCTCTCTCTCTCTCTCAAAAATAAATAAAACATTAAAAAAAATTTTTTTAAAGAAAAAGAAAACAGTCCGCTGAGTCAGGAGTCAGACACAAAGAACACACCCCACAGGGCTCTCTTCACACCCAGGAACGCGTGAATGCGCCGACACAGGAAGCAGCCGGCTGCCTGCCAGGGACACGGGGAGGCGGCAACAGCGAGCGACACTGTGACAACAGTCCATGCAAGGCTCCAGCTACAGGCTGTGGTGCTGGGCGCACAACCCCGGGTATACACCGGAAAACTGCGGAACTGCACGCTTTCGGTGAGTCAACGGTCACCTGTGTGGATTCTCTCGCTAAAGTGGTTACCAAAAACTGGCACCATCTGGCACCCAGTAGGTGCTTTTTGAGGTATTTCGTCACAATTTACTGTCCCTTCCTCCCCGTGGGGGTCACCCCTGGTGTTCTTTCAGGCCACAGGGTGTCCCTCTGATACCGATGGGCTCGCATTCCGCACGTGTGTCCAGGCAGATACGAGACGGGAGTTCTACCACTAGAGCAAGTCTCCTCGGAATATTCTGTACGCAGGGGTACGTACAAAGTTCACGGCCTTTCTGTTCCTCCACCACCCCCTCAATTCCACCAGCCTGATCTATCAACTTTCTCCAATGAAAAAAAATAAGAAAAGAAAGCTTTCTTGTTCCTGGCTCTGCCCACAGACTCGGTCCCCCATCCAGAACATACTTCTTCAGTCTGCGTCCAAACTCCACCCGTCACCAAGCCCACCTGGAGTCTCCCCTCCAGGAGGAAGGTCCAGCCTTCCTCGGTGCTCTGGCACATGCCGCTACAATTCCTCAGAATTCGCTCAGCAGGGACTGTCTACACCATCCCAGGGCCACCCGTCCACACCATGCCTTTGTGTCACACCCCCCACTTCATGCACCTGTAATGCTTACCCCCCAGAACAAGACCCATCTCACACCTCTGTGTAGACTCCGCAATACTCCAGAAGGAACAGATCCCAAGCACGGTCCTCCCAGAGGTGAAAGATTTTCATACAAAGCGCGCTGGAAAGGACCGTCTTGACTCCAGCGGGAATTAGGCCTTCTTGTGAACTGGATGCATTACAGGGGCCAAGATGACAGTTCCAGACCCCACAAGGCCCCGTTCTAAGTGACCGGGGATCCTCTCTGCTCTAACGACAGTCCAGGCAGGGCTCAGAATGAAGGAAATCAGCCCCGCGGGGGCCTACGTCACAGGCCAGGCTGCCTCAGAGTGGTGCCCAAGCAAGGATTTTATGGAAAATGCTGGCTGGTCCTCAAGTAGCCCGTCGGTAGCCCGTCATCTTCCAGACACTTTCTGAGAAGAACAAATGAGACTAAGGGAGCCTGTGGCAGACAAAGAGTCAAAAGCCACTGTTTGTTGTAAATCAGCCTTCTAAGGACAACTTAAGTACCTCAAAAGCGTATGCCAGAGAACAGCAGAAACGAGGGTTCTCGCAAAAGCGCACACGTTTTAAAAATGACCTCCATTTCTGTTTCCTAAAATTTCTGACTTCCAGAAGCTAAACAAAAAAAAAGAAGTGTCATACAGACATATTTTTTCTGTGCTGGCAAAATCACCTGTTACAAGAAATCCTGAGACATCACCGTGTTCCAATACTCAGAGCCAGTGCAGTACCGTTTCATTTTTAAGCACAGAAAATATGGAGAGGTGGACAGGATATTTATTACATAATAAGCAATCCATTTTACAATTTCACTTACTCAGAGCCAAATGTAGGCAAATCCCTTCTTCCTTCGAGGGTTTATTTTGAGGCCCGCTTTCTGTCTTCGGTTACCTGTTAATGAAAAATACGCAAAGTAAGGCAAAAGCGTCCACGCAGAGACCGCTCGAGGCCAGCAGGTATGTGAAACAGCGCTCGGCGCCACTCCGGTCTTAGAGACGCATGGGTCTTGTGGGGTGTCCCCAACCTGGCAGTGGAAAGGGGGGAACGTGAGGATGGAACAGCAGGGACAATAAACAAAGCAAATGGACAGCAAGATCATTTCAGATGACAGAACTACAGAAACCCCAGCTGGTGGCGGGACAGAGTCACCAGAGTTCCGGTGGGGCCTGGGGCAGCATTCTTGGAGGAGGGAGCACGTGAGCGCGGGCGAGGGAGGCCAGGCTGCACGCACAGCAAGTGCAAATGTCCTGTGGTGAGAATGATCTTGGCCAAGAGGGAGGAAGTCTGGCGGGCTGGGCACCAGAGGTTAAGTAATAACAGGTCCCAAGTCCCAGAGGGCTCTGCAGCCCATGGAAAGGAAACTGATCTGGGGCGCCTGGGTGGTTCAGTTGATTAAGCATCCAAGGCTCGGTTTCAGCTCAGTTCATGATCTCCTGGTTTGTGAGATCGAGCCCTGCATCAGGCTCTGCACGGGTAGTGTAAAGTCTGCTTACGATTCTCTGCCTTTCTCTCTGCCCCTCCCTCGCTCGTTCTCTCTCTCAAAATAAGACACATTAAAAAAAAAAAAGAAAAAGAAAGAAATTGATCCTACACAAGCTCCACTACACCTTATTCTTCAGCCAGTACCAGGCTTCATGAGAAAAGAAAATCTGACCCTCCTGCTATTTAAAAAACTCTCCGGGGGCTCCTGTCATGCCTAGAACGAACTCCAGAGAAACTCCTGATCAGCAGAGCCGCTCGTGGCTGGCACCGTGCTGGCAGGAAAGATGATCGTGAAACGGAGAGAGTGTGTCGGGTTCGAAGACATTCTGACCTAGAGGACGCGCAAGGGGGAGAGGGGGAAGCATGCATGATGGGGATGGGACAAAAGAACCCAGCATGACTTCCGGGTTCAGGGTTTGGGCCACAACTTGGAAGGCGGTACCATTTCCTGGGACGCAGGACCGAGGAGAGGAAAATGGAGACTTTCTGTGTGTGACGCGATGAAATGCTATTCCGTCTCTCAGTGGACTGTGAACGAGGTAGTTAAGCACACCCGCCCGGGCAAGCAGGAGACATCACAGTTGCAGAGTTAAGTCTGGAACTCATCCCACGACCATGACCTTCAAAACCTATGGGCCTGAATGGGAGTGCCCCAAACAGGGTTTCTCGCCCCGGGCACCGCGGTCATTGTGGGTCAGGTCACTGTTGTTGGGGCTGCTCTGTGCCCTGAGCCGCACGCCTGGACTCCCCGCGTCAGATGCAGGTGGCAATCCACACGCCCCGCCCCCTCTGCTGTGCTAACCCAAGCTGACCCGGCTGTTACCAGGCGTCCCCCCGGAGGGCACAAGTGCCCTGCTGAGAACCACTGGTCTACAGACCCGCAAGGTGTGGATGGAACCCTGACAGAAGGGCTGTCAGTGAGAGAGGAGAGTGCAGAGAACTAGGAGGAAATCTTGGGCGGCGTGGGGTCCCTGGCGTCTAGGGACAGACCGCTCTCAAAAATCACGGAGGGACTAACAAATACCTGCCACTGAGCTGGAGGACAAGGAGGACTGCAGAGGACGGGATGACAAGCAAGCACACTGTCTTGTCTGCCCACGCTCGCCCCATGGAAGAAATCCGGAGAGGCTTCCTGGAGGCAGCAAAATCCCTGCTGGCCCAAGAGGCCAGGCGAGGAGGAAAAGAAAAGGGCTGCAGCTTGAGTGGTGCTGGAGGCAACAGCTGCAGGCCAGAGGGCCTTGGGGTCACAAGCACTCTCGGGGTGCTGGGAAAGCGGATGTGTGTAGCAAGGTGTCAGGATGCCAGAATGGGGCCGCCCTGTCCCGCATGGGGAAGAGGTGGCCACCGGGGTAAGGTGGCTCCGCGGACGGCACACTCCCGGGGGCGGGGGGGGGGGAAGGGGCGACTCCAAAATTCCACACGAGCCACACCGTTCTGCCCAAGCAGGAGCCAGGGGCACCCTGGACGAGCCAACCACTTCTCTTTTCTGTTTTCTCTAAGCTTACAAGCACTCGGGCCCCTGGTGGACGGCGCTCAGAGCCCTTGACTGTGTGAAAATTGCTCACACAACTTGCCAGATGCCTGATCCGTTTTCCTACCCTGTTCTGTCTTCACCCCACAGTATTACTGTGCACACACATTGTACTGAAAGAGGGAGAAGGGGAGTGGGCAAGGAAAGTTGGGGGGGGGGGAAGAAGGGCAGATTTACAGGTCTCACTTTGCTCCTAATTAATTATAAGCAACTCTCCCTGGACCACAGATTCCTCGGCTGTGAAATGAGGGCATTAAATTATTTATGAGGTTTTATCCACATCAAAAAATCTGAGGAACCATTTTCCTGTTGACTTCCTTTGTAAATTCTCAGGGACACTTGCAAAGAACTGAACCAAGAGCGTTGCACAGGGATGCTGGAGGAGGTGGGGGGATGCACAGGGGGGAAGAATGTGTGTGTCTGTCTGTCCCGCAGCCAACTGACCACAGAAATACATCCAAAGGCTGCCATATTGTCCCGAAGTTGCCCTAATGATTAACATTTGCACCCCAGAGAAATTCAAGTTGTGCCATCGGGAAAACAATGCAAAAAATGTCAACTATGTTTTCAGAGGCCACTGAGCATGACAAAGAAGCTGCCATTTCCTCCTGAGCCCTTTCTTTTTTTAGTGAGCCCTGAGTTAACTGGGCCGAGAGCCAGGGGCTAAGCCGGGTGCTGGCAGGAGGAACCAGAGAACTGCGAACACTTCATTTGCTACGGGGTTCAAGTTCTGTGTAACGAAGCTGTTGTTTCCTGCATTACTGATACCGAATAGCATTTTTATGTATTGCCACAAATTCATTCAATAACAGTTTTTAAATCCTTTAAAGCAGTGGTTCTCAAACGGGGCTGTCTCCCATGGGACACTGGGCATTTCTAGTTGTTGAGACCGGAGGAAGAATGTTAGTACCATCTAGTAAAGCACTCGGGATAGCCCTTCTTAGCAAAGAATTATCTGGCTGAAATATCAATCCTGCCAAGGCTGACCACACTAAGATTTCTATAATTTTATAGCAGATACATCCTATATACTTCCATTTTCCAAAGCATTTTTATCCCTTTCAAAATAATGCATGTACACTGTTTTATGTTTTTTTTTAATAACAATCCTCATAATCCACTCCAAATTGGCCTGTTTAAAAAAATTTCTTTATTGGGGGGGGGGAGGGGCAGAGAGAGAGAGAGAGGAGAGACAGAATCTGCTGTCAACACAGAGCCCAATATGGGGCTCAAACTCACGAGATCATGACCTGAGCCTAGATCAAGAATCACATGCTTACCCGACCAAGCCACCCAGGTGCCCCGACATGTACATTGTTTTAAAAAATAAAATACAGGTGAGGCAAAAGGCTCCTCTCTTTACTTCCAAGCTTTTTATAGCGCCATCTATCCCCAATTCTACTTCCCAAAGCAACCACTTTCAAATCTTAGAACTGTTGGAATTACTGGCAGTGATCCTTAGTATGACTTCCCTGTTTCTAAAAGACATGCTTATAATATTTCCTATCAGCCTCAGATAATATTTATTTGATTTTCTCAAATACATATAAGGATTTTGGTTTTTTTAAATCCCCACCCTCAATTCTCTGCTTACCTGCCCACATTTTCCCAATAGTGTCATCGTTTTTGGTTAAATGTGTATTTGACAGATATTACTTTGGCAATGGAATGGGCACTCCCAAACAAGCAGTATGGTATGATTACAATTCCTTTCTTATGCAAACCTTTTGTTTTCCTGGAGTTACTAATTGTGTTTGTTTTTATTTTTAGTTTTCTTTTTTTTTTTTTTTCTTTGTATCCTTTGGTAATTCTTCCAGCACTGTCCACAGTCTTTTAATTCAGTTTTTCACATAATCAAAATTCTTAGATAATCTGTCACCTCTATGTGTTTCCTCCTCAATCATCCCTATATTTCCCAAATACACATCAGACCTTCTGAAATGTCTTGCCTCTGCTCCAGTCTGTAATTGTCAGCATCAGGCCTGCTATATAGACTTCATGCCTTGAAACCATAACAACATCTTGAGAATACACTGTATCTCTGTTTCTAGGATCCCAACTCCCCAGTTTTAGGTTTACTCTCTCATTTTGGCCGGACACATTCTCTAGTAGATTTCAGGGAAACGACATGTAAAAACTAAATGTTACCTATATCCTGAATATGTATAAATATCTTTATTCTACCCTTAATTAACAGCTTGTGAAGAGACGACTTCAAAATTCTTTAAAAAAAGTTTTTAATGTTTGTTTATTTTTTGAGAGAGAGAGAGACAGAGAGAGAGAGAGAGAAGAGGACAGAGTGCAAGCAGGAGAGGAGCAGAGAGAAAGGGAAACACAGAATCCAAAGCAGGCTCCAGGCTCCAAGCTGTCATGACAGCACAGAGTCCGACGCGGGGGCTCAAACCCACAGACCACGAGATCATGACCTGGGACCAAGTCGGGCATGTAACGGACTGAGCCACCCAGGCATCCCATGACTTCAAAATTTGAGTGAACATTATCTGCACAGAATTCTCTGCTCAGGCTCTTTTCTTTCCTCTTTTTTTTTTAATGTTTATTTATTTTTGATAGAGACAGTGAGAGTACGAGTCGGGGAGGGGCCAAGAGACAGGGAGACAGAGGATCCCAAGCAGGTTCTGCGCTGACAGCAGAGAGCCCAATGTAGGGCTGGAACTCACAAACCGTGAGATCATGACCTGAGCTCAAGTCGGACATCTAACCAACTGAGCCACCCAGGTGCCCTGCTCAGTCTCTTTTCTATCTTCCAGTGTTGTCATTAAGAAATCTGATATCATTTTGATTCTAGATCCTTCACATGACTTTTAAATCCAGGATACTGCTTAGATACTGCCTTTACCTCTAATATTCCAAAATGACATGACAATTAGCTTTCCTGTAATAATTTTTTTATGTGCTTAATCTTTAAATTCAAAAAAAATTTTTTTAATGTTTGTTTATTTTTGAGGCAGAGAGAAACAGAGCATGAACAGGAGAGGGTCAGAAAGAGAGGGACACAGAATCTGAAGCAGGCTCCAGGATCTGAGCTGTCAGCACAGAGCCTGATGTGGGGCTCAAACTCACAGACCGTGCGATCATGACCCGAGCTGAAGTTGGAAGCTCAATAGACTGAGCCACTGAGGCACCCCTTTATGTGCTTAATTTTTATTCTCTTTTCTAGTAACCTGGTGTGAAATCGTATTTTTTTTTCCACACTCTCTTCCTTGGAATACCTTTAGGCAAAAATCCGAATAACCATCTCTCGTCTATGTGATAGAACTTTCTGCGCTCTAGCTTCACTGACCAATAAGGTATTCATTAGCTGCATGTAGATACTAAGCACTTGAAATGTTTGGCTAGTGTGTCTGAGGAACTGACATTTAAATTTTATTTAATTTTGGGACACCTGCGTGGGATGCCTGGGGTGGCTCAGTTGGTTAAGCATCCGACTTTGGCTCAGGTCATGATCTCACGGTTCATGGGTTCGAGCCCCTCATCGGGCTCTGTGCTGACAGCTGGAAGCCTGGAGACTGTTCCAATTCTCTGTCTCCCTCTCTCTCTGCCCCTCCCCCCACTCGCATTCTGTCTCTCTCTCTCACAAATAAACATTTAAAAGTTTTTTTTTAAAGTAAGTTTTTTTAAATTTTTAATTAAAGTACAAATAGTCACATGTGGCCAGTGGTTACCATATTAACACAAATCTAAAGACTGTGACAAATGGGGAGATGGGGGGATGACAAAGGAGAAGCAGTCAGTGCCTTCAGCACCAACTCTAAGATGATATTAACCATGAGTTCAGAAGAAGGAACTGAGGGGAGCCGAGGTGGCTCAGTTGGTGAAGCATCCGACTCCTGACTTTGGCTTGAGTCATGAACTCCTGATTCGGGAGTTCGAGCCCTACCTCAGGCTCCACACTGACCGTGCAGAGCCTGCTTGGGATTCTCTCCCCTCCTGTCTCTGCCCACTCCCCCCTCAAAATAAGTAAATAAACTTAAAATAGGAGGAGGTGGAGGAGGAGAAATCGGGTATAATTTCTACATCCTCGCCATTACTATTTTCACTATGAAGTTCCTCATGGTCTCCTTCTTCATGAGAACACAAGCACCCTACACTACTTCTGTACAGGAGGGGGTCTAGGGGACAGAACTAAAGAAGCATACCAGAACATTCTCTGGGCTCTCATTCATTCATTTACTCATTCAACAAATACCACAAACATCACAAACTGTTATCCAGACATTCTATTAACAATGACCATGAGGGGTGCCTGGTTGGCTCAGTTGGATAAACGTCCGACTTCAGCTCAGGTCATGATCTCACGGTTCGTGGGTTCAAGCCCCATGTCAGGCTCTGTGCTGACAGCTCAGAGACCGGAGCCTGCTTGGGATTCTGTGTCTCCCCCTCTCTCTGCCCCTCCCCCCTGATGCTCTGTCTCTCAAAAATGAATAAACGTTAAGAAACATTTAAAAACAACAACACAATGACCACGACAGAAAACAGAACCGCAAAAACCAAAACAAAACCCAAACTGCAAAAGTCCCGAGCACCCAAGACAAACCCAATGAAGCCGTTGCTTCATCTCCATCACTGGGACCCATTTTCTTTACAGCTCAGAGCCCACAATACAGCAGGCCTGTAACAGGTGTGCATTGGAAACGAATTAAGAGTAGGATCCAAACCAAAAGAAAGTCGTTATGGTTTTTCTCAACTCTCAGGAAAAGCGTGTTAGCACTGTGGGGATCGGGAAATAAAGGTTCAGGGAAAATCATTCCTTTTTTATTTAGGGATCAATAGGGAAACACATTTTTTTCCATCTATTCTTTAGTAAGTCATTTAATATCCCTTTGTTCCTGCAAAGCATGACTTTTTATTATGTTGGTAGGGTTTAGAAGTTCAGCGTGAAAGTACCAACTGTTCAAAAAGGAGAAAAACAGACACCAAACTTGATTTCCGTGATTTTCCTTTTCCTTTTTAATCTACTATGATGTTAATAACAAGCCTTTCAGGCTTGTACAACCAACAGAGTCAATGCTTCTCACTCACACTGATGTATCTGGATACATACAGATAGGCACATGCATCATTCACCCACCACCCCACCCCAACAGAGGCAACCATATGCCGCTCACAACAAACGAAAGGCTCTTTCCTGACTCACACTATGATACACCAAGCAGATTTCATACAGAAAGACCCAAATACGGCTTGTCACGTGAAAATCTGATACAAGGTAATGGCATGACTTGACTGGGCTTATAATTATATAATCTATCTAGAATCTAGAGGCAATAGCAACGGAAAAAAACAAACCCACAGCAAATTTTAATAAGCTATCAGTCGTACAATATTTGCTTCTAAGCAATTATTATTTAAATTAGAACGAGCGATTAAATTTCATTTAGTGGCATGAAACTGATCTGATCTTCAGTGAGAGAAAAATAACCACAACATTTAAAGAAGACATATTAAAGTATTAGGAGCACATGATCTTTCTTACTTAGCCAACTGTCAGTCAACAGCCATCTGAATCCCTCCCCACAGACACAATACTAAACTGTATGAAGATAATCTTCAGGTGACTCTACTCAGTTTTTTGTTTATAGAGGGCATCGTGCATCATGAGGTAGGAAAGAATCCACTGAACCTCTTCCTCATCTCCCAAAGTACTGTCTCCACATTTTGCAGTGAGCACTGAGCATAATTTTAAACGTAATTGTCAAGCGCGTTATCTGTTCCTGAAATTATGATTAAAAGTTTCCGAACATCATACGGCCCTAGTGATCACATTTCAGTTTCTATCATTTGCAAACACCTGCTATCTCCCACTCACCTGGAAAGGTCAATCGTACTGTCTTCAATTTCAGTTAACAATGCTGCAAGCAAATCCCTTTTGTAAAACAATTACGTTCAATTATTTGCTTACATACATACTCCAAAATCTGGGACACCAGTGTCCATGATCTGCTCATTTAAGAACTAAGTATTAAAACACACACACATCCACACATCTGTTTCTGGTCACCAAGCATCGTCCTTTAAGTGTTACCTCCGTACTCAGGAGATCAGGAAGATGCCCTACATAAAAATTCACATCAAATCAAGACTAAAAAACCCCAACACTCTTACACAAACATACTGGAGTTTCACTATAATGAAAGAAGGTGGGGGCGCCTGGGTGGCTCAGTTGGTTAAGCTTCTGACTCTTGAACTCAGCTCAGGTCATGATCTCACGGTTCGTGAATCGTGGGATCACACGGGGCCTGCTTAGGATTCTTGTTCTTTCTTTCTGACCCTCCCCCACACTCACATGCACACACTCTCTCTCAAAAGAAATAAATGAACGTTTAAGGAAAAAGAAGAAAAAAGCTGAACAACTCTTGTAAAGGTAAACCCCCAAATACCCAACTTTCTAATCCCCATAGAAATCCCCAACTTTCTATGCCCCTTTGGAAACAGATGCCTTCAAAATGATTTTTAAGCCCGAGACTTTTCCAAAAATTGATTTTTTTTTAAGTTTTTATTTATTTGAGGAATCTCTACACCCAACACGGGGCTCAGACTCATGATCCTGAGATGGAGAGTCACATGCTAGCCAGGCGGCCAGCTGGACGGCCCTGGAATTTTTAAGTGTCAAATTCAACAGCTGGGAGGAGAGGCCGTTGGGAATTCTGTTGTGGTTTACACTGTGGGTCACTCCTGCCCCCAGCATTTAGACCAGAGGTTTTCTATTGGGGGTGATTATGCCCTCCCCCAAGAGACACTGGCGATGGGCAGAGACATTTTAGGTTGCTGCAACGGGGGAAGAAGGGTTCCTGGCACGTAGTAGGTAGAGACCAGGGGCGCTGTTACACATCCTACAACGTACAGGTCAGTCCCTACGACAACCACCTCAAAAGAACACCACGCCCCCAGCTTCTGCCCGGGCTGTGTGCAAGCCCTCCTAACTGGTTTCACACTCCCCAGCTTTGCACCCTTTGAAAGAACCGTACGTCCAAGTCCAAGTACTGCATCACGGCTAACGTCTCTGCGTCACTCGTGCATGTTACCCTCTCGGCAAGCTCTCCCTGGAACCCAAGCCTGGTCCTCAGACGTGTGTCCTCCAGGCGCACTCCTGTGCTTCCACACCGACAAGTGAGCCAGGCGATTACCAGCACGGACACTGGGGCCAGAGGGCTCCGCGAGAACCGCCCGGCTCCCTGTGCCAGCTGCGTGCATATCCTGGGGTTGGGCATCCTTGCACCCCAGGTCCTCTTCTGCGCGAGGTGCGTAAGTGAGCCCTCATGATGACGTCAGGGGTACACGCCGCCCTTCATACACGAGGAGAGCAGAGAACCCTCCCTGGCACACAGCGGAAACTAGGCAAGTGTCGGCCAAAACTGCCCTTGTCATCGTAGTCCATGCATGATGCAATGAGCTCACAGCCTTGTCACGAAGCAGACGTGTGGCCGCAGATGACGACCCGGGAGTCACGCTAAGATACACGGCGTGGCCCCTGACCTGTGGGAGACCGTCGGCACTAGCAGTGACTAACGGAGGGCAGCCGAGGCACTGAGCTGATCCCAACAAGTTATTCCAAGCTTTCCTTCTCGTAAATCGAGAAACACAAATTATCCCTGTGCTAATTCTTAAATTTTTTTTTAATGTTTTATTTATTTCTGAGAGAGAGACAGAGACAGAGTATGAGCAGGGGAGGGGCAGAGAGAGAGGGAGATTAGAATCGGAAGCAGGCTCCAGGCTCCGAGCCGTCAGCACAGAGCCCGATGCGGGGCTCGAACTCACAGACCGCGAGATCATGACCTGAGCCGAAGTCGGACGCTCAACCGACTGAGCCACCCAGGCGCCCCCGTGCTAATTCTTTATACCTGTTTAGTGGCAGACATTGAAGAACTTTTACTTCCATAACCTCATTTTCACTTCCTGCTTTTCGACAAAAGTTATGGAGCACATCCGGGGCCCCAAGGTCCTGTTTTCAATGGAGTTTAGAGGAAACCGCTGCACCTTGCTGCCAGAGATAGAAAAAGAATTTCCGCTCCGTTCGAGGTAACTTCAAGCCGGAGAATTTGTTTTTTTAAATGGTGTGAGTTTTTTCCCAGGACGATCGAGTGATTCCAGAGTGCTGCTAATTGTTACGAATCTTTGTTTCATAAAGTGATTTTACAGAAGTTTAATTTTCAGACTTGAAAGACCTAGAAAGCTTTACCTCGGGTCCGCTGGCCAGCTGCTTTTGACCGAGCCTCCCTCACACTAAATTTAGAAATATGCTCTGCCCGATGCATTTCAGCGGGAAGCAGCCAGATTAAAATAAGATGCTACTAACACATGAGAATTCAAAAGCTGTCGTGAGCCAACAACCTCCAAGAAACCACACTGCTCTCATTCACTGAAATACTTAGTAATTCTCCACCCGGAGAAAGAAAAACACTTGAAGTGGGTTCCAAATACACACAATGGCAAAACTAAAATAATTAACTGGGGGAAATCAGGGCAAACGGAAGGTAATGGCGCGAAGAATGAGCTAGAGCTGACAGATGAGGACGTAGGCAAAGCCTACCCGCAGACACAAGTTTACATCGGTTGCACGGAGCTAAAATCGGTTTCTGGAGTTTCCCAGACATCTATTCAAAGAAACAAGTATGAGTAGATATTTGTATCCCAAAAATGAAGCATGTGCACAATTTCTCCCATGGGCCCCCGAGAAGAAGGAACGCGTGCACTCCGTGCAACTCTATTCTCAGTCAGTGGGGTCCAGGAGACGTTTCATCGGGCTGCTTCTTAAAATAATTCTCAATGGGATCTAATCGCACGACACCGAAGCACAGGGAGATAAATAAATCAAGTCTGAGGGGGTACAAACAACATGGTGGTGGTGTGCACGTCTCCGCGCAGCCCGCACGACTCCAAGGACACGTTTTAGACGCGCTCCAAGTCCCAACTGGGCTGCAGGTCCCCTGAGGTCACAGCAACGCACTACGGTATATACCGAACACATTTCAATGCCAAAAAACATGCCATTTGTATCGTATTGTGATTTTGTTGTTGTAGTTTGTTTTAGAGACTGCAAACGGGGGATGGGGTGGAGAGAGAGAGGGAGAGGGAGAGGGAGAGGGAGAGAGAGAGAGAGAGGGAGAGAGAGAGAGAGAGGGAGAGAGAGAGAGAGAGGGAGAGGGAGAGAGAGAGAGAGAGAGAGAGAGAGAGAGAGCGAGCAAGCAGGCTCCACACTCAGTCCAGAGCCCCACACAGGGCTCTATCCCACAACCCGGGATCACCTACAACCTGAGCCGAAATCAAGAGTCGTACGCTCAACTGCCTGCACCACCAGGTGCCCCTGTATGATAACATCATTTTTAACACTTGCTTGGTAACCCCCTGTATAGACAAATGTTTTCTCCGCTGCATTCAACTTGTTATTTTAAGCAATGCCTAATAAAATAAGTAATTTTTAGGCGTGAAAAAATTTCGAGGGCCAACTTGGGGACAAAGAGAAAGCTACGCTCTCATTACCTAATATTCAGGGAAGAAACACCCAACGGGAAGACTGCATCGTGGCAGCATGTCGGTGACACCCTGAGATGGCGTGCCCTCCCGGCCATCACGGTAGGGTCTGTAGGAATGTGCAGAACACAGCACACAGGAGAAAACTGACAACAGCCCGGAAACCGTGCCTGAATGAGTGTGTATGAACGCACTTCCAGGCTTGCTGGGAAACAATTACAAACCATCTGGCATTAAAACTTTCCCCCGGGGGGGCCCGGGTGGCTCAGCCGGTGAAGCGTCCAACCCTTGGGTGGCTCAGGTCATGATCTCACGGTTCATGAGATCAAGCCCCCCGGGTCGGACTCTGTGCTGACAGCGTCGCCCACTAGGGATTCTCTCTCTCCCTCTCTCTGCCCCTCCCGCATCACACTCTCTCAAAATAAACAAACCTTTTTTAAAAAACACACCTTTTTCACAAATTTGAATTGAGAATTTCAGGACAAACTTAATGTGCTAACTATGACTCATTTCAAGACATCAACATATCCACTTGTCTTTGGCTTGAGAGGATTCTGGCTGATGCCTGTTGTTCAAGGTCATGAAGAACAGTGCTGCCTTTCGCTCTCAAAAGTGTCCCGATGGGGACAAGAAATTATAGGACGACTCTAGATATTAGAGACAAGTCAGCATCTGAGATTGCCTAGGATCTGGAATGACAAACTAGGAACTTGGTCAAGGTCCTAGACACAAGTTTCTGTAGAAAGAAGCAGGGAGTCTTTAAACCTGGAGCTTCTGGGGCGCCCGGGTGGCTCAGTCGGTTAAGCGTCCAACTTCGGCTCAGGTCATGATCTCTCACGGTTCGTGGGTTTGAACCCCACAAGGGGCTCCATGCTGACAGCTCAGAGCCTAGAGCCTGCTTCAGATTCTGTGTCTCCCTCTCGCTCTCTGCCCCTCCCCCACTCATGTTCTTTCTTCTCTCTCAAAAATAAACAAACACTAAAAAAAAAAACCTGGAGGTTCTAACATGGCGAAGTGTGTAGGAAGGGCCCTTGCTTAGAACGTGAATCGTCAAAGGAAGGTTCCTCCACCTGCTATCTTGACGTAATAACGCCAACAAACATAATGACATTTCATCCTCCCCGCTCCTCGGGGACATCTGGCACTACTGTTCGCCTGTCACCAGCTACACACAGGCCACACACCCAGGTGAGTGGGTCCAGAACAACTGAGCTGGACCGTAAACCCTACCGAGGGCAGGAACTGCATCTGTCTTTATTTCTTCAGGACCTGGCAAACAATAGTCGCTCAATAAATACGTGCCGAATGAGTCGACCTCTTTCTGTTTCATAACCCCTCTCTCTCAGACTGTTTCTCTGGTTTATCACCTCATCCATGAAACACTTTCCCAGCGCTCTGTTCTTGAATCTTTTTCCTCTAGCTCTGCTCCCCTATAACACCATCTCCCGACGGCGGCCCTCTTTGTAGGTAATCCTGAAGCTCTGTTTCGAGGCCGTATTTGCTCCGCCTGCCTCCTATCTCCACGTGGATCCCTGCCCAGCACCTGAAGGTCACTATTTCAAATGCAATCTTCACTTTCTTCCCAGACTCGCATTACTATGTCTTTTTATGCACCAAATGTTACCCTGCACCCCCAGGCCCAAACTCTGCTGCTCCCATCTTGGCCCCATTCCTTTCTCTCTGCCACCCCCTCCCCACATTCCCTCAATCAGATGCCAAGGCCTATCATTTCGACCCCATAAGCCTCTAACACTGCATCTCTCCATGTTCACTGCCACTCCCCTACATGGTACCTGGCTTCTGAAGGATTGCATACAGCTTCCCTTCTCCTGATCTCTCCCCCTGCAAATCCAGAAAACTGCAGGAATCTTCCTAAAGCAGAGATCCGGTGGACCTCATTACCAGGTCCAGAGTACCGTGCTCCAGAAAACAAACCCAAGGTCATTATATGGCCTGCCGGAAGCGCTCGTCCCTACACAGCGAGAAAAGCAGGGGGCAGGGCTGATAATACCATCAGGAATAAATTATCACAATACCGTAAGCAGACAACCTGTGCTGAGCAGAGTAACACCCCTCCCCGCCCAAGCTGTGCACATCCTCCTGTCTACTACCTGTGAACACATCCGGTTGCACAACGTGGGCGAATAAACGTGACGGATGGAATTCGGGTTACCGATCTGACCTTAAAAAAGAAGTGGCGGGGGCGCCTGGGTGGCGCAGTCGGTTGAGCGTCTGACTTCAGCCAGGTCATGATCTCGCGGTCCGGGAGTTCGAGCCCCGCGTCGGGCTCTGGGCTGATGGCTCAGAGCCTGGAGCCTGTTTCCGATTCTGTGTCTCCCTCTCTCTCTGCCCCTCCCCTGTTCATGCTCTGTCTCTTTCTGTCCCAAAAATAAATAAATAAACGTTGGAAAAATAAAAATAAAAAAAATAAAAAAATAAAAAAAAAGGTGACGAACACACCCAAAGTTATCAGGGGACCCCTTTAAATGGGGCTGCAAAACAACCCGTGTCAGAGTGACGCCACGTGAGAAAACTTCAGCTATTTGCTGACTTTGAAGACGAAGGAAGGAGTTATGAGCCAAGGATTGCAGGCAGCCTCGAGAAGTGGGGAAGGCAATCACAAAACAAAGCAAAACAAAGATTTTCCTCTAGGAGCTGCAGAAAACAAAGCGGCCCTGTGGATTTCTCCATTTTTGTCCAGTGAGACCCACTTTGGACTTGTGACCTCCAGAGCTGTAATACATTTGTGTTGTTTTAAGCCACCGAGCTTGTGGTCACCTGTCGCAGCAGCGATCAGAAACTCACACACCCTTTTTCTTGCCGTTGAGTTCCCACCGTGCTCAGTCATACCATTTTAGGGCCCTCAGCACCCTGTTTTAGAAACAGTAGACTATATTCCCTGTAATCACCGCAAGGGATAGCTTGAGGTCTGCGGGTTTACATTACAAGCAAGCACGGTCTCTACAGCGCCTCCCACAGGACGCTGCAGAGCCAACCAACCGCGGTGCTGTCGTCCTCCCTCCGTTAGAGCTTCCTGGCTGAAAACCTGCCTTCCTGCCAAACTTCAGCCTGTCCCTGAACTACCCAAGCGACTCTTCCAGGGCATCCTAATCTCTAGAAGCCGTGAACACATTAGGTTACGTGACATGGGCAAATGAAGGCTGCCGATGGAATTTGGAAGCACAGAACAAGGGTTCATTAACCCAGAAACGAGCTTCCCTACATCTGGGGACTTACCTCCCCGGACAAGTGGCACAAAACCAGGACTCACTCAGCACTCATCCTTTGGGTCCAAGCCCTGTCTCCGCAGTCCCTGGGCAAGCAGAGCCCCACAATCCTTTTTGTGTTGGAAATCACTTGTTAATCCCTTTTTGTCTCATCCATGCAGAACCACCTTTAGGACAGACTTAATACAATGCACAGATGCATACGTCCGGTTTGCACGTATGCACAGATGCATACGTGTTTTTTTTTAATTATTTTTTTTAATTAAAAAAATTATCTTTAACATTCATTTATTTTGGAGAGAGACAGACAGAGCCTGAGCAGGGGAGGGGCAGAGAGAGAGGGAGACACAGAATCAATCAGAAGCAGGCTCCAGGCTCTCAGCTGTCAGCACAGAGCCAGACATGGGGCTTGAACTTACGAACCGTGAGATCATGACCTGAGCCCAAGTCGGATGCTCAATCCACTGAGCCCCCCAGGCACCCCTTAGCTTCTTTCTTTAAGGGGTTTGTGGACTCTAAGGCAGGTAATGAAAATCCCTAATTTCCTAAGTACTCAACAGGTGACACTTGTGGGCATTATAACAGAGGTTCAGAAATTTCTTTGCAAAATGATAACAAGTGTTGGTGAGGATATGGAGAAACTGGAATGCTCACCCATCATGGGTAGGAATGTAAAACAGTGCAGCCACTCTGGAAAACCATCTGGCAGTTCCTTGAAAAGTGAAACACAGAATTCACATGGCCAAGCAATTCCACTCTTAGGAATATGCCCAAGAAAAGTGAAAACATAGGTGCATACAAAAGCCTGTATACAAATCTTCAAGGCAGCTTATTTTTAATAGTCAAAAAGGGGAAAGAGCCCACATGTCCATCAAATGACAAGTGGATAAGCAAAATGTGGTCCGTGCCTAATAAGAGAGTATCTTCAACAATAAAAAAAAAGCACAATACTGACTCATGCTACACCACGGATGAACTCTGAAAAGCATCATACTAAACAAAAGGAATCAGACACAAAATACACATACTGTACGACTCCATTTATTTGAAATGTCCAGAAGAGACAAATCCATAGATACACAAAGATAAAGGGTTGCTAGGTCCTGGCAGGGAGGGGAAGACGCACTGTTGGTGGACACAGGGTGTCTTTTAGGGCCGATAAATGTTCTGAAACTGCACTGTGATAATACCTGCGTGACTGTGCATTTACTAAAAATCACTGAATTGTACATCTCTAGCAGGTGAATGTTGTAAACGATGCCTCAGTAAAGCTGTTTTTCTAAAAAAAAAAAAAAAAAAAAAGCCTTAAGATCCTTGAAGCAAAGATTACCTATGATTGTGTGTATAAACACTAAACAAAATGTACTGTTACGCTGTTACTGTATGATCAAAAAACTAGAGCAATTTCCAATTAAAAAAAAAAACGGAAACTTCATTTGCTCTGATAAAAAGGATTTTATACTTTAAATAAGTACATTTCCTCTAGCGTCAAAAGCATAATTGCACAATCTAGCTTGGTAAGAGGCATATAGAAGGCCTTTCTAATTCAAATTATGCCTGAACAATAAATTTTATTGAATCGAGTCACATTTATACATAACATAATTTTCAGCTGCTTTGCGATGAAAATCAAAATACATAAAACGCCTCTTGTGGCAGTCACAACAGAACCCAGAAGATGAAACTCACTAGAATATCTGCTTATTAGGAGTCAAGAATACTAACACCTGAAACCCTAGTTGAAGTGGATTTTAAATTCAATATAAGTGGATTTTAAATTCACTAAGTGGATTACAAAATTCAATTTTCTGGGGCGCCTGGGTGGCGCAGTCGGTTAAGCGTCCGACTTCAGCCAGGTCACGATCTCGCGGTCCGTGAGTTCGAGCCCCGCGTCGGGCTCTGGGCTGATGGCTCAGAGCCTGGAGCCTGTTTCCGATTCTGTGTCTCCCTCTCTCTCTGCCCCTCCCCCGTTCATGCTCTGTCTCTCTCTGTCCCAAAAATAAATAAAAAACGCTGAAAAAAAAAAAAAATTAAAAAAAAAAAAAAAAAAAAAAAAAAAACAAAATTCAATTTTCTGTTGTGACACATGACGAAGCTTCAAGAATGACAGTGAAATATATTTTTAAAACTGCCCAGTAGCTAATGAACCTGTTGTAGAGCTTTTCTTCCAGACAAGCGTGAACTTCAGCATTGTTAAAAAGATGTCTGTAGGGGCGCCTGGGTGGTGCAGTCGGTTAAGCGTCTGACTTCACAGGTCACGATCTCGCGGTCCGTGAGTTCGAGCCCCGCGTCGGGCTCTGGGCTGATGGCTCAGAGCCTGGAGCCTGCTTCCGATTCTGTGTCTCCCTCTCTCTCTGCCCCTCCCCCATTCATGCTCTGTCTCTCTCTGTCCCCAAAATAAATAAACATTAAAAAAAAAAAAGATGGGGCGCCTGGGTGGCGCAGTCGGTTAAGCGTCCGACCTCAGCCAGGTCACAATCTTGCGGTCCGTGAGTTCGAGCCCCGCATCAGGCTCTGGGCTGATGGCTCGGAGCCTGGAGCCTGTTTCCAATTCTGTGTCTCCCTCTCTCTCTGCCCCCAAAATAAATGAAAAACGTTGAAAAAAAAATTAAAAAAAAAAAAGATGTCTGTAACTCACCCGCTTTAATTTCAGCTTTTTCTGTGGAGTATACTCTTCTTTTTCAGGCTGAACCCTCACTATAAAATCAGAATTTTGTAGGATTATTGTTTGCCCAGGTTCTTGAAAAGAACCTGTCCAGGGGCACCTGGGTGGTTCGGTCGATTGAGTGTCCAACTCTTGGTATCGGCTCAGGTCACGATCTCATGGTTTGCGGGATCGAGCCCTGCGCCAAGCTCTGCACAGAGAGCAAAGCCTGCTTGGGATTCTCTCTCTCCTTCTCTCTGTTCCTCCCACACTTGGGCGAGCCCTCTCTTTCAAAACAAACAAACAAATAAATAAATAAAAGAACATGTTCAGATGTGGTCCACGACGGTAGGGTCAATGAGAAGGACAACAAACAGGTGACCCATCTCACTGCCAGGCTGTGTTCTCACTGAAAGAGGAGGAAGAGGCCATCGAGCAGAAGTCCTGGACCCTGATCTTTTGTCCATTTCTTACATGGACCCCCTGGTCCCAGTACACCCAACTCCGGACTGTTAACACCTCTGGTTTATGCATGGTGTTGGTTTCCTATGGCTGTTGTAACAAATTAGCATCAACTTAGCTGCTTCAAGCTACCCAGATCTGTTCTCTGGGTTCTGGAGGCCAGATGTCTGGAGCGGGTCAGAGGGGCAGAGCCTCCTTCTGAGGCTCCAGGGCAGAGTCCGTTTCCTCAGCGTGTCCGGCGTCTGGAGGCCGCCGGCATCCCGTGGCCCGTGGGCCCCCATGCCTCCGGCCTCTGCTCCAGCGCACTCCCTCCCCTCTCGGATTCTGAGCCTCCTGCTTCTCTCCTCCTCCACGTGGAGGCGTCTCAGTGGCGACTGTGGCCCACGCAACCAGAAAACCTCCCCATCTCAAGATCCCGGAGACACGCTCACGGCTTCCAGGACTAGGACTGGACACCTTCCGAGGGCCACTGCTCTGCCTGCCACCACGATCGAGGGCCACCTTAAGAAACGGGAAGAGCACCCAGAGTCGCCGCAGCATGACAGAAGCACGTGGTGATGGCAGGGGCAAGAGCGGCTGGAGACGGGAGTGCTATTTTTAGGACTCTGACCAGTAGTGAGAACCGCTCTTTGGTAGGGGACTGTGGTCGAGGGGGTGGGCACGTGTGAGCTCTGCCTGGCACACTTCACAGTTTAGGCTGGCCTGATATCAGGAACCAGAGGTGGGCGCAAACCCGGCCAGCTCCAGCTCCCACGAGCTTGACCTCAGAAGGCACCAAACACTTACTGACACCTCATTCGTTTATTCCCCACACGCACTGCTCTCCCCCAATCAGGGATACATGGACTGGGGCCGGATGGTTTTCCCAAGACCGCAGACCCACCCAGCAGGAAGGCTGGCACCTCAATTCTAGACCGCTCCCTCTTCAGTGAACGCCACCGCCATTTTCCTCAAAGCTCAGCTCAGTCCCCAAACACCTCCCGCCCCCTTTGCCCTAAAACACCCAAACCAGAAATGTCGTATCTCGAAGGCAGGATAAACGCGACCGCGACATTTACAGACCCAGACGGAGGCCTATCTGAGGACCCCTGGACAAGCAAGGCCAAGGTACGCACCACGTGGGCAGGGGCCCCGCCTCGTCCCGGACACCACACACCTCATCTCCTCCCTCATCTAAGGGCCCGGCACCCACATGTCCAGCAGGTCCTTACCCGGTGCCCAGTGACGTCCACACCTTCCCTGCAGCTCTGATCCCTGCAATGGAGCCTCTGGTACTTATCTGCCCCTCCGACCAGATCTGAGGGTCTCACGTGACTCTCCGACCGGATCTGAGGGTCTCACCTGCCCCTCCGACCAAATCTGATGGTCTCACGTACCTCTCTGACCAGATGTGAGGGTCTCATCTGCACCTCCGACCCGATCTGAGGGTCTCACCTGCCCCTCCGACCAAATCTGATGGTCTCACGTGCCTCTCCGACCAGATGTGAGGGTCTCCTCCACACCTCCAACCCAATCTGAGGGTCTCACCCGCCCCTCTGACCAGATCTGAGGGTCTCACCTGTCCCTCCGACTAGATCTGATCACCTGCCCCTCCAACCAAATCTGATGGTCTCACGTGCCTCTCCGACCAGATGTGAGGGTCTCACCCGCCCCTCCGACCGGATCTGAGGGTCTCACCCGCCCCTCCGACTAGATCTGATCATCTGCCCCTCCAACCAAATCTGATGGTCTCACCCGCCCCTCCGACCGGATCTGAGGGTCTCACCCGCCCCTCCGACCAGTTCTGAGGGTCTCACCCGCCCCTCCGACCGGATCTGAGGGTCTCAAGGGGGAAAACTACGCTCCACAACTCCAGTGCCTGCTGAGCACCTGGCCTACTGTGCTCGCGAAGTGTCTGTGCCGTGAATCCGTCGTTCTCTGCTCTGTGACCTCCATATGCAACGCTGAACATGGAGAGAGATCCTATACACTCTCCACCAACATCCCGGAACACACGTGTTTCCCAAAACGACCATGTGCCCACACAATTCTTCCTCCACATTGATAGGGGGCTGTGTGTCCGCATCAGAGTCCTTTACCACTGCACCCATCTCGGCTTTTGTACCGGGAAGCTCAGGTCGTGAAGCTGTAAAGGGAATACTCACAACATAATCTACTTATTTGCGCAGAAGAAAACCGTTGAGATGTGCCACCCTAAAAATCAGAACATTGTAAACTACGTCTTGAAAGTATGAAATCCACTCTACTTTGCACCCTTGAGCAGGACAGAAGACGCCCTCGGGTCTTCACGTCACTGTCACTGACATCACCAACATATATGTGCCAATGCCCAGGAGGTTACAATACCCTGGGCAAGTGTTGGGGATCAATCTTAAAGCCGGATTCCAGGGCACACGTCCCACGGCCTACGTCGTGTGTACAGTGAGCAGCGTTCTGTGTGTGCACGCACACATGTGTATGCATATGTGTGTCTACACACACACATATATGTACTATCTTACATTTAAAAACTCACAAGATGAGACTCTAAGACATTCATTAGCCCAGAATGCTTACACTTTGACACTACGTACATTTGGGGCCAGGCCATTCTTTGTGGTGCGGGCTATCCTGTGTCCTATAGGACGGCGGCAACATCCCTGGTCACACCCCGCTACGTGCCAGGAACATTCCCCTCCCCCCCTTCGAACTATGACAACCAAAACTATCCCCAGACAATGCCACATGCTCCCTGGGGGACACAGCTGCCGCGGGCTGAGAATCGCCAGTCTAAACCACCAAAACGTCCCCAGACAGAACGTGGCCTGACATTATTTAAGGCATACAGTCCTTGGAACAAGAGCAGTGTGCTTTCCCAGATTACGATGACTCACAGCCAGAATCATCCGCTCTGAGAGGTCTTACGAACGCGATACATTCTGCATCATGCTTTTCCGACCTACATTCCATCAAAATGACCAAATGATAAGCTCTCACAAAAAACAATCTGTGTTTTTCCAAGCAAAAAAAAAAAAAAAAAAAAAAAAAAAAGAAGAAGAAAGAAAAAAGTCCGTATTTTACCAAGGGGATTTTGAAGAGTCTAACAAAAACCGAAATTGCTTCCTTTCATTAGCTTTCCACCAAAGCCCGCAATCAGGGAGAGCGCTCGGGAGGTGGTCCTGCATTAACCCAGATTCCATCTTCCCCGCACTTGACCGACATTCTTCTAGGTTACATAAACATTGCCTCTAAATTACTGTTTATTTTCGTTCGGCTTGTGGACAAAGAATCAAATGGAGTGCTGGAAACAGAGTCTACATCAAAGCTCTCATTTTCTCCTTTCCACGGCGACTCCAAAAAGGATTTTCACGCTCGCGTCCGTCTGCCTCTTTCTCCCTCCAGCGATGGCCCAGAACCCGGGGGCAGGGCCCTGGACAACGATTTCTGGGAGCCCAGAGCCGCAGCCCCTTTGACAGGGACTGAGATCAGAAGGGACGGGTCGCTCAGTGACTGCTGGGACGGCCACACCAGGCTGGGCACGGGAAGGGTGCCCAGGCTGGGCACCAGGCTGGGCGAGGGAAGGGGCCGTGGCCGTCCCCTCTGCCCTGCCTTCCGAGAAAGCCGTCTGATCTGTGTGTGCCATCGTCCCGGCCGCTCTGCCCCACGCGGAAGCTCGAAGGAAGTGAAAGCGTCCTTCATGCTGCTTTTAGGACCTTAGTGGGGGGGGGGGGGGGGGATGCTCTTTTTCTCCAAGATTCCACAGCGAACTAGCTGCTGCACGTTGTTCCCAAGTCCAAACCGCGAGGTGTGCAGGTCCTACAGGTGACGGGATCGCAAGAACAGGTCTGTGCAGGGAGCACAGCGGAACTCTAGGTCCCCAGGGAGCCCGCCTGGTACAGGAGGGAGCGAACAACTCCCCTTGCTTTTACTTGAGAAATGCAAGCATTTGAGTGGCTTTTAGATCCTCGGAGGGCTTGGGACCCATGATCTCTGACATCTGTTTCAAAGGTCTCATTTGATGGAGCTGGAGTTGGCGGACTCTTTCTGAAAAGGCTAGATTGATGCTTTTTCCCCAACCAATTAAAAATGTGAGAACCAGGGGCACCTGGGTGGCTCTGTCGGTTGAAGAGTCCAACCTGAGACTTCACCTCAGGTCATGATCTCAAGTCCGTGGGTTCGAGCCCTGCGTCGGGCTCTGTGCTGACAGTTCAGAGCCTGGAGCCTGCTGTGGATTTTGTGTCTCCCTCTCTGCCCCTCCCCGGCTCGTGCTCTGTCTCTGTCTCCCAAAAAATAAAACGAAACGTTAAAAAAAAAAAACCATGAGAACCATCGTCAGCGTGAAGTGTGCACAAAAGCAAGCAGCGAGCCAGGTTTGGCCGGGGGCGGGGGGGCTGCTGTTCGAGACCCAGCCCTGGAGGAGCAGAGGCAGGCAGCCGTCACCTCTTGGTGGCACAGCCCGTGGCCCACCTCTGGGCCCGGAGAGAAGACATGATGCTGCCCAGGACGCCATGACAGAAGGCAAGAGAAGAAGGAAGGAAAATCTACACTTGCGCATCCGGGAGAAAGAGGTCTTTCTGAGCCTAGAATGCGCTCTTTGTGTCGTCTGTGCTAAGAAACTCAGGCCGGGGGATAACCGGTACCTTCAAGCATGACAAAGGCATGGTATTTTGTATAAAACTGATACTGCTTAGCCTTAAGCTTTGTGTCTTATTTTTTAAGAATTTTTTAAAGTTTATGTATTTATTTTGAAAGACAACATGAGTAGGGGAGAAGCAGGGGAGGGGGGGAGAGATGGGGGGTGGGGAGAGAGGGAGGGTCCCAAGCAGACTCCACACTGTCAGCACAGGGCCTGATGTGGGGCTCGATCCCATGAACCAAGAGATCATGACCTGAGCCGAAATCAAGAGTTGGACGCTTAACCAACTGGGTCACGCAGGCGCCCATGCCTTTCTTTTTTATTCCTTACTTTGCATGAATATAAATCAACATTAGTGAGTGTTGTTTCCTTAGGATATTCCTCGTATCACACACACGTAAGTGTATATATATATCAAGTGATCACAAGTGGTCTCAATTGGACCTCTTTTCATCACGTCTTTGGAGAAACCCTTGTAATTCTCCAGAAGAGCACCAAAAATCCTACACACCAAGCTTAATAAATAGTGAAATACTTAATACTAAAATAGCATAGATAGGATGCTTTGCTAACCATCAGTCACAAAACCTACTTAAGAAGTTGACATTTTCTTTGTATAAATGTAAGCATTACCAACAGATCTTCGGCGGGGGAAGCGGCGGGGGGGGGGGGACTTTAAGAACAGTAAACAAATGTAGCGAGGAGCCCAGAAATGCAGCAGAAAATAAAATGGATTAGGAGGCGAGTTGGAATGTGACTTTAGAGAACACCTATTCATAGAGTTTGGACTTGGGGATCATGGAAATGTTTTTATATTCAAAAATAGCCTTACTCTCCAAAGACTGGGGGCAGGGAACCACAAGAGGGTAAAAAAAAAAAGGAAAGACAAAAACCACCACGCAATAGAGATAAAGCCAATTTGGCAGAATGCTAACAACAGATGAACATAGTCATAGTTTCCTGTGTGCCGAAAATGTCTTACCATATAAAGCCGAGAATAAAAAGTGCATAAACCTTGGCCAGGTCCACTGGGCCACTATTTGTCTTCAACAAAATACCAAGTGAAATCTGTCTTAATACTGAAATGGTAGTTCAAATGTATCTTGTTACAACAAAAGGCACTGAGTTTGTGTCTGTGTGGAGCTCGACACTGACGGTTAAGCACACGCTCCCACGAGTTGTGTCTGGATCCTCCCCGTCGTGGGCTGCACAGGCGTGACCGCCCCCCTCCCCCCCGCAGACCCAGGAAGGCCGGACACTGTGCAGTCGAGCTCCAGAAAGTCAGAGTGAAAAACACGGGGCCAGAATTTCCATGGACACGAGACCATCCCAAAGCTGTGCAGCCAGGCCACCTCTCCAGAAGGCTTCACAGATCCCATGGGACAGCAATGGTCGTTATTTCCTGGGCTCTCAACTGAGCAAGTACCTTATGATTAGCAGGAGTTTGGACCATTTAAAAATAACTCACAACAGAGATGCCTGGGTAGCTCAGTCGGTGAGGCGTCTGACCCTAGATTTCACCTCAGGTCATGATCTCATGGTTCGTGAGTTCGACCCCCACTTCAAGCTCCAGGCTGACAGCATGGAACCTGCTTGGGACTTTGATACTCTCTCTCCCCCTCTCCCAGAATAAATAACTTAAAATAAAAACAACTCACAACAGACTTTACATGCATTTCTTCTGCTCGGTGGTAGTAATGGCTTGAGTAACATGGTGAACACTTTTCTCAGTCCTTCTCAGGCTCTAAGCCCAGGGGTGGGGGAGAAGGCTGGTTTGGGATTTTGTTGTTGTCTTTAAGAATAGGAGATTACAGGGGTGCCTGGGTGGCGCAGTCGGTTAAGCGTCCGACTTCAGCCAGGTCACGATCTTGCGGTCCGTGAGTTCGAGCCCCGCGTCAGGCTCTGGGCTGATGGCTCAGAGCCTGGAGCCTGTTTCCAGTTCTGTGTCTCCCTCTCTCTCTGCCCCTCCCCCGTTCACGCTCTGTCTCTCTCTGTCCCAAAAATAAACGTTGAAAAAAAAAATTTTTTTTTTAATTAAAAAAAAAAAAGAATAGGAGATTACAGGCGTGCCTAGGTGGCTCACTCGATTAAGCGTCTGGCTTCAGCTCAGGTCACGATCTTTCGGTTCGTGAGTTTGAGCCCCACATCAGGTTCTGTGCTGACAGCTCAGAGCCTGGAGCCTGCTTCAGATTCTGTGTCTCCCTTTCTCTCTGCCCCTCCCTCGCTCATGCTCTCTCTCTAAAAAATTAACAAACATTAAAAAAAATTTTTTTTAGAAGAATAAGAGATTACAGGGCACCTGGGTGGCTGAGTGAGTTAAACGTCAACTTCAGCTCAGGTCGTGATCTCACAGCTCCGTGAGTTCGCCTGGAGCCTGTTTCTGATTCTGTGTCTCCCTCTCTCTGCTCCTGCCCAGCTCTCACTCTCTAAATAGATAGATAGGTGGATACATACATATATACGTACATACACACGTAAATGTTTAAAGAAAAATGGGAAAAAATACAGAGGTGCACAGGCAGTTCTTTCACTCACAAATGTCACATTTTCCCCAGAATGTGATACTTGCAGTGTCTGCTAGCTCCAAAGGAGCTTATAGCTCCTTGCTTTGGGCCCTTCAAAACCTGTAAACAAACATCCAGCAAACAAACAGCAAACGCCCGGTGACGGCAATCCTAGTGGGAGGACTGCCGTACCGCGGGGACCGAAGCCCTGCTGTCCTTGGTGTCCGGTCTGGCCCAGAGGTGGGCACATGACTGCAGTTCAACCAGCTGGATACGCACACCTATCGCATGAGCGCGCGCGCGCACACACACTTTGCATCTTGACGTAGTGACACAGGAACACGGATGTATGGGAAGCTTCCTCCACGGTCTTGGTCACACCAGTTTGATGGGATCCAGGCACTCCTGCCCCAGGGAACGCGGCTGTGTTACCTGCTTCCTGCTTCTCAGTCCTGTACAGCTGCCTGGTTTCCTCCTGCTCCCTCACGTCATCAGTTCCGACAGACTCTGTCAGCTCGACTTGGCCAGGAGCGGTCTCTGTCGTTGGAAACCAAGAGCCCGAACGGACCATCACGCGCCCCACAAGGGGATGTACGTGTCTCCCCGAGCCCCAACATGTCCGAGATGCGTATGCATGCCGCTTTACCGACAGCTTGGTTTTGATTTAGAACCAAGCTGTTGACAATGTACGTACGTGCACACACACCCATACGTGCCTATGACTACGCGTAAAACAGCCGGAAAAAACGCACGACTGTCAACAGCGGTTAACCTGTAAGTGGGGTTAAGAGGGAGAAAGAGGTTTTTACCTCTTCCTCATACCATTCGGTACCCTCTCTAAAAGTTTTACAATTTTAACTAAACAGCATATAACCGTAATAAAAATAAATGCGTACAAACCTAAAAGGAAGGCCAAACCCAGAGAATAAATTCTCACCCATAGAAATGCTTATTAATCTCCTTTTGAATCTTTCTCCCTTCTTCTAAGACAATGCCCTCTGACAATATTCCCCTTAAGCCCACCTCCATCTGCGGGCTGAACTCACTGCCACCTTCAAAGAGCAAGGCAGAAATCTTGTTCTCTCACCAGAGAAAAAGAACGGAATTGCCAAACCTAGTCCTGGTGACTCAAGCCCGACACAGACTTTCCCACATCAGGTGCCTGACACTTCAAGGATCAAACAATTTACGAGCGGATCGGTTGCACCGTAATGGCCTTACGATCATTTGTTTCCACAATATTGAATTAGCACGGTTAATTATAGATAAATTCCACCCAACCCATTTTTGCTTTTTTGTTTGGTTTTGCTTTGTTCTTACGTTGCCCGATTCCCAAGCTCCGTGATGCTGGTGAGGGAGGTTCACTTTGTCACGTACGCTTTACAGCAAAAAAGCACATTCTGCCTTTATTTCTGACTAGAAAGAAAAGCAAAATTAGGAACTGGGAAAAGACTAAGGCCACACTCACACTTAATTAAATTGGTAGAAAAAGCATTTTGGGGGACGCCTGGGTGGCTCAGTCCATCAAGCATCTGACTGTGGCTGGGGTCAGGATCTCACGGTTTGTGAGTTTGGGCCCCGCGTCGGGCTCTGTGCCGACAGCTCGGAGCCTGGAGCCTGCCTCGGCTTCTGTGTCTCCCTGTCTCTCTGCCCCTCCCCTGCTCCTACTCTGTCTCTCTCTCAAAAAAAAAAAAAAAAAAAAAAAAGAATATTAGAAAAGAAAGAGCATTTTTACATCCTTTAAACGACGAGAAGGATACGCAAAAATATTTAACAGCAACATTCCCTGGGGCTGGCCACTAAAGGAGAGGCTTTTCCAAAGAACACCCCACGTGGGAGTGAATGAACGACCATCTTCTCTCCCGACTTCATCCCGAGTAAAAACTCATGGGCCACAACCAGCCCGCCCAGCCCCCACTTGCACGAGACTTGCTTGTGATTAGCTCAGCCTGCTGTCAACTTCTAAAACATGGGACAGCTTCTAAATCAGCACATATCTGAGGTGCACACAAATCACCCTTGGTGTCCCCTGCCTCAGCGGCTCCCACCTTCTCGGCATGAGTCCAGTTCAACCGCCACGGGGAGGAGGTGAGTTCTATAAGGAGGAGAGGACGGCAGAGAGGCTTCGACCTCAGGAAGGAGCCACGGCCTCCTGGCTTTCTGGCTCGCCTAGGTGTGGCCAGCACAAAGAACACATTCCATCACGGCCCGAGGGCCTCAGGAAGCCCGGCTCCCACCGTGATCGCGGATGGTGCCCCCGGACGGTGCCGACCAGGGTCCAGCACGCCTGACTCCCAGGACTCAGTTACCCCCCAGGGTACTATTTCTGGTAGCTTGCAGGCCAGGCCTGATTCTTTGTCTGGGTCACACAGCTAGTGCGAGAGGCCCTCGAGACCCCGCCCCCTCCCAGGCACGTAGGAGGCGCTCAGCAAGTATCTGCCGAGACAGCGGACGGTGACGATGAGGATGGGCTCCCAGGATCTCTGTCCACAGCGTGGAAAATCCCAAGACTTCTCGTCGGATACCCTTCCTGGGCCGAGTTCCTGACCTGTAAATACCAGCTGCGGTCCATGTACAAACCCTGTGGACATTCTGTTCCACTGGCAGCCAGGGATGTCTTCTAAGACCCTAGCCAGAGCCAGACCCTGTCCCCTGGCACCCTCCTCGGCCCACTGCGTTGGCCCAGTTGTGTCCTCTCAGCCCATGGTCTGCAAGGATTACTGGAATTAACAGGGCCATGCCCTTCCCACGATCTGGAGAAACAAGGGGAGGGACAGGAGATTCACCAGCCTGGTCTTCCCCACTTGCCTGAACACATGCCGCATGCCCGGATGACATGATGTGACACGGCCCTGTGGCCACCACACAAAGGACAGCTGGGGGGGGGGGGCGGGGTATCTAAACAACACAGAAGCGCGGTAGCAAACCGCTTTTGGAGTATTACAAGAGACGGACGAAGCAGAGCCATGAGGGTGGGAGACGGAGGCTTCCGGGGAAGGTGATACCTGAGCCAAGTTTTAAAGGATAAGCAGAAGTTAGTTACAAAGAGAAAAGGGAGCGGGGCCCATCACGTGTCTAAAGACGCTAACTGGGGCGCCTGGGTGGCTCCATCAGTTGAGCGTCCGACTTCAGCTCAGATCGTGATCTCACAGTTCCTAGGTTCGAGCCCCACGTCAGCGCAGAGCCGGCTTCGGATTCTCTGTCTCCCTCTCTACCCCTCCCCAACTCGCGCCTGCGCTCTCAAAAACAAACATAAAAACAAAATAGTAAAGAAATTAACCTCGGGTAGCCCAGGTGGCTCAGTCAGTTAAGCAGCTGACTTCGGCTCAGGTAATGATCTCAGCTTGTGGGTTTGAGCCCCACATCGGGCTCTGTGCTGACAGCTCAGAGCCTGGAGCCTGCCTCCGATTCTGTGTCTCCCTCTCTGCCCCTCCCTGGCTTGCGTGCTGCTGCCTGCCCCCCCCTCAAAAAAAAAATTAAAAAATAAAAATAAAATAAAAAAAGAAACTAACCTTTACCAAGCGCTCATGCGCCAAAATCTCCACCTATGTCACCTCACTGAATTCATACACCAGCCTCATAAGGTAAATGCTGTCCAACACCCCCTCCTGATTTGGAAACCAAGGTTAAGCTGATAAATGCCACGGCTACGCCACGGAGGGGTCTCCTTCCTCCCTGACCCCAGTCACTCTCAGACCAACGCCATCCCCGTTATACCCGTGACCTTCACGGATCCGCCATATTGCCGTGAAGGTCACAAGGAGGTCCCCGTGCATGTGAGCAAACACACACGTGTCCAGACGTTCCTCTTCATCCCCAAACACAACCTACCCTTGTCCTCGCTGCAGCCACTGAAAGACATACCGCGGGAGAGAAATCAAGATGGTCATCTGACTCTCAGACTCTCTCATCCCCGTGAGCCTCACCTGCCAGTCCTCGAGCCTCCTGGCCTCTGAGCACCGGGTTCCCCTGCAGCTTCTGCACAGACAGACATCCATCCTCTCCACCGTCCCGGCCCTCCCCCCGGGCCAAGGGGAGGTGCCGGGGCCCTGCTTCTCCGCAGCAGGTGCACACACAGCTTGCACCCCACCAGGCAACTTTCCCCCGCCATCTTTACCTGCTACGGGCCAATCACACAGACCTCAGCTCCACTGGCGGATCACGAAGACACTCTGGGCTCCGGACACGCCACACCCTTCAAACAACAACAAATACAAAATCAAATGCCATCCCGGAAACTGATACATAAGACAGAACTGGAGCCTCAAGCCACAACCGTTTGCCACAAGAAGAGAAGGCTCAAGCAGGCTGAAATGATCCCAACTGGGAGAGCAGCAGGAATGCCATGCCGACCTCTGAGGGAGCGAGACACAGGAAACCAGACAGATTCCATCTAGTTTCCAGGCTCCATAAATCATTATGTTTCAACTATCAACGGAACCTCCAGACATCAAGCACAGCACAAATATCCCAAGCCGTTAACACCGGACAAACTCCTGGAGTCAGCGTCCTGTCCCCTCCATGCCAAGGACCCTGAACTCAGATGCACTCTGACCCCCTCATGGCCTGCCCGCGGTCACAGAGAAGGCTTTTCCTTCCAAAGCCTTCAAGGCCGAAAAGTGCCACCAGGCCACCCGCTTCTCCCACGACAGGCCTCACAAACCCCCACGTGCCTTTGCAGAGTCCCATCAACCAGAAGTAAGTACACACCCAGGTTCACACGGCCGATTCAGAGTGGCCAAAAGGTGGAAACCGTCCAAGCGTCTATCGATGGATGAACGGACAAACGGCATACATCCGCATGGAATGTCACTTATCCTTAACGAGGAAAGAAATTCTGACACGTGCTGCAACACAGAATGACCCTGGAGGACCTTACGCCAAGTGAGATAGGCACGTCACAGAAAGACAAACACCGGAGGATCCCACTCCTTTGAGGTACCCACAGGAGTCAGATTCAGAGACAGACAGCACAGGTTGTAGGGCTGCGGGAGGGGAGGACGCAGACCACTTTCAGTTGGGGAAGACGAAAAAGTTCTGGAGATGGATGGTGCTAATGGTCGCACAACAGTGGGAATGTACTTAAAGTCACTCAACTCTACATTTTAAAATGGTTCCGACGGTAAACATTAGGTTATATATATTTTACCACAATAAAAAAAGTAAAATTTAAAATTCAGTTGTTCCATCCCACAAGCCCACCCATTTCAAGTGTTTACTGGCCACACCTGTATGGCCACCATATTGGACAGCACAGAATGTTTCTATCCCTGCAGAAAGTTCTACTGGGCGGCATTGGTCTGGTAGCTGTTCGCTGAGTTCCCCTTGGTGAACGAACTGGGCCAGAGGTGCAACTGGAAGGTGCCTTCCCTATCTTTAACTGGACTATTCTGCTATCTAGCCCTCGTTCATCCAGCAAGTATTACCAAACGTCACTCCTCTTTGTGCTAGCCACTTGCTTCAACTGCTCCTGAATAAAAATTAGCAAGACATTCTTAGTAGCTGAACGCACCACAGGATGGTGGAGGAGTCCACGCTTTAAAAGGTAAATCACAGCGGGGGCACCTGGGAAGCTCAGTCAGTTAAGCCTCCTACTTCAGCTCAGGTCATGATCTCATGGTTTGTGAGTTGGAGCCCCACGTCGGGCTCTGCGCGGACAGCTCAGAGCCCGGAGCCTGCTTTGCATTCTGTGTCTCCCCCTCTCTCGGCCCCTCCCCTGCTCGCACTCTGTCTCTCTGCCTCAAAATTAAATTAAACGTTAAAAAAAGTTAAAATAAATAAATAAAAGATAAATCACTACATAACGTAACACATGGCATTTTTGCCCCACAGAAACCAAATGCTAATGGTCTTTGCATTTCATTCTTCACAGCACCCATTCTAGAATGTTCTACCCTGCTCAAGGGTTGACCCCCAAGCCTGGTGCAGATCCCTTGTAAAGAGTCTCCACTTTCCTCTTCCCCACCCACTAGCTAATTTTCTACACCCATTTTCCTTCCCAATTCTTTTCTCCTCAAAGAAACAATCAGCCTTTTTACCTTCCCAAATGTTAATGGACATTCTGTCCTCGATCCCACCCTCTCTCTCCAGCCTGTTCCGGGCCCTACTTCACCTGCCCCATCTTCATGTCTGGTCTCTCCTTACCCAGAATTCCAAAAGGGTCCTCATTCTGCCAACACGCTCAACTTCCTCTTACTGTGGGGAGAAAAGGGGTTCTGTAAGGTTGTCTTCTCCTTTCCAATCCACTGGGGCTTAGGAAACTACTTCAAGCGAAGGGCCACATAATGAATATTATAGGCTTTGCAAATCACACCAGTCTGTGTCCCGTGTTGCCCTTTGTCTGTCTTTCACAACTCTTTAAAAATGTAAAAACCACTCTTAGCTTGCGGAGGGTGGGTGTCACACAAAAACACCAGGGGCTTGATCTCACAGTGTGCCAGCCCTGATCTACGTGTTACTCTCAGACCATTCTTTCTTCCGTACAATTTCCGATGTGGTCTGCCCCATCCAAAAACAAAAACAAAAGAAGCTTAGCGGTCTCCCCTCTTTTCACTGAACGGGTTCCATCCTCCAAGGGCGGGCCTCCAAGACCTCAACTCACCCACGCACATCCCAACTGTCCGTTCGCCTTCAAACATTTCCGCGCACCACCCGAAACAGCCTACTGTGTGCTGTCTGTGCTGCCGCGTTCGTGCCTACGCATCACGTGGGAAAGCTCTTGGCCCGCACACGACGGCTCCAAGCATGCAGGCCACCTCCCTCGTTGACCACCGCCTTCCCAAAATTCTCCGTCTCTAGTTAAAGCGACCTTTCTGTGCTCCAAGCTGCCCTCACACACCGCGTGATCTCCAGGACACCGGCGACTAGTTATTCCTGATACGCCATAGATTCACAAGCAAAATTTAAGACGTCCTCTCACCTTGATCACCACTAGCCACCACCTCATCAGGTTTGCACAAACCCACGGCTGACTGGGGAATCTGAGAACCGGTGTCATGTATCGCGTCAGCTGGGACTGTCTCTCAGGAAGCACCGCGCCTGACAGGTCATTGTCAAACTCATTGTTTTTGTTTTTGTTTTTTTTGTATCATCACCGCTGTGGCCCGAATGCTTGTGTCCCCCCTAAATTCATACGTTGAAACCTAATGCCGAGCGTAATGGTATTCGGGAATGCTCGTGGGAGGTGATTAGTTAATGAGGGTACAAGCCTCATGACGGGATCAGCCTTTACAAAAGAGACCCCAGAGAGCTCCCTCACCCCTTCCACCACGGGAGGACACAACGAGAGGGTGGTGGTCTGTGAACCAGGAAGCAGGCTCTCCGGAGACCCCGAATCGGCCTACGCTGGACTGCCAGCCTTCAGAAATGTTAGAAATTCACTTCTGTTGTTCGTAAGCCCCCCAGTTTCTGGTACTTTGTCACAGCAGTCCAAGCAGACGAAGCAACCACCCTCGAAGAGAATCAAAACTCTGAGGTGTCTGGGTGATCGCCGTCATAAACAGCATCAGTCAACAAAAGATCAGGGATTAATGACCCTCCACGCAGCAGAAGCATTTTATGATGCAATACGGATCACGGTCAGGTCAAGTCCCCCTTCCATGCACTCCGCAAGTAGTTATAAAGCACCTACTATGTGCCAACACAGTGCTAGGGAGCGAAAGGCAGGAAGACATGGATCTACTTGTAACACCAAATTCTTCAATATGCCCAAACAAGGACGCCAAGACATTTCTGTGGCTAACGTACATAGATTACTCAAGATACTAGATGTCTCAAGGGTAAGGACCAAGATTCCTTCAGCTCCCCACCGCCCCCCCCACCATGTTTGTGCCCTGCTCAAAGTAAGAACTGGATAAATATTAGCTACTTGGAATCAAGTTCTAAATGATTACACGAAAGGTCTCGGGTAACTCTGGAAGGAATTAGTGGACTGACCTTTCAGTAATTGCTTCAAGACCGAAAAAGAAAGAACAGTAACTCAGAGTCTCAAAACCATTCTAGGAGTCCAAATATGAGCCAGTGTTTAGTGAACAGACTTTGAACTTCACTTTCTGTTCATGGGAGATAAATGGCTCTTGTCCCACCACCAGAAGAGAAATTAAAGTCACCGCTTCAATCCAATAGCTGTAACGTGCCATCTTTATCATCGAGATTCAATTAAGAGTCTTTGACCTCCACGTCATTTCGCTCTCTTATTCCGTTCCCTTTCTGATGAGGCTGACTGCACCACAGTGGTGGGGAGGAGTCCCACTCGGAAGATGGGCCCTCGCCTTATTAGGATTAGCTGTGCTTGGATCTTAGAGCTAAGCTACGGAGGCTGCTGGGTCAACATTTATACTCGCATTCCATGGACATTATTTTGTAATTACTACCTGTGTACAGCAAATGGAACTTATTTAACTTTACAGGCCACTCCCAATACGGCACTGACACCACGATTAAACTGCTCCGTTCTGACGCCCGGCCAAACAACAGCCATCCCATAAACTTACAATTTGATAGCTTTAGGTAATGGCCACATAATCACGGCTGTAACACGTGCTTCTACGGTACCTTAAAAACAGAACCAGGGGCTGCCCGGGGGGGCTCAGCCAGTTAAGCACCCAACTCTGGTGTTAGCTCAGGTCACGATCTCACGGTTCATGGGTTTGAGCCATGGCGCTGGCAGTGCAGAGCCTGCTTGGGATTCTCTCTCTCACCTCTCTCTGCCCCTCCCCGGCTGGAACCGTCTCTCTCCTCTCTCAAAATAAATAAATAAACTTAAAAAACAAATGGTACATGCTCGAGTCATCACAGAGTAGAAGAATGCCTCACCTTATGCCCTCACGTCACCAGTTATTAAACACAATGCACAACTGTCTTAGTGACAGGACACCCGAACTAAGAGTGCCCATGATGGCGAATTCAGGCTGATTAATTTCAAGCCATTCTAACGTAAGGAGCCAATGACTCAGAAGTGCTCAGGCCGGGGAGGGGGGGGGGGGGGGAGCAATGCCTGGTGGCTCAGTCAGTTGAGCATCTGACTCTTGGGTTCAGGTCATGATCTCACGACTTTGTGAGTTTGAGTCCCTCATCGGGCTCTGTGCTGGCAGGGCAGAGCCTGCTTGGGATTCTCGCTCTCCCTCTCTCCCTCTCTCCCTCTCTCCCTCTCTCTCTCTCTCTCTCTCTCTCTGCCCCTCCCCCACTCATGCTGTCTGTCTCTCTGAAGATAAACTTTAAGAAAAAAAAGTGTTCAGGGAACACGACACATGACCTTAAACATTCACACTTCCTTCTGTACTTTCCCTAATGTCTGTCACCAGTACTCTCTTGCTGGTGTATTCAATGTGGCTCCAAGCACATCGCTACGATCATCCTATGCCCAAGACCCCGCTCTCTACGTGTTCTTTCATGGTGACACTGCACAGAGGCACTCCTGGATATTGAATTTTACAGACAAGTCTATTTACAGCCAAACAAACAGAATATAAAGCTTATAAAGAATACAAAGTTCTTCGATACAAAGTGCTGAACACTAAACATGAGAGACGGACACACATCTAAACACGTAATACACAAAATCCTCTACTATTAATTTCGACAAATCAGAGCCAAGTCCCCTTACGACGGCATAAAGAGTGCACGGTTATTTTCACAAAACCAGAAATCTCTCCCTGTAAGAACTCCTCATCGTATCTTTCTGGGTCCGTGTGGCTCCCGTGCGAGAGATCTGCTGGCTTAAACACCCAAGAGCGTACTGCCACCAGGGGGGCGGGCCAGCCCTCAGTGGACTTGCGTGCTTTCCAGTTACGATCTAGACGCAAACGTGTATGTTTCTGAGCACTTTCCCAAGAGCGCAGCGGTGGACACCCTCCACCCCGTTTCCTTCGTTCTAGGAACAGAACAGAGCCACATCTGTGTGGACTGACCTTGCTTCCTCACAGGGGACCGGAAGGTTCCTCCACCTCCTGAATAGTAACAAACACAGCATGGCTCACACGCACACAGCACACAGAGCCAAGCCCTTTCACGACTGGTGGCCCCGATCCGCCACAGACCACGAGGCTTCTGGAACTTCTGCGGCAGGAGAAGGGGGACGGATTCACGTGGGATGCCTTCCCGAGGCAGGTCCGCAGAAATACCAAGCCACAAAAACACAGAAACTCCTGCGTCCTGCCTCTTAAAAAGGGAGTCATAAAAGTAGGTTAACAATGACTGAGGGCTAGCCAAGCACCAGGCCCTCTTGTAAGCGGTCTAAGGGAAGTGGCTTTTAAATGTCCCAGCAAGTCCTACTGAGGACGTACCAGTGACCCCGGTGGCGATGGCAGCAGGAGTCAAACGGGGACACGGAATCCAGTTATCCTAACTATTTAAGCAACAAAAGGAAGTACTCAACGCTGTGTTGTTTAAACAAATAATAATAAGACATTAAAAAGCACTGAGTCATACGCTTCAAATGAATAAACTGTATGGTATGTGACTTACATCTCAATAAAGCGGTTTCTTTAAAAAGCCAAGAATAGCCAAGAATGAGTGAGTGCGTCTCACTGTATGTAAATCATCCAACAGTGTAACCTGGATCAAAACAAATATTGTCTTGGGGGCGTCTGGGTGGCTCAGTCGGTTAAGCATCCGACTTTGGCTTGGGTCATGATCTCACGGTTCATGGGTTCAAGCCCCGCATCGGGCTCTGTGCTGATGGCTCGGAGCCTGGAGTCTGCTTCGGGTTCTGTGTCTCCCCCTCTCTCTGCCCCTTCCCTGCTCATGCTCTGTCTCTCCCTCAAAAAATAAAACATTAAAAAACATTTTTTTAAATATCATTTTGTACAGAGACAGCCGGTAAACAGAACGAGATGATAGTATGTGGCCAATAAGTAAAAACTGTATGTTGATACTTGAAAAAACAAAAAATGATTTTTTTGAGTCAATAATTTTAAATTTCAGGAGCATCAGCAAACGAAATCTGTACTCATGTCTCCTTATACTCATGACAATGACTTAACTGATTTTGGCTCTGTGCTGACAGCTTGGAGCCTGGAGCCTGCTTCGGGTTCTGTATCTCCCTCTCTCTCTGCCCCTTCCCTGCTCGTGTTCTGTCTCTCTCTCAAAAAATAAAACATTAGGGGCGCCTGGGTGGCTCAGTCGGTTAAGCATCCGACTTCAGCTCAGGTCACGGTCTGTGAGTTCGAGCCCCGTGTCGGGCTCTGGGCTGATGGCTCAGAGCCTGGAGCCTGCTTCCGATTCTGTGTCTCCTTCTCTCTCTGCCCCTCCCCCATTCATGGTCTGTCTCTCTCTGTCTCAAAAATAAATTTAAAAATGTTAAAAAATTAAGAAAAACACATTAAAAAATTTTTTTAAAAATATTATTTTGTACAGAGACACCAGGTAAACAGAACGAGATGATAGTATGTGGCCAATAAGTAAAAACTGTATGTTGATACTTGAAAAAATAAAAAATGATTTTTTTCAAGTCAATAATTTTAAATTACAGGAGCATCAGCAAACAAAATCTGTACTCATGTCTCCTTATACTCATGACAATGACTTAACTGATTTTGGCTCTGCTGTGAAAAAGTCACTCTAAACGCAGGCAGACAGAATAAAACTGGTCACCCGCCATTTCTGCCTCAGCGTCTCTCAGGCTTGTCTCTAGTGCAATGAGATCACCAAACGGAAAACACAATTTGATAAAACACCGATTTGGGCCCTCAGGTCTCCGCACATTGCCTTGTAGTTCATGCCATCACCCACAGCAGCCCGCTGGCCCCATCAACAGAGTCCCTCCACGTCCCCCGCATGGAGCACATGGGCACTAAAGTGGCACTGATGTGAAGTCAAGTCATCCGTAGCCGGGGACAGTCTGCGGGACGCTTCTCCTGTCAAGGCAGCTCGAGTAGGACAAACCAGAGGCAGAGCCAGTGTCCCGGCATGAATTTCTGGTTCCCGGGTTATTCTAGCCTGCTAATTTAGCATCCCTGACCCTCAAGTTTCCAGAACACTACGTAAATACCACACGGCCACTTGTCTTTACTTTGGGTCTTCTGTGCTCAAGACCATGCATTTTTCCTTCAAAACTGTCCTGACCTTGGGGCACCTACGTGGCTCAGTCGGTTGACGTCCAACTTTGGCTCAGGTCACGATCTCGTGGCTCATGGGTTCAAGCCCCCCATCAGGCTCTGTGCTGACAACTCAAGAGCCTGGAGCCTGCTTCGGATTCTGTGTCTCCCTCTCTCTCTGCCCCTCCCCCATTTGTGCTCTTTCAAAAATAAATAAATGTTTTAAAAAAAAACTCTTTAAAAAAAGTTAAATTTAAGAAAGAATTAAATAAATAAAAATTGTCCTGACCTTAAGTTCCCCCTCAACTAAGCAGCTGAAACATCCATGGAGGATTCCAGAGCAATCTAAGGATTCTCTTTGCGGTTAGAACTTGAAAACTGCATTTTCTCCACATCTGAAAAAGGGAAGCGTATCTTTTCATTGAAGATTTTCACTCAGAAGGAATCTAAGAGTTCCAAAAGTTGCCTTCCTGATGTATCTTCCTGACATAAAAATACTTCTCTCAACTGTAACATTTCTGTTTACGGAATTTTTTTTTTTTTTTAACGTTTAATTTTGAAAGAGAGAGAAAGCGCAAGCAGGGGAGGGGCAGAGAGAAAGGCAGACACAGAAACCAGAGCAGGCTCCAGGCTCCGAGCCGTCAGCACAGAGCCCCACACGGGGCTCGAACCCACAAATCGTGAGATCACGACATGAGCCGAAGTCAGACGCTTAACAGACTGAGCCACCCAGGTGTCCCAAACATTATCATTTTTAAAACTGGGAGGAACCCAGGTGCCAGGCAACACTCCACGCCAATTAAACCTGCCTCTGTGGAGGTGGGAATTAAGCACCAGAAAATCTATAAAACTCCTAAGAAATCCCGGCAGGCAGCCTGGTTGAGAAGTGAGACCCGGGGAGCAGTATCTTCTCTGAGGCAGCAGAGACCAGGTTCTGTGGAAACCGCCAGTAGGAGACAGGTGGGCTTGCTGGAGAAATGAACAGAGACAGAACAGAAAGGTCAAGTTCGGGAACCCCACCGGGACCCAAAGGCTTCTACCGTGAACCTCCTGACACGCCCTTGTGAACGTTAGTAACAGAGGCTGCGGCCCTGGCAGTTCTGACAGGGGACAGGAGGGGAGGAAACAGAGTAACCCCTTGGGTGCACTGAGCCCCTACGACACCTCAGGGGAGATGTCTGGGGACAGCAGGTGACATGGCCCCAGGCCCAGCAGGAAGACAAAGACTCTGGGACAAGGGCACGTCACATCCACACTCAGGGCAGGGTGCCAGCCAGGACACGGGAATCCACAGAGCTGACGTCCGAAAGTAGGGGAGACCGGGCAAAAGGGACACCTGGCCACGTCATTGGGCTCTTGACACCCCCCCCCCCCCGTGGCTCTCCTGCATCCAGCTGGCCATCACATTGGGCCAAGTTCTTCCGTCCACACACCCGTGCCTGCTCCAGGATCACCTGATGACCTGCAATCACTTTCCAAATGGCCCCGAGAAAATGCTTTCACAGGGAGTGTTTAGATCCTCACATGGGAGACTCCAATCTTTGAGAGGAGAGGTTTTTTTTTTCACTGTTTATTCATTTTTGAGAGAGAATGTGTGTGTGAATGCATGAGTGGGGGAGGGGGGCAGAGAGACAGAGGATCTGAAGCAGGTTCCACACTGACAGCAGTGAGCCCGACGCAGGGCTTGAACTCAGGAACCATGAGATCGTGACCTCAGCTGAAGTCGGATGCTCAACTGAGGGAGCCACCCAGAGGCCCCGAGAGGAGAACTATCTCTAATTGAACACACCTAGAAACGTAGTGAAAGAGTGGGGACTAAAGCAAAAGCTAAAAACGGGTCATTCAAAAATATATGTACTTTGCAGAAAAAAAAAAATCTGGAAATGTCTTCCTCTTAGTACATTTTGAGATTTGATGGGTTCAAGTCAATCCAGATAAATGACGATGAGATGGAAAGACAAGTATTATTCTTTTTTTTTAATGTTTATTTATATTTGAGAGAGAGAGCATGAGCAGGGAAGGGGAAGAGAGCGAGGGAGACACAGAACCCGAAGCAGGCTCCAGGCTGTGAGCTGTCGGCACAGAGCCCGACGCGGGGCTGGAACCCATAAACCACGAGATCATGACCTGAGCTGAAGCTAGACGCCTAACTGACTGAGCCACCCAGGCACCCTCGACAAGTATAATTCTTTAAAGCTGACAGGCCGAAGGGGTTTTCTCACCTTATTTTGAAAAAGCAATGTAAATACTTTTGAAGGAGTAAGAAAACAAAAAAAAAAGAAACAGTACTTTTTTAAAAGAGCCTTGTTTTATAGCTTTAAAGCCGTGGATAATTTAAGAACATAAAAACGTGTGATGTGGTCTGTTCATTAAAGTGTAGGATTTAGTATAAATTAAATTTTAAACTATAATTTACCCAGACAATCACTTCAAATGTAGTAACTGAATTTGCTCTAATTGCTCTTAAATTGCACTGGCAAAAATTTAAGGAAACTCTTAATTTTTGCCAATATGCTACAAGCAGGCAAACTTGAACACAGAAGAAAAACCACAAAAACAAGTTTTCTGGGCTTTGGTGTCCTCCACGATGTCAGGAAGACCCAGAAGCTACTTACTTCAACAAAAGAAAAGGAGAAAGAGGACAGAAGAACGCTGCGCTCCATTAAAATAATGTCTGGCTTATAAACACACGTTCACTTTGAAAAAGGCCCACTACACACAGGATCCTTCTCGGGTGCAGCATTTGTTTGTTTACTTACTTGGTGGAGAGAGAGAAAGAGAAGGGCGACCACACGAGTGAGGGGGCAGACAGAGAGGGAGAGAAAGAAAATCTTAAGCAGGCTCCAGGCTCAGTATGGAGCCCGACATGGGCTCAAACCCACCAACAGTGAGATCATGACCTGAGCCGAAGTCAAGAATGGGATGCTTAACTGACTGAGCCACCCAGGTGCCCCTCGCCTGAGGTTTTTAAAATCGCCTTTTTAATCCCAAAATGAGGAATCCATGGGGAACCTGGGTGGCTCAGTCGGTTAAGCATCTGACTCTTGATTTCGGCTCAGGTCGTGATCTCACGGTTCGTGGGTTTGAGCCCCGTGTCCAGCTCTGTGCTGACAGCTCAGAGCCCGGAGCCCGCTTCGGATTCTGTGTCGCCCTCTCTCTCTGCCCCTCCCCTACTCACGTTCTGTTTTCTCTCTCAAAAGTAAACATTTAAAAAATTTTAATTCAAAAAAATGAGGAATTCATACATGCTTTGCCCACATTCACGAGGTTTTCTGTTCCGTCCTGGGTTGCTGTCATTCCTCAACATGTCGTGTTGAGACACGTATCCGTTCTTCCGGCTTTTGAGGAGGGAAAGAACCTGGAATGCAGGTTCTCTACAACTTCTGACACCCTGAGTCCCAAATCCCCCCGTTTGCTACTTCCCAATTCCATCGGGGAGAAGGGGCGCCCCTCTACAGGTGGCCTGCGGCCGCCATCTAAACCACAAGGCTCTGGCTGTGTCGCCAGGCGGCCCTGCACGCTGGACCCCTGCACGCTCTGCTCTGCCATCATCAGACACAGCGTCTGGGACCTTCCTTCAGTGAACCTGAGACTCAGCATTGCAGGCAAACGACTGACTTTTGGATCTAAGAAGACTGCGGCTTCCACCGAGAGCAGAGGCAGCAAATGAGCCAGATAATGAACACCTTCGACTCTGTGGGGCCGTACAATCCACTACTGCCCGGCTCGGCCCTAAGGGACCAAAGCATACAGGTCCACACAGACAACAGTGGGTGTGGCTGCGTCCCAGGAACACTTGACTTTCAAAATGGACCACAGGAGCACTTGACCCAGACACAGAGCACTATCAAATCTCGCTTCAGGCACTTCCCCTGTGATTTAATTTTAGCAAGCCACACTTGAGCTTTTAAATAGTTTTCCAAAAGAAATAAACAAAGAGATGAAAACAATCAGGAAACTTTTGACTCCGTGTTTCCATGCCAATTTCCCAAGGAATGGTCGGCAACATATTTGATCAGGGGAATGGATGCTGTAATGGGCCTGCCAAGACACCCTTTCTGGGCATTCTCCCCCCCCTCCCCCAGCCACCCCAGAACTGTGCCCCCTGAAGCCACGTTCCAATGGGGGAGGGGGTTACAAAGGGCCCCTTGATGGGCACCTGGGTGGCTCAGTGCTGACAGCTCAGAGCCTAGATTCTGTGTCTCCCTCTCTCTCTGCCCCTCCCCGACTTGTGCCCCGTGTCTCTCTCAAAAATAAATAAAAACATTTAAAAAAATTTAAAGAATGGCCCCCTTGGGACACCTGGGTGACTCAGTCTGTTAAGCGTCCAACTCTTGATCTCGGCTCAGGAGATCATGTCCGATCTTAATCTGTCAACTAGGAACATTCCTGGCAAACTATTCTGAACTAAGATGACTTAAATAATCAAAGAAAACTTACTTTACATACATATCCATGGCTCCTCTGGCCACACAATGTCCACATACCATTCGGTCCAAAAAGACCACAATCTGGACCTTTACACAAAAGTCTGCTGGCCCAGGTGATGGGGCATGTGACTCCTGATCTCAGGGTCATGAGTTCAAGCCCCACATGGGCATGGAGTCTACTTAAAAAAAAAAAAAAAAAAAAGTCTGCCAGCCCTGACAAAAATGAACCAAAATATCCAAAAATTTTTAGCAGTTTATTTATTTTGAGAAAGAGACAGCATGAGAAGGGGAGGGGCAGAGAGAGAGAGAGGGAGAGAGAGAATCCCAAGCAGGCTCCACACTGTCAGTGCAGAGCCTGATGCGGAACTCCAACTCACAACTGTGAGATCATGACCTGAGCCAAAATCAAGAGTCACAACTGACTGAGCCACCCAGGCACCTCCAAATTTTTTTTTTCAATGCACATTTAGGGTCAGTGACTAAATACAGGCTAAAGTGTCTGTGGTCCTTCTTCCTAAATAATCCCTCTCTTGGGGGGCCTGGGTGGCTCAGTCGGTTAGGCGTCCGACTTTGGCTCAGGTCTTGGTCTCACAGTTTGTGAGTCTGAGCCCTGCATCGAGCTCTGTGCTGACAGCTCAGAGCCTGCAGCCTGCTTTGGATTCTGTCTGCCTCTCTCTCTGCCCCTCCCCCACTGTGCACGCACCCACTCTCTCTCTCTCTCTCTCTCTCTCTCTCTCTCTCTCTCTCTCTTAAAAATAAAAATGTAAAAAAATTTTTTTTTAATTTAAATAATCCTTCTCTCACATTAAAAATAAATGATGGTATCTGAGGAAATGGACCACTTCTCCAGAGGTGGAGTTGAACTGGGTATGCTTCAAACACCTGACATCTAGCAAACCTCCAACTCCCCTGAATCACGGACAAAGGCTGGGGTGGGGGTGCGTGGACCCCACCTCTTTCTCAGTTAGGGCTCGCCGCCCAGGATGACTTGCCCAGTCCTGGCCCACGATGCCACCCCCAACCTCCAGGTCTCACCTTCTCTGGTTCCATCTGGTGGGAGGGCCCTTCTCAAGGAGCAAGGCCGCTCCCCCATCACCAGAGAACCGCCCCTTCGGGCACCTACCCGTCCTCGTGTGTCAACCGCACAAGGACAGGAAGCAACTCGTTTGCCCAGACGTTACTACCACCGTACCACGCCGGGCACTGCACAGACGAAGCCACCAACAGGTATTCGCGGAGTCGATGAATGAAACGACCCATGGATTAAGAGAACACAGAATTCCACGGAAATGAAACCATTTCCTCCCAGAGCATGAGTAAAAACAAATCCATCACCTTCAGACAAGGTCAGGGAATCCAACGCCTGTCGAGAAAACACAGAGCGCTCTGAGAAATACACAGGATACACGCCAACTATTAAGAGCCCAATTCTATATGGTCCACACGCTGTGGGTCAGAGGTCAGCCAAATCCAGCCCATGGCCTGTCCCACGAAGCCCACAGGCTAAGGATGGTTTCTTGCTTTGTTTTAAATGGTGGGGGTGGGGGTGGGGGGAAATCAAGAGGGCTAATCTTTCAGGAGACAGGAAATTTATAGGAAATTCAAAGCCCAGTGGCCTCAGTGGCCTTAAGTGGGCTTTTCCCTGGGACCCTGCCACACTCATTCGGTGATAAAACGTCTAGAGCTGTTCAGCACAAGGCATGGGTCCACAGAGGCCCTGTGACAGTGTCCTGCCATCTGAAGCTAACACGTCTACTCTCTGGCCCTCCACAGAGAAAGGCTGCCCACCCTGTGTAGACAAGCGAGCCCAGGACTCAGAACCTCGAAATTCCATCGCAGCCTGTGCCGTGCCTCCAGTGACACCGGCAGGTCCCTAAGTTCCCGCCTCAACGAAAGGAAAAGACCAGACCCCAAGGGTCACCCGCATCTCCCCCAACTTAATCCTCAGGGTCCTTCTGAAGCCTGTCTGCCTCGGCTCGGGCAGGATGGAGACCCAGAAGAGGAAAAACGGAGACTGCGTCTCTAACAGACACATGATTTATCCCGCTAGTGCTGTTTGCTTAATTTTGAACCCCGGTCCCCCTCCCGCCCCCAAAATGAGTAGATGAAGTTCACTAGAACTCAGGAGCCGGACTCCTGGCAGGGGAGTCACTGGGTTTGACAAAGAGACAGTGTTCTCGTTCTCTCTCTCTCTCTCATACACACACACACACACACACACACACACACACACACACACACTCCTTCATTCTGAACTGAGTGGGTCCAGCTGCACTCATTAGTCCTGTCCTTATACAGGAAATGGGACTAGAAGGGAAAACAAGGCAGGAATGTTCCCGGGTGCGCACACATCACTAAATGCTTAAGCTTTCAATCCTCCCAGGCAGAAGGAGGAAAAATAAATCTAAGACGTCGCACACTTCATACCATATGAGGGCTTCTTTCTACCCAAAACCTCTCTGGGAAAAATTATTTTCTCCCTGCAAAAACAAATCGTGAAAAACACAGAGAGCAATGCGCACATCAAAAGATTTGATTTACATAACAATTTAAATGCCCGCCAAGTTGGTATTGTCTTCTGTGTCGCATATGCTTTAAAAACCAAACGTACATTTTTGTTACAGACAAAATGGGTTATTTTCTCCTGCTCACAACCAGCTCTTAAACAGGACAGAACCAAAGGCAAGACAACACTCAGGAGGGTCTACAATTTTTCCATTAAAATCCAGATAATTTCCTTTTAAAAAGCAAAAGTCTATCACGGAAACCTCAACCGGCGCCTTATTAAACAATGACACACTATTTGCAGACTCTAGGGAAGGTCTAGTAACAGGAATGTGCCGTCGGTCGTGAGGGTTCCCTACAGTACCTGCCGTTACAACACATCGTTACATTTCTAGTTATTGAGAAATTTGTTCACACTTTCTAGTTATTGAGAAATTTGTTCATGTGCCTAAGAATGCAGGATACATATAACACACACACACACACACACACACACTCACCTCAGCAATGAGGTATAATGTTTTTAGACATTCAAAGCACGTAAATTCAGTCTCTGACCTCCAGTCTAATATAGACCTAGAAAGAGTATAAAAATAACTACACTTTAAGGCAGGAACATAAATCTGTTCGAATGACACAGAGTGTTCCGGGTTTCAATGGAAGGAGAGAAGGAGGGAAGGGAGGGATCTTAAAATTCACAGGCATCAGAAGATCCAGGGCGCCTGGGGGGTGCTCAGTCGGTTAAGCCTCTGACTGACTCTTGATTTCGGCTCAGGTCACGACCTCACGGTGGTGAGATCAGGCCCTGCATCGGGCTCTGCATGGAGCCTGCTTAGGATTCTCCCTCTCTCCTCTCTGCCCCTGCCCCTCTCTTCTTTCTCTCTCAAAATAAATACACTTAGAAAGAAACCCAATAAATGTCCAAGTTTTGTTTGCAGTAAATGCCCTCCTCTCCACGCCCCTGGTCCTCTACACCTCTAGAATATTCCAGGAGGCTCCGAGAGTCAACTCACTTCCCTTATGGACTCCCTCTGAGTCACTGACCACAGAGCAGCCAAATCCCATCACAACGTACAGATCGGGTCATTCCTCTCCACGGATGCCACCCGATACTCAGGACAAGCGCTGACTTCTTAACACAGACCACAGAGTCCACAGAGTCATGGCAAAGGCTCCTGGCCGATCTTTCTCTTTCTCTCTCCCTCTCCTCATCTGCTCTGGACCTTTGCAAATGCTTGTTCCTTGGCCAGGCAGCCCCTCCTCTTCACCCCTCAGGTTCCATCTTAAATGCCCCCTCCCACAACTAAGCAAGATGCCCCGACCACACGCTCTCACAGCCAATGATCTCCCCAGGATAATCATCAGGGTTGCCACCCAAAAACCTTTGTGTGCACGTGCTGGCTTCTCTTTCCCACCCACTCTGGCCGGGGTATGCGCACCGTGGCCACACAATCTGTTTGGTTCACTGCCACACCCCGGGTACCCAGGGCAGCACCGATTACACAGGACCGACCACACGTTTGTTGAATGAATAAGTAAATGAGCAGGGGAGGACGAAAAAGCCTCCAGCTAAGCGAGCATTTTCCATGGGTGGGATTTTAGTTGAAGGCGCACGCACAGAGGCAGAAGGTTCCATGTCCATCCAGAGAAAGTCGGTCTCCCCACTTGGCTGGAATGCACATGCAAGCCAGTTCAGGGGCCTCAGGGAACGTGCATGGCAGGGACAGGGGGGCAACAACTTTGTTTCCACTAGCCTTTACCGAATTCCGTCAGAAACGCAGGTAACAAACCTTTGTGGAATTAGCAGACCCCTGAGGTTTTCAGCAACAGAAACCGAAGACCTTTCTCCTATCATGTTACAGAGGTCTCAGACACTTGCAAATACTGCTGACACCGAATACCACTTGGAAATGCTGGTAGCAGTTAAAGTCATTGCTACGTGGTGTTATTTAAAATATTTGAAAAGAACTGGGGCACCTGGGTGGCTCCATCGCTGAGCGTCTGACTTTGGCTCAGGTCATGATCTCCTAGTGAGTTCGAGCCCTGCGTTGGGATCTGTGCTGAGTGTGGAGCCTGCTTGAGATTCTCAATCTCTCAATCTCTCTCTCTCTCTCTCAATCTCTCTCTCTCTCTCTCTCTCTCTCTCTCTCTCCCTCCCTCCCTCCCTCTCTCTCACCCCTCCCCCACCCCTGCTTTCTCTCTCAAAATAAATAAAACTTAAAAAAAAACCTTTAAAATGTTTACGACCATAATGAAGAACAGAAAGCAGGTCTTAAAGAGACGTTCATACACCCAGGCTCACACAGCAGCACGACTCACAGTCGTGAAAGGTGTAAGCAACTCAAGAGTCTCCCGACGGATGAATGGACCACCAAAATGTGGTCTGTACACACGTGAACCTGTTATGCCACGGGCGAGCCTGGAGAACACTGCGCTCAGTGAAGTAACCCAATCACCAAAAAACAAACACTGTGTGATTCAGAGGCACAGAGAGGAGAGACAGAACGTAGAACAGTGGGTGCCAGGGGCTGGGGGCGAGGAGGACGAGGACTTTAACAGGGACGGTTTCAGCTGGAGATGATGCAAAGTCCCACATGGAGACGGACGGTAGGGATGACAGCATGACAACGTGAACACACTTTCGCTGCTTAACTCGACACTTTAAAAAGGTCGGGATGGTAAACGTTAAAAAAGTGTTTACTTACTTATTTTGAGCAAGAGTAAGCACGCAGGAGAAGGGAAGAGAGAATCCCACACAGGCTCCGCACTGTCAGCACAGAGCCCGACACGGGGCTCAAACCCACAAACCGTGGAATCATGACCTGAGCTGAAATCGAGAGCTGGATGCTTAAGTGACTGAGCCACCCAGGCACTCCAAGATGGTAAAATTTTTTTTAATGTTTATTTTCTGAGAAAGAGAGTGTGTGAGCGAGCAGGGGAGGAGCAGAGAGGGCGACACAGAATCCCATGAAGACTGTGCACTGTCAGCATAGAGCCCAGTGTAGGGCTCAAACTCACAAACGGTGAGATCATGACCTGAGCCAAAATCAAGACTCAGATGCTTAACCCAGGCACCCCAAAATGATAAATTTTATATTATTTATGTTTTACCACAACAAAAGGAAAAGGGAAAAAAAACACATATTCCTACTATTCAATGAATTTTATTATTTCTTTAAAGTTTATTTGACAGAGAGCGAGGGAGCAAACAGGGGAGGCGCAGAGAGAGAGGGAGAAAGAAGGAATCCCAAGCAGGCTCCTAAGTCAGCACAGAGCCTGATGCAGGGTTCAATCTCATGAACCGTGAGATTATGATCCGAGCCGAAATCAAGAGTCAGACGCTCAACCCACCGAGCCACCCAGGCGGCCCAAATTCTGTTTTTAATATTGTAATGACAATAATTTTAATCGCGTCCTTTGCAAGCCTGTTTTTCTTATTTTTTAAATGTTTATTTATTTTTGAGATAAAGAACACGAGTTGGGGAGGGGCAGAGAGAGAGAGGGAGACACAGAATCCAAAGCAGACTCCAGGCTCTGAGCTGTCAGCACAGAGCTCTACACAGGGCTCGAACTTACAAACCCTGAGGGAATGACCTGAGCCAAAGTCGGAGACTCAACTAAGTGAGCTACCCAGACACCCGACTATTTTTCTTTTTCTTTTTTGGAATGCATTTGAAAATTTTATTCTGACAAGCCTCCTAGGCTTTGATGGACAGCTAAAGCAGGTCCAAACATAAAAACGAAGGTTCAGGACCATTGTCTACAAGAAGTGGGCAAATAAGGAAGCTAGACTGTTGAGAGCCTTGGGCACAAGGAGTCCAAACTCAGCATCACCTCGTGGGGACTCTGAAGTACTTGGCCCCAAGCAGGGTGCCCAGCCCTGGTGCTCTGGAGGGTCCGTCAGCAGCAGGATGAAGGGAGAGGGCAGTGGGGAAGGCAGGGGGGTGGCAGGTAGGGGCAGAAGGGCTGGAAGAGCTGGGGTGTCCACGATCTGAAGTTCACGGGCAACGAGGAAGGCATGCTTCTTCCAAGTGGGGGCAGACCAGATCGCACAGCATCAGGGCGTGCGTGGCACGAGAGCATCAGACGGCATGAAGGCAGAGCGTGTGCGACTTTTCTCCGAAGACAGGTGATGAGCAGGAGGAAAATCAGAAACAGGGCAATCAGCGAACAGATCTAACAAAGGGTTCTGTTGTTTTTTTTTTTTTTTTTCTGAAATGGTTTGCTTGTGTTTCCAGTGCGAAAAGCAAGTAAACAGTCTGTAGAACTCAGGTGAGAGGTGGTCTTTCCTCATAGAACCTATGGTTTTTAATAAATCCCGAACCACATGAATTCCTGCTACGCTCACAAAATTAAACCCACATTTTCAACATGTTCAGAAAACGTTGCTCACAGATGGAAACACTGAGCTGATCTTTTCCTTTCTCAAGGCTAAACGTCAACAGAGATGACCAAGGGCTTGATAAGAGTCGCTATTCGAAGACGCAGCTGGGGAGGGAAGAGAATTCAGCGGAGGAGGTGTTTCTGCCTGGAGTTCTCCTGCCCCCTCCCTAAACCCGAGGCGGTCAACCTCATCTCCGCACAGCTGTCCGTTAGAGACGACCTTAGACCATGACTCACGATTGACGGTGAAGGTGAAGACCAGCCCCTCTGGCTCAGCACAAGGACAAAATCACAGCCCCACACTTCCTGTACCTGACGTAATTAACAGTAAGAAACAGAAGCAGTGAAACATAGGGAGCCCAGCTTTGGTTCATGGGGGCCACGGCCACCTGGAGCTTTCCTCCTCACACCAGTTCTCTGCCCTCACCTGGCCATGGTCATGTTCAGCCTCACCGCAGCCACGCGTCCAGAGGCTCTGCTGACAGACTATCCTTCTCAGACACCGCATAAGCTCTCATCTTACCTTGTCATCAGAAGCCCAAACAATTCATAGGCACGTGTAGCTAGTATCTTCCATGTGAGACTATCCGCTTAGTGTGGAGACCATCCACTAGGTACGGAGACTGTCCATTAGTGCAGAGACTAACCACGAGGTATGGACACTATCCACTAGTGCAGAAACTATCACTGGGTATGAAAACGATCCACTAGGCATGGAAACTATCCACTAGTGTGGAGATGATCCACTAGGTACGGAAACTATCCAGTAGTATGGAAACTACCCATTATTATGGAGACTATCCACTAGTGCGGAAACGATCCACAAGTATGGAGATGATTCACGAGGTATGGAGACAATCCATGAGTATTGAGACGATCCACTAGTGCAGACACGGAACATCTGCATCATGGAAGAACGTTCTACTAGACAGCTGCTGGGGGTTAGCCCATCTCCACGTAGTCCTGCTTTGCCTTGGTATATGCCCCAGTCCACTGGTTTTTAGGAAACAAACTGAGCATAATTCAAATAACCTCTTAAACAGAAAGGCTCATCTGAAGTGGATTAAATGAGGGTGACTCAGATTCTAAACAATGGTGGTCATCAGGGAGGGTAAGAACCAGGAGGTAAAGAAGTGGCCGCTGGCTACCAAGCCCCCAGGCACACACCCTTTGTTCCCCAGTACAGTCTGAAAGCCTAGTTGGTCTGGGGCATCAGAAGATCCCACCCCGTCTGGCTTCCTTTGAGTCAGGACGCCCCTGCTCTCCCAGAAAACCTTAACCTTCATATGTTAGGTTATCTCCTGGTACAGCTTTTCAGAGGTATCGTCCTCTCTGCTTCTAAATATTTTACATGTTCACTGCCTTCTCATCTGTCCCCAAAAAGAAATGTCCCTAATACCCCTAGTCTCCCAAGACTAAAACCCTGCACAGTTCTCCTCCTGCAAGAAATACAGTCCGTTGGAGCACCTGGGTGGCTCAGTCGGTTAAGCGTCCGACTTCGGCTCAGGTCATGATGTCACAGTTCATGGGTTTGAGCCCCGCGTCGGGCTCTGTGCTGAAAGCTGAGCCTGGAGCCTGCTTCAGATTCTGTGTTTCCCCCTCTCCCTGGACCCCCCACTTGCGCTCTTGTCTCTCTGTGTCTCTCTCTCTCTCAAAACTAAATGAACATTATAAAAAAAGAAGAAATACAGTCCATCCGCCAATCCTGTATCTTATCTCTTGAACATCTCCCTGTCTGCTTCCACTCAAGCACCAAGTCTAAGTCTCCCTTTCCCTAAGCCCTCCTTCACCCACACTAGTTTCCCAGGCAAAGGCTACCCACTTCCGGCCTCACCTTCAGGGCTGCGGCTCTCCAAGGAGAGGTGTGACCCCACTGCCCCGCGTGTACCCTGTTTCCCATGCACTGTAGACCCACCACTCCTACCCTGAAAAACACAAGTCGGATTCCCCAGAATCACCACCAACCGTCCCACCTCTGCACCTCTGAGGGCTCTTGGCTCCTCTGGGCTCTCCTCCTCTCCTCACTCTTGCAGACATGCTCCTCGCGGGAAGGCGCCTCCTGGGCCTCACCTCCTGCGCCCCAGGCCACCTCATCGGCTCCCAACCCCTTTCAAACTCCTTTGCGCAGAGCGCACGGGCACTTGGGACACCTCTGCTATCCGTGAACTCGAATCCTGCCCTTGTCCTGTCCACCTCAACCGCAGACCCCCTGGGGGTCAAAGCGGTGTTCTACTTATTCCGGAACCGGAGGCCCCTCAGTAAATCACTAACATATCCAGTCCAGCGGTTCTTGGCATCCAAGAGTGATGCGTCCTGTTTGGGTTTCCGCACACATATCCCAGTTTGTAGTTGCATAAACCCCAGGCGTAGGGAGAGCGTATTCGGAGAAGCTTAAGAAGTGGAAACCAGGGACAGATCAAATAGCCTGATGGTGAAGGACGATTCCAGTAATTGGCCTCATCCATCAACTGCAACTACCCGAAGGCTCATTGAAAAACACCAAGTTCCTTCCAGCCTCGGCTCCTACCAAGAAATATCCCAGGCCACAGAGATCAAAGGGCCACGTGCCCATCTCCTCATGGAGTTATTTTTAGGTCTCGTCAGAGCAGGACGGGAGAAAGCAGAGATTTTCCATTCTACGATGGTGCTGGCAGCACTGAAAGTAGGTTAGCATGAAAAATTATCTGCGCTGTCAGTGCGGCTTTTAGATCCGAGCTAATTTTTAATCCTTCTCTCCCCAACCCCCCCAACCCGCTCCCCGGCCAGAAGAGGTAGCAGCCTCCAGCGTATTTTAATAATGCTTCGAGAAGCGAAGCAAGAAGTAGAACGCGAGGAAGCCACTTAGCGAGGACGCCACGGCTAACGGAAGACTCCGCCTTGCTACTGTGTGCATCACGACGGGACAAGTTTAAAGAAGAAAGCTTGAAGTTGAAGCAGCCTCCGAATTACAAATGGGCCAGGGTCCAAATCTTCACTGGTTCCTCACTCAGAACTGTTTTTCTCCCCAAAACGACGCTATAAAAATATGGTCAACTTCCCAGCGAGTCTAGAATGGCCCCAGAAAGCCTGCAAACGTAACTGAACTTGGCACAGAAGTCCTACAGGCAGGACACCATAACATGGCAAGGGTCCACCGTGGCATCGTTATTCTCAAATACACATGACGACGGGTCCGTGTGTGGCACGCCAGGTACCACAGATGAGACGGACCGACCGACACCTCCCTCCCGAGTTCTCACCCTTGTCCGAGCCTTGAAGCAACCATCAAAACCAGCGGACAAAAAGGCAAGAAACGGGTGGTCACCCTTGCACTGTGAGGCCAGCATCGCAGACAAGGTGGCAGAATGCAGGTAAGCCCCTGGGAACGGAAGACTGTCTGTATCCGATTCCGACTCGACCACTTTCTACCTGTGGGCCCCACCTTACGACTCCACGGGGACCAGTCACGTCAGGAGCCTAGCACCCTCTTCTTGGGAGGCGGGGGTGGGGGGGAAGGTGGGGAGGGGGGCGGTAATCTTCAGGTGACCCGGTTCTCCAAAGCCGACAGCTCCCACAGGGGAGCTTAGCCACGCACTTCGCCCACCAACACTCCCAGCCTCTGGGTGACTGAGGGAAAGTGACAAAGGTCACTTCTAATGATCGAATCTCCCATCTTGTGGCACACAGGGACGCCCCATACCCCCTCCTCTTATACATCAGCCCTGCTCTGTTCCAACAATGCCAGCACCAACCCTTTCCACTCCCAAGGCATAAATGGTAAGGTTTAACATGTTACCTCTTTCAGGGCTACAGACATTTTAACTGAGACAGGCTTTCACATCCAACAAGTGACTCTCTAACTGTGCAATACCAGGCTCCAGCAAGCAAGGTGAAATGGGAACAAAGTGCAAATGAGGAAGAGATGGGGAGGCGGGCGGAATGAAAGTACAGCAGGTACAGGGACAGGCCTCGAGGCAGGCAGGGACTGCAACCCTTGTTCTGTGAAGGGCCGGAGAGTAAATACTTCAGGCTTCCCTGGGCCAGGGGGTCTGTGTTGCAACACCGTCTATTGCTCAGAGGAGATATACGTGAATGGGTGTGGCTGTGTTCCAATAAAACTGTGTCGGACTGACATGTAACTTTTATATCAAAATATTATTCTTTTCTCGGCCATTTAAAAATCTAAAACCATTCTTAGCTCGCGGGCTGCACAAAAACAGGTAGCAGGCCAAATGCAGCCCCTGCCTTAGGGCAGGCCGGTCTCAGGCTTTGGCTCAGAGATGTTTCTGGAATCAGACGCCGTCATTTTCTCAGGGTTCCCACGCACACAGCCGCAGCCTCTAGCCACACACTCCTGGGGGTCCTGCGAATTGTCCCACTGGAAATTGGCAGGAATCGAGGGGAAACCCTCTAGGGCTCAGAAGCGCAGCGTTGCCTCGCAGACAACAGGGACTTTAAAGTCGCGATGACCCAACCTGCCACCAGCCCGCTCTGAGCTCCGCAGGTGGGAGTTGCACAGCAGGTACTGCACTGCCCTGGCCTCAGTTTCCCCACCTATAAAGCTAGAAGAGTCTTTCCAATGATGTGGACTTGTTGTAGAGGCTCAAAAGGAACTGCATAGGGTCCCCCGAGCACCGCCTGGTGGAAGGCAGACACACAAAGACGAACTGGCTGTGCTAATTGTTTTGTTATTTTGAGAGAGAGACAGAAAAGAGAGAGAGAGAAAGAGAGTTCAGGTGAGCAGGATAGGGGCAAAGACAGGAGGAGAGAAGCCTCAGCAGGCTCTGTACAGTCACTGCAGAGCCAGGCATGGGGATCGATCTCATGAGCCGTGAGATCCTGACCCGAGCCAAAACCGGGAGTCGGATGCTCAGCCGACTGAGCCACCCAGGCACCCCTGGTGCTAATCGTCTTTACCTTCACATCCCATCGAGACTCGGGTACATTCCTATTCCTGCCCCAAACTCTGACCTCGGATGTCAATCCAGGGATGTGACCCCGGGTCTCACAGTGAAGCAGGACACGTGAACTAAGCCACACTGCAGACAGCAGAGGTCAAAGGCGGGACAGGCCACTCGGGTTTCAACACAGGAAGTCACAGAGAAATCCCGCCCCGCAGATTAAACACAGACACACAAGGGGAGGCTGATTTCACCGGGCCGGGGAGGGGGGGGTCCTTCCTCCCCAGCGTCCTGGGCCTCTTCCTGGAACACTGCACCACAGCCACCATCCCTGTCCCCCGGTCTGTGACCTCGGCTCTCTCCCTCGCAACTGTGTACTACTCACAGCTCACAGCACAGATGTGTGACCGCACGTGGTAACGAAAGAACAGAGGCTGGCTGTGTAGACAACATTTCTTCAGGACACTAAACCCTGATGGCTTTTATTTAACGGGATGTGCGATTTCAGTCATTCTCTTCTAAGCATAAGCAATGAGCCAATGCTACAAAGCTCATGGCGAGATTGCTGAGTGTTAGAGGACATAGTAAGTGACCATCTGGATATCGGAAGCTTTTTTTGTTGTTGTTTTAATTTTTTTTTTTTAATGTTTACTCCTTTTTGAGAGACAGACAGAACACGAGCAGGGGAGGGCCAGAGAGAAGAAAACCGAGAATCTGAAATAGGCTCCAGGCTCTGAGCTGTCAGCACGAGCCAACACAAGGCTCGAACCCACGAACCGTGAGATCAGCACCTGAGCCGAAGTCAGGTGCTTAACTAACCGAGCCACCCAGGCGCCCCTCGGAAGCTTTGTGAAGGAACATTTTTTTCACTCCAAGTGTGTTTTTTGTTTAGCCAAGTGTGTGAATGGAGAAACAGGCCACGGTGCTTCCAATTATGCGCACGATAGTGCTTTGTGATAATTTCGGAGCAAGACGCATTGGGGAGGCATCGGGAGACCGATTATCAATGTGCAGGCGGCTACCTTGTGAATTTCCCTTGCATTCTCCCTATTCTCCCTACACCCCCTCTATCAGTTTCATGGGTCACAGTAAGGGTGATCTGGGGTACCAGATCTTTCGGACTTTTTCCCAACTCTGACCAGGCAGATCAAGGCTTTCCCGAGTCTGCCCTCTGCCGTGTCTATCTTGACGCTGGCCGTGGAGAAAGGCTGGGTGGCTGTACTTGTGCTTTATATTCCCCCCTGTATGTGTCCTGTCCTCAAAAGCCCGGAGCGTATTCAGCTGTGCCACTGGGTTCTTGCTGTTTCTTGTTAGTTAGTTAGTTCGTGGGAGGGGGAGGGGCGGAGGAGGAGACAGGGAAAGGAGAAAACACGAAGAGGACGGTGCTACACTTCCTGTGACAGCAGCCACGTTTTCACCGCTCACCGTGGATGGCTGCTTCCTAATTGTGGCGGCGTAGAGATGACAGATGGGGACACGTTTTCGGGAACTGGTCACTGAAAAAACCATTCTCTCCACGCTGAAAGTTACACCGCATCTGTGCACAAACAGGAGCTCCAACTACACAAGATCACAGCAGGTATTAGAAAAGCACTCTTGAAACTACAAAGTACAAAAACCCCCTTTACGCGGTTTTGATGAAGGGCGCCCGGGGGGCTCATTCAGCTGAGCGTCCAACCTCAGCTCAGGTCATGATCTGAGGCTTCAAGCCCCGCACTGGGCTCGGTACTGACAGTGAGGAGCCTGCTTGGGATTCTCTCTCCCCCTCTCTCTGCCCCTCCCCTGCTCACACTCTGTTTCTCTCTCAAAAATAATTAAAACGTTAAAAAAAAAAAAAAGTGAACAGTTTTGTTGAGCTAGGAATCACACACCATACAATTCACTCACTGGCAGTATATGATTCAACTGCTCTTAGTATATTCCCAGAGCTGTGCAACCACCATCAGCAAATAACCTTGGAACACGTTCACTGTCCCGAGAAGAAGCCCTCCACTCCCACCTTAGCAGACGCTAACCCAGGCCCCGTCCCCAAGCCCCCTGTGCTAGGTAAGTGCTAACCTCCTTTCTGTTTCAACAGATACGAGACCATTGTGCCTTTTTTTAGTCCGTCCCAAGCCTCTACAGATGCTCACAGGCGCCTTGGCATGGACCCCATTCGCAACGACCATCCCTGTCTGATCGTACCCGACGGGTGTGAGCCCGTAAATGAGCCTGGCTCCGGTTTCCACGAGTCACAGAAGCTTGTGCAACCTCGCTCCACGCCTCACTCACAAGAGCTTCTCAATGCTCACACAGGAATCTACTGCACTCCATTCTTGACCAGCTTGTGTCCAAACCCCAGCGTGGGGGACACACCATTATGTGGCTCTTGGAGGTAGAGTGCACCTCGTCCCCCACGTGGAGAGTTACTCAAGAGCACTTCGCTGCTCTCAGTGACCATTACCAATCCTGTTACCCTCACAGCAAGAGAGGCAGGAAAGAAAAACCATCCATCCCGCCACATTCCGTGTGATGGGAGACTGGGGTCCGTGTCAACTATCACTTTACGTTTCCACTCTCCCAGCAGGACAAGTGGCAAACCGCCCAAGCAGAGGAAAAGAAAGGCCCTCCAGGGGCGCCTGGGTGTCCCAATCGGTTAAGCGTCCAACTCTTGATTTCAGCTCAGGTCATGATCTCACGGTTTGGGAGTTCGAGCCCCGCGTCAGGCTCTGTGCTGACAGTGGGGAACCTGCTTGGGACTCTTCTCTCCCCCCCACCCCCGTCCTTCCCCCACTCTCAAAAGAAACAAATTAACGCTAAAAAAAAAGAGGAAGGGAATTCCGAAGTGAGGTCCTAATAGAGTAGGTAACACCCAACACAAGACTACGTCCACTGAAGTGGCGGTGGGGGGGGGGGGGGAATGGGGACTGTTTCATCCATCACAAAGTAAAGAACATGTGAATAAGTGAATCTAGGGCCAAGGATTTCGGGTTGTGTAACACTGGGTTTCTGCCTTCCCCATTCTAATCGCTTCCTGTAACTAGCAAGAAAAAGGTCTTCTACTGTCCCAAAATTTAATGTTCTACATGAGTCTGCCTGGAGGTTAAGGGAAAATGGTCTGTCTCACTACAGCAGTGAAAACAAAACACAGTGTGCATGGGCAGCACAGATATCTGGTTTTTAACCACCAAAAGCATCTCCTGTCTTCCTGGCCTGCTGCCACCTGTCCCGTGCACACTGGCTGCCAAAAAAGTCAAGGCGACCGCGACCGCGTGCTTCTTTCTAACCCCAACTCCTTCCATCCCCTTCTGCTATTGCTTATGCCTATCCTTCAAATGTAACTCCCAAATGAATCCGTGCAGAAACCAGTGAACTCCCAGTGAGGGCTGAGGGCTGGTGAACTGTACTGTGCCATGTGGATTTCCCGGTTTTGATATTACACCAAGGTTATGTAAGATGCCACCATTGGAGGAAGCTGGGGGACGGCACACAGAACGCTATTTCTGCAACTTCTTGTGGGTCTATAATTAACCAAAATAAATCACTTCAAATAAAAAAATTAAATAAATTTCTGAAAACCTGACACAGTCTCTGTTACTGAGGCACCCTCCTGGTACTTTGGAGAACTAAAAATAAATCCAAGGGACGTAAAGGAACCCTATAAAGGTCTTCCTACTCAATAAAACTAATTGCAATAAACACAGGCAGTGAACCAGAAAAACTCTTCCTGTAACTAGCAAGAAAAAAGGGTCCTCTATTGCATTAAAATGTAATATTCGGGGGCGCCTGGGTGGCACAGTCGGTTAAGCGTCCAACTTCAGCCAGGTCACAATCTCGCGGTCCGTGAGTTCGAGCCCCGCGTCGGGCTCTGGGCTGATGGCTCGGAGCCTGGAGCCTGCTTCCGATTCTGTGTCTCCCTCTCTCTCTGCCCCTCCCCCGTTCATGCTCTGTCTCTCTCTGTCCCAAAAATAAAATTAAAAAACGTTGAAAAAAAAATTTAAAAAAAAATGTAATATTCTGCAAGCACTAGAAACGAACAACCTAAAAATGAAATTAAGAAGTCAGCACTCGCGAGAGCACCAAAAAGAATGCACCTGATGCTCTAAAATATGAACCATACAGTGCCATCACTGGGGCCCCTCCCTGGATGGCCCAATCAGAGGAGTATCCGACTCTTGATTTCGGCTCAGGTCGTGATCCCAGGGTTGGGGGATCCGGCCCCACGGGAGCCCGCTTGGGACCCTCTCTTGCTCGCACATGCGTGCAACTCTCTCTCAAAATAAATAAATAGGCTTTACTTAAAAGAAAAAAAAAAAAAAAAAAGGAACCTGAAGATGACAGCAGGGCCAAACCCAGTAGCTACTACGCAGGATTTCAGCAACGAGTGATCACTAAGAAGCCTTTTTAAGACAATTCTTTTATTTGGATGTTTCTGATGTTTAAGCACACACACCCATCAGACACCCATTCAATCAATCACCCATCCATGTACCAATCAAGTATGTATTAACTGAAAGAGGAGAAGGAGCTAGGCTGTGGCATTCTCCAGACACAACACAAACAATTTCAGAGACAACCAGCATCGGACAAGGTTCCGATTCCTTAAACCCTGCCCCAAATCACTGAACGCAAGGCCCAATCTTTTAAGCGCTTCCTCGCACCCTCTTTCGGAGATGCCCACGGTCCCCTCGAGGCAGTAAGTCAACAAGCTCAACTTTGTCCAACCACAGATGTGCACGATCTGGTGGTTACTGCCTCAAGGACACAGACTATACCTATAAGCCCAGGTAAGGCCAAACGTCTTTCTAAGAATGAGCCTCAGAATTTATGCCACCTGAAATTGAAACGATCCGAGAGCTTACAGAACTTATCTGTACGAACTGCGGATAAGAAAAAAGCACTTTCAATTTTTTAAAACGGACTTTATCACCATCAGAAACCAACCCATCCTTTATCAGTTGGATATTTCCCATGAAATGAACATTTACTTGGTTTTAAGTCCAACGTGAGCGTTTTACTTTATACGCTGGCAGTTACACGTTCAACCAAATTATATTTAATATCGCCATCATTTCAGAACGGGTAATCATAACTGTGTTGTTTGTCCTTATTAACATTTGCTCGATAATGGTATTTTTTAATTTTCTTTATTTTATATATAAAGAGAGAGCGTGAGTGGGGGATAGAGGCAGGGGGGAAAGAGAGAGAATCTGAAGCAGGCTCCAGGCTCCACACAGAGCCCGACAAGAGGGCTCGATCCCACAACCCCGGATCAGGACCTGACACGAAATCAAGCCTCAGATGCTCAACCGAATGAGTCACCCAGGCTCCCCAGCAACAGTTTTAATACAGGACTTCAGTGTTCAGTACCCACAAAACCTGAGGAAAGGGAAGGAGCTGTCCAGAAAAAGCTCCTTTTCCCAGACTAAGGCCACCTTAAATATATACACACCAACACCTACTCATAAACTCCATTCTTTTTTTAATACCTTGGCTCCCTTTCAATCATAATCTGGGGGAAGGAACCATCCTGATAAAACCAACCAACCAAAAATCATCAGGAGGCCCTGATGCCACTGACTGGCTTCCAATGTGGATCAAATCACGTTTCAACTGAGGTCCAGTAGACTTCCCCAAAAGACATCAGGGTGACCCTTGTTTCAAACAATATCATTACACCTTAGAAAGGTTCTACTGGGGGGGGGGCGCCTGCGTGGCTCAGTCGGTTGAGCATCCGACTCTTGATTTCAGTTCAGATCATCATCTTATAGTTTCATGAGTTAGAGCCCCGTGTCGGGCTCTGTGCTGGCCACACGGAGACTGCGTGGGATTCTCTCTCTGCCCTTCCCCTCCTCACTCTGTCTCTCTCAAAATAAATAAACGTTAAAAAACAAAAAAAGATTCTGTTGGGTTAACCCATCAGACACTTCCAGTACCGGACAACTTCTGATCAAAAACAACCACCTAATATGGGTGCAAAATGCTTTATATATAAACCTGTAACTGAAGGTTCGGTTTACAACTGTGGGAGTAACTGTGCAAATGCAACTCTTAAACTACGGAAACGCAAAGCTCCTTATCTCCTTTCAAGAAAGAATTTCCCAATCCACCCTGGCTTTCCTCTTCCCGGCAGCCTCGTGACTGAGCAAGGCCATCTCTGTCTTGCTCCGGGGCTATCTGGCTGGCCCACACTTCAGGAGGCGGGCTTTGAGGTCGCTAGGCTTTCTACCCGACCCTGCCTCCCACGTACCCTCTGCGTGCCTCCCGAGACGTCTGGCAACACCTGCAGCTCCAACCCATCTCCGTGGGGCCCTGCGGACACAACTGTTGGAACGCTGATTGCTTTCAGGCCGGTAAAGTCGCTCTCAAATTAGACACAGGTTTATGTGTCTCTGACGCACAGGGATAAACACCGTGGGTATCTCTGAATCGGCCTATCTGCTACAATTTATCTGTCGCCCTGCGATCGATACGCACGTGCTCCATGGTCACGCCAGGACACTGGAGCGGGGAAGTTGAGTCACCAGGGGCACGTGTTTCCAGCTGAGGCTGAACAAGGCTGAACTCTACCTTCTCGTTTCAGCTCCCAGACTGGCAACGAGTGTCCTTCACGGGGTCTCTGCCATGCCAAAGTCTTTCCCGTTTGCCTGCTCTCTGTTGGTGAGGACCGTTGAGAACGGCCCCGAGCCCGGGGCTTTAGTGCTGGCCGGCGTTGCCAAGGGCAAGAAGGCAGGACGTGCCTTACGGAGAAATCTCACCTGTTCGACGAGCTTTCCTAGGGCAAGAGTTACACTGCTGTCGGCTGGGAGTTTCAGTGTAAAGGAATCAACGATATATATTCAATAAGGGGTCTTTCTACGGAAAAATAAGCTCACGTACTGACGTCAAGCAGAGGCTCACGGGAAGCTACCCCTGTGTTTCCCCTAGGAGCAAAGCTTCTATGAAGTTTCAGTGACTTTACAGGACATTAACTACTGCGAATACCGAGAATCCCCCAGACACACTAACCACATAAACATGTACCCATCAGAGTCCTTTCCACTCAATCTAAAAAAGACCGCAAACCATCCTACAATATTTTCACATTCCACAGACAGCCATCTGTGACACACTGGTGTCACCTCTCCCTTGCTCCCGTCCCCATTCCTTCCTCATTCTTTTTTTTTTTTTTTTTTTTAATGTTTACTTATTTTTGAGACACAGAGACACAGACAAAGTGTGAGCAGGGGAGGGCAGAGAGAGAGGGAGACAGAGAATCCGAAGCAGGCTCCAGGCTCCGAGCTGTCAGCACAGAGCCTGACACGGGGCTCGAACCCACAAACTGTGGGATCATGACCTGAGCCAAAGTCAGATGCCCAACCGACGGAGCCACCCAGGCGCCCCAATTCTTGCCTCTTCACACCTGACAGCTAGCTAAGCGAGCTGGCTCATGGCCCTCCTGCACAGGTGAAGTGTGGTTCAAATGAACCGGAAGGGCAGCTATGAAAGGAAAAAGCCAGAACGAGAGAGAATGAAATGACAGAGGACGGGGCTGGGAGATGAATCCTGTCCCTCTGCTGGCTGATGTCTCTGGAGCCCATCTGTCACAGCAGGTGCCCCGGCAGGCGGTCTCCTTCAATTTCCATGACTCAGCAGCCCTGGGGAGCAGCTCTGGAATGTGCCTCCATGTATAAAGTGGGAAACGGTTGGCAAAAATGCAGTATTCAGGGCAAGAAGCAAATGTCGGTTACGAAACACAGCCTGTTGTTAACGCTTTCTTCCTGTTTTACGACTCCCCCAAGGCCAGATGCGGAAATGTTTCCAAGACAGCAAGTGAGCAAAAGGGAGAGGTGAAGGTGGAAATTTCTTTTGTGATCGGAGCAATGCTAACAGTAAAACCACAGCTGAACCCCTCTCTTTCCTGGAGAACCGTCCTAACCTAAGTTGTAAAAGGACCAAGCATATCAAGCAGGAAAGAATCTTCCTAAAAAGCACCAAAGCCTACTTAAATTTGCAAAAAGATTACCAATTTTCAATAAAGACTCTCAAGCAAAATATTTTAATACAAAAAAAAGCTAACTATTTGTTTTGTTTTGCTGTTTTTTCTTTTAAAGTTGAATGGTCTCAGGGTGCCTGGGTGGCTCAGTCAGTTAAGCATCTGACTCTCGATTTCAGCTCAGGTCATGATCTCAAGGATCGTGAGTTCAAGCCCCACATCGGGCTCCAAGCTAGCAGTGTGTAGCCTGCTTGGGATGCTCTCTCCTCTCTCTCTGCCCCTCCCCCACTCGCACACACACGCACCAGGGCTCTCTCTCTCTCAAAATAAACATTCAAAAAATAATAATAATAAAGTTGACCCCCACCAAGGACTTTTCAGGGAAAAAAGTCCCTCCATATGTGATGCCTGACACCATGGGACAAGCTTCTATGTCCTCCAAAGAAAACTAAAATAATGTGATAAAGGTACCCATATTCCTTAGTTCTGCTTAGACTACGTGTCGGAATTTGATTTTCTCAGACAGAGTCCCAATTAGCCTTTAATTCTGTCACATCCACTTAGCTAGATAATCCAGAAGTTCTCTCAGACAGTTCTACCAAAATGGAATTTGTTGAAGGGCCCCTGGGTGGCTCAGGTCATGACTGAGCTGCGTCTGACTTCGGCTCAGGTCATGATCTTGTTGTTCCCAAGTTCGAGCCCCACATCGGGCTCTGTGCTGACAGCTCAGAGCCTGGAGCCTGCTTCAGATTCTGTGTCTCCCTCTCTCTCTGCTCCTCCCCTCCTTGTGCTCTGTCTCTGTTTCTCAAAAATAAACATTACAGGGGCGCCTGGGTGGCGCAGTCGGTTAAGCGTCCGACTTCAGCTCAGGTCACGATCTCATGGTCCGTGAGTTCGAGCCCCGCGTCGGGCTCTGGGCTGATGGCTCGGAGCCTGGAGCCTGTTTCTGATTCTGTGTCTCCCTCTCTCTCTGCCCATCCCCCGTTCATGCTCTGTCTCTCTCTGTCCCAAAAATAAATAAACGTTGAAAAAAAAAATTTTTTTAAATAAAAAAATAAAAATAAAATAAAAAAAAATAAACATTACAAAAATGGAATTTGTTGGAAGGGAGGCCTTTCCTGACTCCTGTTCAAAGCAGTTCAGTCCCTAGAAGTTCCAAGGAACATAATTATTATGGAGCACTCCTTTTCAGGTGACAAGATGATCCTAAAGACGGCTTTCCAGTCACCGGGTTCCACCATATGCAATTTTTACCACCATGAGTGGCAGCATAACTGCTCATAATTCCACGAATTCAAACAAGGGGCTGCGAACGGTCTTGAAATCAATCATGTCGTGTCCCAGAGTGATATCGGGGAGCATGTGGCCCGAGCCCTCAGCTGGCAGGAGAAATGCGACACTACCTTTACTCTCTTGAGGACAGTATCACATGGGTGCTTACTGACCACGTTAGGACTAAAATTCAATCGTTCTGTTCCCATTTGAGGGCTCTTTCCAGGAAAACATTACTCTGTAGACTTGATGAAAAAACTGACCACCTACACAGGTCTCCTTGGATTTAATGTGGTAAAATCACAGATGAAGGCAGGATCTGATTTACGTTGGTTCCCATAACCCCAACCTCCCAACAGGAGAATCAATCTATGTCCAGGAGTCTCCATTTCCCGTTGTCTGCGGCACGCAGGTTTGCCGCGAGGACAAGTGCGCCGCGAGAAGTCACAGCACAAAAATCACGGGCATCTCGCGGCTGGTAAAGGACAGAATCATCAAAAGGACCTGGAGACGGTTCAGCCGATAATATCACTTCCTGGTTCCTTAAAACACAGTGAAGCAAGTGGAAAAGTATCACCTCTGTGGAGCATGAAGAGTTCCTCCAGAGCGCTGTGGGAAGGCAGACCTGAGGCAGTGCCCTGTGGCCCTGGTAAGAAGCAGGATGCAGCTACGGGACCACTGCAGCCTCTCTGGCAATCACAGGGTCTGGGTCACAGGTCAGGAACCCAGACTACTGCCAAAATTTTATCGTCGGTCCTCGAGTGCGTATCTTCGAACACATTCCCTGCACTCCAAATGGCTTTGTCACTGTTCCTTTCTCCCCTTCATACACACACACACACACACACACACACACACACACACACACACACCCCATCTCAGCCACACTCAATTCTCCATGCCTGATGAGAACGTGAAGCCTCTTCTGCTGCACGACAGGAATTAATACTCAAAACGTCTTGATACAGGCATGCAGAACGGAAGTGGTGTTTCCTCCTGCACTGCTTTCCAGCTAAACTCTTTCAGCACGAGCGACATTCCCAGTGCCTCTAAAAGGGTCTGATCTGCCGCGTGGGGGTTCATTTCCCAAATACAAGCAGCACTACTTTTTTTTTTTAAACGTTTGTTGTTTGTTTTTTTTAACGTTTTTATTTTTGAGACAGAGAGAGACAGAGCATGAATGGGGGAGGGGCAGAGAGAGTGGGAGACACAGAATCGGAAGCAGGCTCCAGGCTCTGAGCTGTCAGCACAGAGCCCGACGTGGGTCTTGAACTCATGGATGGCGAGATCGTGACCTGAGCTGAAGTCGGACGCTTAACCAACTGAGCCACCCAGGCGCCCCTTAAACGTTTGTTTTAAACACGAGCCTGGGAGAGGCTGAGAGGCTGACACAGAATCCAAAGTGGGCTGTGTGCTGACACCAGAGAGCCCAACGCGGGGCTCAAACTCAGGAACCATGAGATCATGACCTCCGTGAAAATCAAGAGTCTGATGCTCAACCGACTGAGTCACACAGGTGCGCCACGCATCTCTCTCTTGATCTCAGCTCAGGTCTTGATTTCAGGGTCGTGAGTTCAAGCCCTGTACTGGGCATAAAGCCTACAATCAATCAATCAGGGAAAGGGAAAGGGAAAGGGAAAGGGAAAGGGAAAGGGAAGAAAAGGAAAAAAGAGAACTGAAGGGTGGAACAGCCTTAATGAGCCCTGACCTCTCTGCATCCCATGAAGTCAACAAATGTCTTTTCAAAACCACCGCACCATAGATACACACAAGGAGAACCATTTCAATTATTCCCGTAACTTGCTGGTAGCCCCAACGGACGGTACTTGGTTCATCTGATCATAGCAAATTCTAGGAGATACAGCATCCCCACAGCAAATGCTTCCCCAACTGGCTTTTTAAAAGAAAATACAGATTTGCTTGCTGCGCACAACAGAGGGGAGGGCCGGAGAAGCTTTAACTCGCTGTATTGTACGTTGGTACCTGCCTGCAAGCAATTCCCGACTTTTTTTCATACTTGAAACATTTCAACCACCAAAATAAAAGAACATGAGTGTGGGAGGAAGAATGAGGCGGCCTGCCTCTCAATAACACGGCTGCCTTCCTTTAATGAGGTCAAAGCTTTCTTTTTGCCACACAGCAACCAAGCGTCAGCCTGCTAACCATCGGCCCCTGAAGACTGAAGACGGGATTTATAGCAAGGTATAAAAGGCTGGTCTGTGCAAACTGGATAGATGGCCCTTAACCCCACTGTGCAACTTGCATCGCAATGGATACCGATGGCAACTGACCAATAATTACCACACATGCTCATTACTGCGTAGAAAAAAAAAACGAAATTTAAGGCACAGATCTTTGCTATCAAGAACTTGGCAGTGTTGCTGGTGAGGAAAGAAAACACATAACAGAAATAGTTGACAAAGGGCCACCTGGAGAAAGAAAACACTAAGCTCACGATGAAAATCTAATAAAAAACAGATTTTTCAACACCAAATAAATAGTCCGTTTATTAGCTTGAGCAACGGTAAAGAAATTAATACAACTGAAAAGACTGATACAGTACAAAATAAATGATAGAAAGTCACAGATATCACGGCTCAGCGGGCTGAGCATCCGACTTTGGCTCAAGTCGTAATCTCACAATTCGTGGGTTCAAGACCCACGTCAGGCTCTGTGCTGACAGCAGGGAGCCTGGAGCCTGCTTCAGATTAGGTGTCTCCTTCTCTCTCTCTCTCTCTGCCCCTCCCCCACTCACTCTCTGTCCCTCTCCCTCTCAAAAATAAACATTAAAAAATTTTTAATAAAAAAACGATTAAAAAAAAAGTCACAGATTGCAGAGAGACCCTGCCAAGACCCAGAAGTTTTAACCTGCTTCTACACAGCCCATCTGTGACATTTTCAACAACTCACTTCCCCTCCTCAGCAGGCCTCTGTGTGGAAAGGATCGCCAATTCTCCCTCACAGTTGGGGCAGTCCTGCAAGACGAGGTTCTCCAACTTGAAGGTGCACGAGAATCAGCTGGGAAGTACCTGTTTCATGCAGGGCTCGTCGGCCACTGAACACCCAGGCCCAGGCCACACCGTTCCTCGTGGAGGGCTGTCTCGTGCGTCACCAGCCCGTCAGCATCCTTGGCATCCACCCACTAGATGCCAGGAGCGCCCTCTCCCGCCAGTCGGTTCTGACAGCCAAGGATGTCTCCAGACATTGCCACGTGTTCCCTGGGGACACGAGTGGACCCCCCCCCCCACCGGCATCCAGGGGACTCCAAGATGCAGCCAAAGAAGCTGCAGGTCGAGCGAGCACCCCTGCCTCCAACACCCGCGGAGCAGACTCTCCTGGACACAACCGGCTGCACCCAGCGCCATCCACTGGAGTCACCCACCCCTCCCACACACAAACCCCGCTTCTGCCCTCCCCCCCCTCCTCCCCGGAATACAAATACACATTCACTCCCTCTGCCCTGTGACTCCGCAGGACCTCCGCACTAGAACGGACCTCCCCCTCCCCAGATGCTGGATCGGGCCCGGTCCCCTGGTTCGGTGGGGTATCAGTGGGTGTGACAGGCAGCGGTTTGGCACCGCAGAATTCCACCTCACAGCTTCTCCAATCAGGTGGAAGCACAACCACGTGCCCCAGGGGTCCACTGGCCTCAAAAATGAGATGCTTAGTTCAGTCCCGAACCCAGTCCAAAGCCTGACCCGGCCTTCCTGGTCCCACCCGGTTGAGCCCAGGAGAGCCACGGGTGACCCACAGACTGGTACGCAAGAAATAAATGCTTGTTTCTGTAAGCCTCTGATTTCGGGGGTGGCTTGTTACGCAGTATCAGCACAGCAGAAAGCTGACTGATACAAATACCTCCCAAACTATTTCTGAGCAAAAACGGTCCAGTGACTCTCTTCTATCCCTACCCTCCATCTTCCTCCACCATTTTTGTGGAGCCAGAAGCCCAGAGAACACGGATTCAGAAGATCCTATAAAGGCACACATGGTATCTTAGAAATCCTGGGGGCTGGGCCTCGCCTACTGGCTCTGCTCATGTCACGGTGGTCCTGTTGGGTTCCGACAGCTGACTCAGACTCTGAGACCCTAAGTCCAGGAACTGGTCCTGCCGAGACCCCCCGTGTGACCCCCAAATGGAGTGTGGAAGGGCCACCCAGCAAGTGTGGGGTTCTTGGGAAGAAGAGAGGACAACAGTGTGTCCCCAAGCTGCACCAGCAATCCTGGTTCTGTCCAAGATGGAAAACAGCTCCTGGTTGTACTCAGATGTAAATTAAGACTCAGCGAGTGGGCTATGATCATCAGCAAAAGGTGGGCATACAAGCCAGGTTCCAGGACTCCCTCATTTCCTTTTTTTTTTCCCCCATGACCCTGATACCTACTCTATTCAACAAACAGCAAACATTAAATAAAAGTATGAACCTTGCAGGCTTCAAAGGAAAAAACCTTAAGAGACAGAAACAAAGGATGTCAATGTGGTGGGGAGAATAATGGCCCCCGGGACTCCCATGCCCTAACCCTGGGGCCTGGGAAACATTTTTCATGGAAGAGACTTGCAGGTGTGGCAAAGTGAAGGATCTTGAGATAGGGACATGACCCCGGATTATCCAGGTGGGCCCAATGTCATCACATATGGAGAATCTTTCCACGCTGTGGTCACAGGGGATGGAATCACAGAAGAACAGTCTGACAGCCGCTACACTGCTCGGTGGCTTTGAAGATGGAGGGAGGGAACCACAAGCCAGGGAATGCAGTGGGGCCTCCAGAAGCAGGAAAGACAGGAAAACAGATTCCCCTGAGGACCTCTGGAAAAGAATGCAGTCCTGGTGACATCTTGATTTTAGCACAGTGAGAGCCACCTCTAGACTTCTCACCTCTACGTGGCATGATAAATTTGTGTCATTCAAGCCAATACGCCGGGGCTATCTGTCACCGCAGCGATAACAAACCAACACAGTGCGTTAAAAGGAGATAAACCAGCAGAACACACATGACCTTAGCAAGAAGCAATCTGCTGTAGGCGTGGACAAGCCAGAGAGCTCCGGCCCGTGGACGGGCTGAGAAAAGTCAGCCTCCGTACGCTTCCACTCAACGCCAGAATGGTAATTGCAGTCCGACACCGACAAAGGGTTTGTAAATTCAGGAAAGCACACAATTCTATGACTCTGCTATGGCGTAAGTCGGGGCTGTGGCTCCGGGGAGGCCCTAGAAAGAAGCCGAAGTCTAGCTGGATGGAATGCCATGACCTCAGAGCTGGAAGGAACTTCACACCACACCCTGGGAAAACTCAAGCTTCCTATGCCTCATCCCAAGAAACGACTTGCTAAAACCCCACCCCAAAACCTCGGCGGAAGAGAGGGGTCAGCAGGTGCAGCTCTCATTGACCCAAACTGTTGTCTATGCTGATCTTCCAGGGAAAAGATGGAAGAAGGGCAGAGAAAAGGAAGGAAGAAGGTTACAGTTTATGCCAGGCTGGAAGCCAAAACGAAACAAACAACGTTCCCTTTGTGAACCATTTTCCACTTTAAACGCGATCAAAGAGAGGGGGAGCCTCTCTGGTTCTCTCATCCCCTAACATTCTTCCAGCTGGATTCCCACCCCTCACTCCCAGGCTTCCTGGACTACCCAGAGTTTCCACAAAACGGGTACCAAGAAACTGCAACACCACAAGCCCTAGCATGGAAGCACCCTGAAAATACCAAGTGAAAGAAGCCAGACACAAAAGACCACATGTGGCATGACTCCATTTGTAGGAAAGATCCAGGACACATAAATCCAGAGACAGAGACAGTGAGTGAGTGGTTGCCAGGGGCTGGGGTGGGGAGACATGGGGTGTGATGGCTTACCCGGTATGGAGTTGCTTTCTGGGGTGATGAAAATGTTACAGAATTAGACAACAGTGGTGGCTGTACAGCTCTGCATATCCCAGGAAAGCCCTGAATTACACGCTTTAAACGGGTGAGTTGCATGGAATGAGAATTTCATCTCAGTAAAGCTGTCACGTTAAAAAAAAAGAAGAAGAAGAAACTAAGACATTAGCTCATGATTACGAGTCTCTGCAAATTTTTAAAAGCGTAACCATCCCAATGAGATGAGCCTACTTAACCAGTCTGGAATCCTGCACAACAATCCACTCCACAGCATCTCTTGAGTCAAGATTCTCAGACAATGAGCTGAGGTCAGCAGCCCGAAGAAGGGAAGGTGTGACTGGAGGCAATTCGGAACGGACCACAGATTCAGGGGCAAAAAGACAGAAGACATGAGGTTCGTGTCCAAGTGCACAAAGACACTTTTACAAAAAAAAAGAATAGTTTGCAATAATTTAAAAATTGCTCTCTAAAATAAAAGAAGTTATCTTCCTCCCACACCAAAAAAAAAAAAATTTTTTTTTTTTTAAATAGAACACATGCACTGGCTATGAGAGTAAACACCTACTGATAACATCTAGGGGCTCCAAATTAGTGAATTCAGATTAGACTCTCGAAAAGGAAATTAAAAATAAAACACAGAGTGAAAATAAGATAGGGGTATTGGCTTGGGGCTGGTTGTGTTAAGTGAGAGGGTACGGGATGCAAAACGGATAGACTGTTTCCCTGTGAGAGAAAAGACAGGTGAGTGGCTACTCGTCACCCTGAGGCTGCAAGGGGGACGCAGCAGCACCAGGGGCCTCCGGGCACAAGGCCTGGGTCCAAGCCACCCCGTGCGGCTGGGTGCTGACCACAGTGCTGGGCCAGCTGCTCAGAAGGTAAGAAGGCATCGCTCAGGTCCCCAAAGGGTCCAGTTGGGCCAGCCCCCTGTGGACGGGGGTATCGTGGCTGGCTTCTGGGGAACATCAGCAGCCCAACCCAGCAACCCGGAGTTTTTCTTCCTTTTAGTCCTTTGGACATAAGGAAGTAAAACCCAAAAGCCCAAAGGAAAACAGTGATACCAACAACCACACGGAAATGGGAAGCCTGATGATTAAAACCACAACACTGCAAGACAAGGAACCGTGGAGAGAGAAATATCTGGAACAAGAAATAAAGCAGTAACAGCCATGGGTTATAAAGACCCACCTGTAAGGCCGTGGCTCTCGGAGTGTGTGCGGTCTAAGACGGGTGGCTGAGAACTTGTTAGAAAGGCCCAGTCGCGGGCCCCAGCCCAGATTGACCGAATCAGAATTCCGGGGATGGGGCCCGGCAGTCTGTGTTTCAACAAGCTCTCCAGGGGGGGTTCTGGCAAAGGGTGAAGCTGGAGAACCCCTAGTATGACCACAAAAGTATTTATAGCAGCATTATTCTTCACAGCCAAAAAAAAAAAATGGAACCGACCCCAATGTCCAACAACTGGCGAATGGATAAACCAACTGGTGTATCCATATCCCAAACAAGCCTCCCCGGCTATAAAAAGGATGAATTCACGGGGCGCCTGGGTGGCTCAGCTGGTTAAGTGTCCGACTCGATTTCGGCTCAAGTCATGATCTCACGGTTGGGATTCACTCTCTCTCCCTCTCTCTCTGCCCCTCCCCTGGGGCATGTTCGCATGTTCTCTCTCTCTCTCAAAATAAGTAAAGAAACATTAAAAAAAAAAAAAAAAGGAACGAATTCATGACACAAGCCACGATATGGATGAAGCCCCAAATCATTACACTGAGTGAAAAAGGCCAAGCAAAACAATGAGTGCATATGGTCTAATTTCATGGATATAAAATTCTAGAAAATGCAAACTAACCAATCCAGTAATAGAAAGCCAATCAATGTTCATCCTGAAGGCAGGAGTGGAGGGAGGCGGAGATCACAGAAAGGCACAAGGAAATCTGAAAGCAATGGAAATATTATATTGATACATATAAACAGGCAGATGGGTAACGTAGCTACATTACACGTAGATGTTTGTGAAACCACCACAATCAAGATAATGAGAAAACTGATTAAAGACATAATTTATATATGCCTAGTTTCCTCTACTTCAATTATACTTTAATACAGTTGTAAAAACAAAGAAAACAGATGGGAACCAAGTATAATAGGATTCCACTTAGATAAAAGGACAAGACTACATATTTGCACGTGGACAGCTGAGCACACTAGAGGCAGATCTATTCTGTCGCACTCGATAGACTGTTAATATTGATTATTCTGGAAGAACAGGAGGAGGACGATAGAACTCCACGCTGCTTGCATTCATGGAAATTAGCACATCATGTATTACCTTGGGAAAAAGCCTGAGCTTAGAACGGACAAACGACACAAACAAAAGAATCAGAGAAGGGATGTTAGGAGGAGATCTTGCACTTTGGAAGGGCTAAGGAAGGCAGGTTGGGGGCAGGCGGGAGGAAGAGCACCCCCCCACCCAGGGGTAGAAACCAGAGCTGCAGGAAAGGGGAAGGTCTGGCAGCAAAGTACAACACAGGGAACAGGAGGCAGGTGCACAGGCTGGGTCCCGGGCAGGGGACTCCAAGGCAGATGAGCCCAAGGAAGCTAAACACAGACAGTAAAGTGGAGGATGCTGGCGGAGGGCCGGTGGTCATCACGGTGGACATTTCAGGGGAACCACGGAAAATCCTAGAGAAACCAGCAGAAAGCACGCGGCCCACAGCAGAGGCCCCAAAGTGTTAGGGGTGCAGAAGTCACCCCCCTAGCCAGTCCAGAAACACGTCCCATGACAAGGTGCCTGCTCAGAGCAGCCCTTTTCCAGGTACAGACATAATTCTCAGAGTCATCATGCAGGATCAGGCTCTTTCTCCTGGTCTTCTCAGCTCTTAGGGAAACAGGTAAAGAAATGTGATTCCCAGATCAAAGTCAAGGGGTGGCCCCAGCTGTCTGTCAATGTTGCAATTTCATTATTTGTAAATGAATACTTCTAAAGGGATTGAAATTTTTCCCCTGTAAAGTTAACTCCAAAAATCTTGTTTGTTCTTTGCTTTTAAAAAATCTCCATTTCCAGGACACCTGGGTGGATCAGTCGGTTGAGCGTAAAACTCTCGACTTTGGCTCAGGTCATGGTCCTGCAGTTCGTGGGTTCGAGCCCCGCGTCAGGCTCTCCGTCTGCCCCTCCCCCATTTGCACTGTCTTTCTCTCTCTCGCTCTCTCACTCAAAATAATTAAAATTTTTTTAAAAACTTACAAAAAAATCCCTACTTCCCTGGAATGTCCAAAGAATGAAAGATGCCTGTACCTCTTTCATAAACTCGATGGTATTTTCACTCCATTGTCACAGTCTTTTTAATTTTTTTTTAACGTTTATTTATTTTTGAGAGAGAGGGGGACAGACAGACAGAGAGCATGAGTGGAGCATGGGCAGAGAGAGAGAGGGAGACACAGAATCCGAAGGAGGCCCCAGGTTGTCAGCACGGAGACCGACGTGGGGCTTGAACTCACGAGCAGTGAGATTATGACCTGAGCCGAAGTCGGACGCTTAACCGAGTGAGCCACCCAAGAGCCCCACAAAGTCTTTAGTGAAGATCTAGTACCTCGTTTAAAACTACCCCCAGATTCAGGGGCTCCTGGGTGGCTCAGTCAGTTGAGCGTCCGACTCCTGCTTTTGGCTCAGGTCATGATCTCAGTTTGTGGCGTGGAGTCCCACGTTGGGCTCCGCGCGGGCAGCACAGAGCTTCCTTGGGATTCTCTCTCTCACTCTCTGTCGCGGCCCCTCTCTCACTCTCTCTCAAAAATAAGTAAGTCAGTAAACATTAAAACATTAAAAAAAAAAACTACCCCCCGATTCAAAGCTACCACGGCAGAGGTCTTGGCCTCCACACTCCTGACCTCTCGGGCTGGGGAAGTGTTGGCTGGCACAGGGGGCCCGCCCTCTGGCACTGGAGGGTGTTTGAGAGCATCTCTGGTCTCAGCCCACGAGATGCCTGGGGACCTCTTCCCCATTTGTAACAACCAGAAATGTCTCCAGACGTCGTCCAGAGTTCCCTGGGAGGAAAACTGCCCCGGCGGAGGGACAGTGAGCTGAGGTCCATCCCAGGCCCAGCTCAAACTTCCCTCCAAACCTAATCAACAGTCAACACCATGAAAGAATCAAGAAGCAAGATGAATGGAGGGGAAACGGGCACATGTCCTGGGTCGTGTCATGGGTTCGCTCGTCGGCCGAGTCCGGGAACTGAGTCCTTCACTGTCGAGGGAACTCCTTTCTCAGTTCCTACCTGTCCCAGGGGCCCTTTCTGCAGGGTCCCCCGAGGCCGAACACGACTCTAGGCGATGAGCTCCTCCAGATCCTGAGCTAATTACTTCCCACATGTTCTGCACTGAGAGGCTGCCAAAACTCCACGACTACCCTGATTTTTCAGAAGGGGGAACTGAGGCACGAAGCCTACAATCGCCGCCTTCTCCCTCTCCTGTGGAAGGGCGGGTAAGGCTCACTAAGTCCAGCCTCACCACCTACCACCCGGCAAGCTCAACCAAGCACGCGAGTACTTGTTCTGAGGAAAGGGAAATCTGCAAAGACAGAAAGGAGATTAATGGCTGCCCGTGGCTGGGAGGTAGGAGGTGCGATTGATGGCAAATGGACACGAACGACCGTATTGAGGAATGAAAATCGATTAGGACGATGGCTACACAACTCCATAAATTTACTAAAAATCACTGAGTCGTACGCTTAAAATGGGTGATTTTTATGGTATGTAATTTATACCTCAATATCGTGGTTTCAGAAAGTCAACTAGATGTAAGTCACATTTAAAGTTCTACATTAAACACCACCGCAAGCGGGCGTCCACAGTAAGCAATCCAAAGGCACGGCAAACATCTACGGCAAACCCAAACAGAACACCGTAACTTCCGCACAGATTGCGGGGAGGGAAGGACAGCCCAACCTGAATCTACAAGGAGTCCGAATCAATTCTCAGGACTAAATATGGCCCAACACCACCAGCTGCCCAACCCAGTGCTGTGGACAGAGAAATTCCACTGGGCCGAACATCTGGGCCATCAGAAACGCACACCAAAAAATATTCTTGTTGTCCGTGGGGCGCCTGGGTGGCTCAGTCAGTTAAGCATCCGACTTGAGCTCAGGTCGTGATCTCGTGGTCCATGGGGTCGGGCTCTGTGCTGACAGCTCAGAGCCTGGAGCCTGCTTCGGATTCTATGTCTCCCTCTCTCTCTCTGCCCCTCCCCTGCTCGCGCTCTATCTCTCTCTCAAAAATAAACATCAAAACAAAATTTTTTTAAATAATTCCTTGTTGTCCAAATAGAGAACATCCAACGGAAAAGCAAACACAAGGGGAAATAGAGGAGGTTGAATGTTTAGTGTTAGATACTCAGTGGCACCCAAACTTCCCTTAGGACAAATGTCCTGCAAAATAACAAGACCCCTAGCTTATCCCTTGCAGCCACAGAACACAGAAGCCACTAAGAAAATCAAAATTCACAAAGGAAACCTCATTCTGTGTGCCATTTTATATTTAAACGTGGCTGGGAAATAAAAACACACAGTCTCATTTCAAGTTCACTTTGAAAATACGTCCGGGATAATAAAAGAACAAAAATACAAAATGAAACAAGCAACTACTGAATACATGTGTACTGTACTGACGGAGATAAAAATGAAGTATTTCCATGAGCTAGTCTTACTCTATATTTAGTTTTAGTATACGAATGTAATTAACCAAGGTTATATAATTTTACTAACATCAAACTTCCAATTATAAAGCTTCACACACAATTATTTGAACGACAATTGTTTTTTTTTTTTTTTTTATTTCGGTGGAAAAATGAAGACAGCTAATTTTAATAACCCAATCTTCCCAAGGAAAAGTAACTGCCTTCCCTGATATAAATTATGTAAACGGTACTCCAACAAAACTATAAACTAATTTGTTTTTATATTCTCTTCCAAAGGTTGGTGTGCTCATACATTTAATGTTCTGGTGGCTTTTATCATTTGCCCTTACTATCTGTCTCCCTGCACCCCTGCTTCACACACCTAGGCCTCACGTTCTCAAAAACTATGAGCAGATTTCCGCACCTCACTAGCGTCTGAGCTACACGTTTAGGGAACAGAAGCAACTTGTGTGCGTGCCTCTGAAAACAGTCTCCCTTTACAGCCATCTTCTGAGACACAGCTCGGAAATGTTCTGCAGGGTAATTTGGCAGGCAAATCATCAAATGAATAATTACTAGTGTGTCACCCAAAAACAAAGAAGAGGACTCGGGATCAGAGCTGAAGTGATTCGCTGGTGTCTGGTTGACCTACTTACAACACAAAGTCAAGACGTGGAAAGACGTGGACACAGCTCAAGGAGTCTGGCTGAGCGCAAAATACTTCAACTTCTCTTTCCTCTCCAAAGAGCAAGGTGCAGGGGCAGATAAAAGATAAAGCACATTCCCAGAGACACTAATTGTAACTAATCTACTATTGGCATTTGCACGTATCGATCTCCGGAGAAGAAAGACAAAGGTTTATAACATGGGAGAGACAAAGGTTTAGAAGAACACGACAGGAAAAAAAATTCTACTTCCTGTTTCTCCTCTTTACAGTAGGTGCCTTCTGACTATTGCCATAAAGAGAAGCAATTTTTTTTTAAGGAGGTAAGTATTTCAGTTTACCCAAAGACAAATGAACGTCTATGCAGATCCGTTAACGACACGTGGCATATCTGTCACGTGGCACGTAGAAATGAACAAGAAGCGTTAACCTGTAGGCTTTTGAATTCACTCGCAAGTCTCCCAGTTTCGTTTTACGTACAGACTTATACTGCAAATTCAGTATTCACAAAGGGAAAAATTGATGCGAACACCAAAAACTACACAGAAAAACCAAAGCTAACCTATCAACCATTTCAAGTTAAGCAAACAAAAAGGCTGATGTGGAAACCCTGCAACGACTTGCGGTTGACATTTAGTCTCATGAAAACCAAACCTTCAGCCTCCACAGCAAATGAGCTCAGACAGAAGACTTCAAGTGTGAGGAGGCGAGTCTTGGTTCTCACCTCCATAGCTCACAGTGTGGTCTGAATCGTGAACTTAATTTTTTTAATGTTTATGTATTTATTTTGAGAGAGTGTGCATGTGCTCAAGTGGAGGAGGGGCAGAGAGCGGGAGAGGGAAGGAGAGAGAATCTCAAGCAGACTCTGCACTGTCAGCACAGAGCCAGACATGGAGCTTTATGCCACAAACGACATCGTGACCTGATCGGAAATCAAGAGCTGGATGCTCAACCGACTGAGCCATCCAAGGGCCCCGTGAATTTTTACCTTTACTCTCTGTAACACCAGCAGTACAGCATCAACTAAAGGGAGTTTTGTCTTTAAAACGAACAAAAAAACAACCTCTATCATGAAATATTTCTGAAAATGTGTTAAATAACAACCGTGATCAATGAAACTTCTCTCTGGAAAAAGACCCAACAAGGAAACAGGCAGACTGAAGGTACCTAACCTAAGGACTTTCATCACAATCCTGTTCCTGCACCATCTCACGTTGGTTGTCTTCTAAGGTCTGAATCTCTTCAACAAGCCTGTTTCTCAGGAGCCCTGAGGGCAACCATCAATGAGTGCAGCTGATTTATAAACAGAATTAAGTGATTATGAAAACACTGCAGAGTCATGAAATGCGTAAAAAGCACAGCACGCACCTGCAGCGGAGATTCTGTCATCTGGTTCTAAAGCATGAATATTTTTTCAGCTTTTAAAACACACAAAATCCGGTAGATCCAAGCATGCACATATACACACACGCTCTGGCAGCTAAAGCCAGAGGGGGGAATACATCTGTGTCCGGGGACCCATTCAGCAATGTCTAAATGCGCTTTCATTGCACATCCTAATCAGCGAAAAAGTTTCTAACGTGTGCCCCCAACTCACGTAATTTATTTATTAACTATACACAGCACTCAACCAATTACTACATGCATTTTTCACAGACCACAAAAACAGACATCTTCTAAGTATCAAGACACAGAGAACGTGGACATTTTCAGTTTCTTCCTACGCCCTAATAAACCTCGCTGTGCACCTGCCCAGAGAACATGAAGTCGACTTGGGGAGGGCACTTTGGGAATTAAAACCTAACACTGCCCCCAACAAAATGTGGAGATTACTGGTTGCAAGGAAATGTACTCAGAAGCCCATGAAATTTATCAGAGACTCCCATGAAATTTATAAGGCAACTCTAATCTCCAAAGGCCTCTCACCTTGTTCTCATCTGGTCTACAATCATTTCTGTCATGCACTAGACACATAAGATCATTAATTCTTATTTTCATCAACTTCAGAGCTGGGTGTACCTCCAATGTTGTTTCTCTTGGCGAGGGCTTTTCGAAAGCATTTTGCTACAAATCCCTGGAAATGGTTGAAATTGGCACAGAATCACCCCTGCGTCTTAGAAACAAACCGAATGGGTATTTTCTCATAACCAAGTTAAAAGTTAAACCAAATCATGTCTCCCAGACTGATCTGTGACTGTCAGGAGCTGGCCATCACTGTTGTCAAGTCAGTAACTGTGAATGCTTGAGTCTTTACCAACACGAGTTGGCATTAAAGCTGTGTGGATCTCAAGTGCCTGATAAGATTCTGCTGGAAAAAGAACCTAAGGCAGGGACCCAAGTTTAATCCGTTCCCCACAAGAACCAAATGGTAGAGACATCAATTCTCAACTCAACTGCTTTTATCAAATACAACGTACCACTCCGCAACCACCTGGAACCCTACTTTTTTACAACCGCCTGGAACTTTATCAGTGCTGGGAATTAGGTTTGCATACTGATGCAACAGCCTTCTGCACGGCATGACTTCGGTGACAGACTTCCTGTCCACGGTCTCGTTTCTCCTCTTCAAATGGATGTCAAGATTACAAGACAACTGGAGGAACAGCGCTGACCCGGTTAAGACTAAGTACTCCCTGCAACACACCAGAACAGAGATCACTGCTCAGGGGTGCTGAATTTTTCTCCACTTCGTATGACCATTGATACGGTCTTACAGTATTAAAGCTTTTGTTATTTGTGATTTAATAAAATAGCATCGCATATAGTAAGCTTCTTTTTGTCCACATTTCCACCTACTGGGATATTCAAACAAGCGGAAACGTTTGCAGAACAGAACAATACCAGAACTGAACCATACCAGGTATTTGCACAGACTCTTGATCATAGGAAGAAACGTAGCGCTGTGAGAAATGAAGTGTCCCCTGAAACTCACTCCAACTTGGGTGATGCTGGTTACCTAGTTCTCAGTAGACTTCAGGAAAGTTTTCAATTTCTTAGAAAGTGAGAAGGTAATCAGGCTTGGGGGGGGGGGGTGGGGAGCCCTCAACACCTCCCTCTGCATCTGCACTCCCGTGCAGGTTGATGGGAAAGTGCTCCACGATGGCTATCTAGGGTCATATTCTGGGTTCCAGGTTCCAGGGAAGCAACGAAGAAAACAAACTTTCTTCAGAGCCTTCTGGCTGCATCCACCAGAGGGGGGAAGGGGGAATCACAAGAATTCAAAGCAGACAAAGTTTTCAAGGAATAAACACTGTGAATTTTACCATAAGCATTGTTTGTGCTTTACAATGTCTCTTGAGATTGGGAAACTACAAAACCCACACAAATTATTCAGAGTCACCCAACAGCCCAAAGTATTTTCTGATTTGATGTGTACTGTGTTAAGCAAAATATATAACTAAGGTATCAACGTTAAGTCAAAATCACCTATTTCGCTAGTGGATAGAGTGACAGTCAAAGCAGGGGACATAAATAAACACCAGTTTACTTATACTTTTTAACATAATCCTTAACCATTCTTTAAAAAAAAAATGGGGTAGGGGCGCCTGGGTGGCTCAGTCGGTTGGGCGTCTGCCTTCGGCTCAGGTCATGATCTCATGGTTTGTGAGTTTGAGCCCGAGTCAGGCTCCATGCTGTCAGGCTCCATGCAGCCTACTTGGGATTCTCTCTCTCCCTCTCTCTCTACCCCTCCCCTGCTCACGTGTGCACGTGCTCTCGCTCTCTCTCAAAATAAACACTTTTTTTTAAGTTTTAAGAAGATAGCTGCCCCAACACAGGAGTAATATCCGTTTTCCAAATTAAAATCTCCCCACAAGATAGAAGTCTCAAGATCAGCTCACCTGCGCTCTGACTCCACCTCTAGAGGTGAGGTCGCGCACAGGTTTTAAATGATGTCACGCAAGCAGGCGGACCACCCCGGGCAGGATCTGGCCAAAGCCAAACACCAAGCCCATTCCTCTAGAAAACATGCCATCTCCTATTAGACCACAAAAACTGAAATTACAGCCTAAAGCACAGGTCAACAACTACAGAGACGCACAGACATAGGAATTCATTTTATTTCTACAACAAAGTGACACAAATACAACTATATTTTTAGCTTTTCTTTTCCAATTACTACCCCCATTGGCAAAAAACGCAACAACTCCACACGTGGGTCTTGTTTTTTGAAACTGAAGACAGGACTTTGTAACTCACTGATACAGTTCACATACTAAGCGTGTTTGGGGGGTGAGGCAGAAATAGTCAGGAAACGTTTTTCTGAAAGTGCATCAGAAAACATCCCATTTCGACTCATCTGGCGGCGAGGACTAACCAGTACAGGAAAAGAGCAGATCTTTGGCTGCCCCAACCAGACACCTGGTATCCTTACTCCATGGCTTCCTACAAATATTTTAAAAAAAAATTTTTTTTTAACGTTTATTTATTTTTGGGACAGAGAGAGACAGAGCATGAACAGGGGAGGGGCAGAGAGAGAGGGAGACACAGAATCGGAAGCAGGCTCCAGGTTCTGAGCCCAGAGCCCGACGCGGGGCTCGAACTCACGAACCGCGAGATCGTGACCTGAGCCGAAGTCAGATGCTCAACCGACTGAGCCACCCAGGCGCCCCCAAATATTAAGAAGCAGTAAGGGTTTCTTCTCCCTGCTTTCGATAATACCCACAGTGCAAACCCTGCTGTTCTGAGGCAAACACACAGGCCCATGTGTGCAAAAGTGTGAAGTTCATGTGCCATCAGAGAGAAACACAAAGGAAGGTGCTGGGAGGGTGGAAGGGTTTTCCATAAGGCATCTGATCCAGAGTTGAAACGCAATTACCAAGACCCAGTGGGCAGAGCTGTTGGGTGAGCACTTCAGTTAGTGGTGGGGGGCCGGGTGACTATGGAGGGAAGCACCACAGGTGCCTTTGGGGTGATAGACTTGTACCGTACCCATCTTTTGGTGTTGGTTACACAAAGCTACGCGTGTAGCGAAATTCACAAAACTGTACACAGGAAGAGAGGATAATCAATCTTATAGAATGATATGAAAAATTAAATATAAAGACATATATATAAGCAGCAGTGAAATTTAACTTAAGGTGGGGAGGAGGTGGGGAGGAAGAGATAAGAAAAAGGAAGCAAGCGCTGGAGACCATCATAACTAATAAAGATGCATTTGCACACCCAATTCCCAACCTCGGAGCGGAGGAAGGTATCGGCAGGCGGGGCTCCAGGCAGGATAATAATCCTATCTCCTTTAATGCCACAAGCCTGAGAAATAGATTCTATTTTCTCTCTCTCTAAATGAGAAAACTAATGCTAGAGAAAGAAACTGATCTGCCCAAAGAGGCGGGCAGCGCAAGGCAAGCTGTCCACAGACGAAGCTCCCCCCACAGCTGCGTCACCTGCCCCACGGCCACCAAGGGCCCAGAAGACACCCGTGCAGGCCAGGCCTGGTGCTCCTCTGGGGTCACTGGCGGGCTCAGGATGACCAGACACGCAGCAGGACCGGACTCTAGACACTAACAGGGCACCTCTTCCGGGGGATCCTTGGAAAATGTAGATCCATGTCTGGCTGCCCCGGTTTGTGAAGTTCGAGAGTCAGAGAAGGGACGGACACAGAGGCAGCACCAAGTCCCGAGAGCGGCCGAAACTTCACTCACTCGCCCCCACGCTCACGAGCTCCTGCACAGCCTGTAGTACTGGGGTAACTTCAACTCCAGGGTGACCCCCATGTCACTGCATAAACACGAGACAGGTGCCATTTTTTCCACAATAAGTAGCGTCAGTACACAGAAGCTGACCCGAAGTAAGACCTAGCAAATGCACGACATCCATAGAACCAAGAGGAAAAAGTCCAGAAACACGCCTTCAAGAAACACCTGCATCTGGGGTCTCTGAACTCCTGGTGTTGAGGCGGAGCTTGGGCAACAACACGACATGACACGACACCACACGACACCACACACACACACACACACACACACACACACGGCCCTCTTGGTCTTTTCATTCCATCTTTGAAGTGCACTCAGCCTGTCTCCTCTTCCCCTGTGAGCACTGCAAACTTCCTGTCTCAATCTGCCAAAGGATGTAATTCACTTCCTAACAGATTCCCAAAACGGACAGGTGTGCCTTGAGAACACAGAACGTGACGGGCGCCTGGGTGGCTCAGTCGGTTAAGCATCCGACTCTTCACTTCGGCTCAGATCGTGATCTCGTACAGGGTTCATGAGTCGAGCCCCACACAGGCCTCTGTGCTGGCAGTGCAGAGCCTGCTTGGGATTCCCTCTCTCTGCCCTCCCCAACTTGCACTCTCTCAAAATAAAAACCTGAAAACAAACAAAGAAAAAAAGGGAACACAGAACTTGACACACAGGTTCTTCTTGGTACCCACCTTCCCCCCGCCCCCGCCCCCTACTCTTTCCCCAACAGGATTGTATGCTATTTAATCCAGGGTTGGTGTCCCCACCTGGGCACCACTGGCATTTGGGTGCCCATCATTCCTCACGGTGGGGACTGTCCTGTGCAATGTAGGCTATTCGGCAGCATCCACAGACCGCCCCCCCTCCCCGCCCCCTGCAGATGTCAGGAGCACCACCATGCCCCTCCCCCAAGCTGTGACAACTGAAAACGTTTCTAGACGTTGCCAAACACCTTTGAAAGTAGGAGGCTGAAATGCCCTGAGAACCGTGAGTTCATTCAAGATCCTAGAGCTGAGGGCTCCAAGCCCAGTTCCCATAAAGCATCCCCTGCCTTCACCTCAGAAGACGTTCCTTTCTTTTGCACCTGTGTATCATCCCATCTCCACCTCTGCTCCCGTCTGCCAAGAACAAACATAAGCAAAAGAAATGGCACCCGGCTTCCTCTGCGAAATTAAAAAACATCTTTGCCAGCGTATTAACTTTAAATTTGCCCCAATTTTGTCTTTTTTTACTGGGTTCCAGGACACGTCTGCAGTCTTCACTCCCAGCAGATTCTCAATAAGCACTTAACAGCAGCGATATGGGGACAAACCTGTCCACTCAAGTGAACACAAGCATGTATTTCTTTTAATGTTTATTTATTTTTGTGAGAGAGAGTGCGAGCAGGGAAGGGGCAGACAGAGAGGGGGACAGAGGATCCGAAGTGAGTTCTGTGCTGACAACAGCGAGACCGATGTGGGGCTGGAACCCCTGAACCACAAAATCACGACCTGAGCCAAAGTCAGATGCTCAACCGACTGAGCCACGCAGGGGCCCCAAGTGAACACGACCGTCTTTAGTCAAGTTCCCTGCACCCTGGTCACAAAGCCACCCGGGGAAGCAGATTCCTTGATGGCTGCGTTTTTCCCCTGAGGTTTTGAACTCATTTTCTCAGATGAGGCTCTCTTTGCCTACATAAACATGTTGACTTCGCCAGTCCCTTCCCACATCGTTTTTATTTTGGCTTTGTTGCGTCTCATCTAGCCGATCTGGCCAGCGTAGTTTGGTCAACCCCAGGGAAAGGATGTGGGGGGTTGGGAAGGCCAAGGAGGGCAAGACACCAGGGGGAAACTCACATCCAGTCTCCCACTCAAGAGGTCAGTTACTTCCTTCAATACTAAAAATAGTTGGGGGGGGGGTAGTTTATCTCCAAGTTACAAAAAAAAGTGTTTACAAAATGACTTTAGCCTTGCTTCCCAATTGAAACTATATTTTAAAAGTCTTTAGGGGCAGGGCGCCTGGGTGGCTCAGTCAGTTGAGAGTCAGACTTCAGTTCAGGTCCTGATCTCCTGGTTCATGAGTTAGAGCCTGACAGCGAGGAGCCTGCTTGGGATTTCTTCTCTATCTCTGTCTCCCATTCTCTCCCTGCCCCTCTCCACTTGTGAATAAGTGCTTCCTCTAGGGGGGAAAAAAAAACTTTAAAAAATAAAAGTCTTTTTTTTTTTAATTATTTTTTAACATTTACTTTTGAAAGAGCGCTAGCGGGGGTGGGAGGCAGGGAGAGAGGGAGACACAGAATCTGAAACAGGCTCCAGGCTCCGAGTTGTCAGCACAGAGCCCGACTTGCAGCTCGAACTCAGGGCTCAAACTCGTGAACCGCGAGATGACCTGAGCTGAAATCGGACTCTCAACCAACTGAGCCACCCAGGTACCCCTATAAACAAAAGTCTTCAGGGGTGAAAGGCCAACAACTTATTGTATGTTCCACGTTTTTGTTTTTTTTTTTAAGAGGGGAAGAGAGGGCAAATGCCAGGATTAGGAAACCACCGCTAAGACAGCGTCCTGTGGCACCAAAGAGCCATCGGGGCTGCGGTCTAGGCTAGATCGGCCTGCCAGTGCCTCCTGCGTAGACCCCAGGAATCCAGACCCCCCAGCGGGAAGTAGGCAGGGGGCAGCCCCAGGTGAGCTGAGCTGAGCTGCTCACCAGCCCACCAGGTAACTGAGAATCAGAAGGCTTCCGTGGGCCTGGCCTCCTCCTGCGAAGACCCTTCTCCCACCTCTGGAAGACAGACAATCAGGGACATCCTAGGTATTTGTAAGTACTTTCTGCCAAAAGCTGACGGGTCACGCCAGAGCCCTGAAGAAACAAAAATAAGTGAGTACAAATGGCAGAAAGGTGATCTGGGAAGTCACCTCTCTCTCTGGCAGACACAAAATTGGTTTTCCCCCCCACCCTCATTTACAAATAAAATTTCTAGCCAATTACTATAAAAAATACAAAGAGCTGTGCGAAGATCACAGCAACTAATAAAAATAACATCCTGACTCAGGGACCTGGTGTACAGGAAACAGCTAGTACTCAGCCATTAAAAAAAAAAAAAAAAAAAAAAAATACTCTGACGATTGTGAAATCTCACTCTGTTGGAAGGATTCCTTATCTGCCTTTTTAATACGAAAGATTCTGACCTCAAGAGACTGAACCTCAAAACTAAGACTTATCACGGGGGTGGGGGGCTGAAAGCCTGTGGTATCCACAGCAAACAGAGGCTAAAACACATCACACATGGCCGCACCTTCAATCACCCACACAGGGCCTCACCGATGCTGACAAGTTGGGCTCCACCATCCCAAGGACAGTCCCCACCATCCGCTTAGGCAGGCATCTTGGGGCCTGGCTAATGGCTATACCTTTCTTCAGGTGGGAAAAAGGACGCACGGAGATGAGAGGCTACCGGCCTCACCCAAGGTTAAACACTCCGTGGGAGACTCGGGCTTGCGGTTCCAGTTTTCTAATTCAGAACTGGTCCAAAGCACCTCAATCCAAAATTGCTGTCAATTTCAGATCAAGATTCCATTCACTGGGGGTGCCTGGCTGGCTCAGTTGGTAGAGGGTTCGACTCTTGATCCCAGGGGGTGAATTCAAGCCCCACATTGGGCATGAAGCCTACTTTAAAAAAAAAAAAAAAGAAATAATCCATTCACTGAAATCACTTTCCTGGGTAAATCATAGCTGAGATGGGTCTTTCATTTTTTTTTAAAGGTTTATCTGTGAATTATTTCAAATTTTAACAACCTCTCCCCTCCCCCTACAAAAAGTACACCAACTTTTATCAATATTTCCTTGCAGTAACTATGGAGTAGCACCCTCTAAGAAAACTTTCCGCATGTCCTGTGCTGTCTCATATAGTGGCCACTGGCCACAGGCATCTACCGAGCATGTGAGTTATCGCTCCAGGAACTCAACAGAATTGTTTATTTTATTTAGTTTTAATTAATTTGAATCTAAATATTCACATGTGCCTAGTGCTTACTATACTGGACAGTGAAACCATAGAAAGCAGTCCCTCCGCTGTGGTCAAAGTTTCTTGACTCACTGGAGCCCCTGGGCCTGTATCTCTGAACAGATTTCAACGTACGTTCTCGTTCGTGAATGCGTGCATGTCATTTAAGGAACTTTAGGTCTCCAAATGTGAAAATTCGTGCTAGGTAAACAGGAAAACAGGAACTCCAAGCAGAAGAGCTGGGCTTCAAGAATCAGACAATCCTTCCTCCCCTAAATGTTAGCAACTCAGTGTCCCCTATAGCAGGATGGCAAGAAGTACCACACACAGGGCATCAAGTGCCTGTAAAATCCGCAGTGCGTGGCCTTCAAGTAACGCGTAGACAATTATTCGATTTGCACAACAGGAACAACTAAAATTTACAGGCAACTTTATAGTTTCCAGAAAACATACACACACACGTTCTTTCTTTCTCTCCCTCCCAGCACTCAATGAGCACCAGGATTTCAAGTCTCAGTTCTGCACACATAGAAAGGACACTCGGAAAAGTTGCAGACCTTCAAGGTCAGCAGCAGAGTGTTAAGAGGGTGGACCCTTTCGCTACTTCAAGCCAAATGGGGACACAGGCTGGTTTCTAGCCAAGCAAGGTGTCCTGACAGAGCTGGGTCCAAGGGCTCTGTCCACCTCTCTGCAGGCTCTGGAGCCCACCGAACCCCTCCTAACGGCCCATTCAGGCAAACTCCTGACAGAGAAGTTTGCCCATTCAGGCAAACATCACACGGAGGAGGGAGCCCGAAGTTCCCACAGGTAGGGATGAGATCCAACACTAACCTCGACAGCACCTGCACACCATCCTTCCCCAACCCCCTAACACATGCAAACATTCAGGAGCACTGAGGTTTGGGAAATTTAAATGGGGGTGTTGATAACTACTGGACCGACCAAGCTGTGGATAAAAGCAGAAAGAAAAGCCAATCCCAGAGGATCCACTGACACTGGCCCCACAGGGCACGCCACCAAACAAAATACCCAAAATCTCCCATTTTTGTCCCACAGGTGCACATTTCATTTAAGAGCTGGAATCTCCTTAAGGGCCATTTTAACAACTGGGTCAAATGATGAACTTCAACTTTTATCCCTGGATTAGTTATCCAGCTGGCTGGTTTTCCAGGACGATCTGCAGCACATTTGAAACGTTAACATCCTTTAAAACTAAAGTGTCATCTCGACGTCTTAATTGTGCCAAACTCAACATTCTTGCCTACGCGGCCCACCCCCCCCCCCCCCCCCCCCGCCATCATGTCTTTTCCAGGAATGACTAGTTGTAAACTTTTCATAAAATCGTCAAGAGCCATTTGCTACCCGGAAACCAACGCTCGGGACCTGAGGAGGGCTCTCCCCGTCCCAGTTAGAGCCCCGCCCCTCCCCTTTCAGGTTAAACTAGGGACTCAGGCGGCACTTCGGAAGAAAAACAGCCAGAAGTCGGGTAAAGCCACATGTGACAATGCAAACCAGAAACAGTCGAGGATGCGATAGCAAGCGAGTTTTTGTTTCTTTCTGGGTTCTGCTCCACAAAATTACCGACTAAGAGGAGGAAAACACACACACACACACACACACACACACACACACACACACACCACCGACTCTAACTTTGTGGAATTTCCAAGGCAGTTGGCTCGGAGAATGCCAGGCCGTGCAGCGAGTCCGGGCCGAGGCCTGACCGCGCGCGCAGGCGACGCACGTGAAGTCCAGGCCCTACCCGAGCGCGGGCGGGCCTCTAGCGACCCCAAATTGTCATATACCAGACGGTCACCGACACCCGAAGGCACACCCCCACGCCGTTCCGAGCACCGCCCCCCCATAGGGATAGTCCCCATGGAGTGCACAGCTCAACACACCGAAAGGGGGCCACCCCTCCCCCCTCCACCCCCTACCCCTCCCGTCCCCCACCCCCCCACCCCCCCACCCCCCGCCGAGCCCGGGAGCAACAGGTCTGCACCCTCTCCGGGCCGCACTCGGCAGACCCCGCCTGACCAAGGGCGCCCCCCGCCCTCCACCCACCGATGTCGCCCCTAGCCAGGTCCCCTCGCTCGGGCCGGGGAGCTCCCGACTTCCTTGACAGTTTCTGCCTCTCGGAAACTGAGCGGCCGCCGGGCCCGCGCCGCCGCCTCGCCCGCCACTCACTCCACCGCGCGCCGCCGCGCTTCCAGCCGGTCCCGGGCGGGCTGGCCGGCGCCCGGGGATGAATGGGGCGCCCCTCCCCCACGGGGGGATCCCGCGGCGGCGCAGGTTCGCCCCGCCAGCCCCAGAAGACACAGACAAAGGGGCGCCGGGGGACAGCCCGAGCGCTTCCCCAAACTTACCGGCCGCCTCCCCTCCCCAAACAGAGCCCCCCTCACCCCCCGCGCGCCAGCCTCCGCCCGCCCCCGACGCGCCGGCACTTTGGGGAGCGGCCACATCGGGGTATTGTTCAGCCTGCAGGGAGCGCGCCGCACCCCTGCCCGAGCCCCGGGGACAGTTGGGGACCTGCCCCTCCAGAGCCCCGGCGGCGGGCGGAGCGTGCGGGCGCCCCGAGCCGCCCGCCAGCACCCCCCCCCACCCCCACCGGAGAAGTTTGCGCCCCCTGCCCCGCGCCCGGCCGGCCGAGCCCCGCGCACTCACCTCGCCGCCGGCAGCGCAACTTGTGGCGGCGCCGCCGCGCTCCGAGCCTCCCTGCCGCCGGCCGTCGCCGAGCCCGGGCCGTGCCGCGGCCGAGGAGGGCCCGGCGCCCCGGAGCAGCCTCGCGCCGCCCCCGGGCCGCCCCCGCCCCGCCGCCGCGAGTCCCCGAGAGGCGCGGGCGCTGGAAAGTTTCGGGTGCCGAATGGCGGCCGAGGGCGCTGCGGCGGCGGCGGGGCGGGGGCGCTGGCGGCTCCTCGCTCCCGAGAGCGGAGAGTGGGGGGGGCTGGGGCGGGAGCGGCGGCGGCGGCGGCGGCGGCGGCGGCGAGAGAGGGCGGGACGGCGGGAGGGACCGGCACGGGCAGTGACCTCCGCCGGGGCGGGGGAACGGCCGCCAGCGCGCCGACCCCGGCCGGGAGGACTGCCAGGGGGGCCGCCTCCGCCGCCCCGGCCGGCCCCTCCCCCCAAGGCCAGGGCCCCGGGGGCGGTGGGGGGGAAGGGGAGCGCGCCCCAACCCCCCCCAGCCCGTCCCCTCCCCCACGGGCGGGGGAGGGGAACCCGCGTCCATTCGGCCCCGCCCCTGAGCCCTGGGGGGGCCCAGTCCCAAACCTGCCCCTCCCCCACGGCCGGGGGAGGGGCCTCCAGGGCCGCCCCTCCCCCCACGCTGATGGGGGTGAGAGTCCGCGCCCCCACGCAGCTTCTAGAGAGGCCGGGCGTCCTAATCCGCCCCCTCCCTCACGATGGGGGAACCTGCGACCCTACACCGCCCTCAAGTCTAAACTCTGCCCTCGCCCCCACGCCTAGGGTGGGTGAGGGGAACCCGGGCCTCTCCCTTTCCCAGTGGCCTCCCTGGGAGATGAAGGGAACACGGGCCTACCCCCACGCAGTCCTATTCCCAAACCCAGCCTTTCCCCCACTACCCAGAGGGTACAGGAATCCGGGCCACCACCCCCGCGGTTTCCAGGGGGGAGGGGAACCCAAGCCACTGCTAGTGTGTTACCCTCCCCCACCTCAAAGCAGCAGCTACTCAGCTACCCTAACAGCCCCCTGCAACCTGCCCGAGGGTGCATCTCTCTCAAAACCGGCGGCTTAGAGGACACCCCAAAAGCCTCTTCCCCCTCCCAAAAAAGTGGGGGCTCAGGCGGAGCCTCGACCTTTGCAAAACACCTCCCGGGAAAATCCAGAAATGTTCGTGGAGAAAGAAACTCAGACACACGAAGGTGGAGGCCAGGACCTCGGGTGTGGGGGCCTCTGGAGTTGGGGGTACCTGGGCCCTGGGGCCTTCTCACTCCCGACCCCCACCCCACCCCACCCCACCCCACCCATAGGCTTTGCAAAGGGTTTTACGTTGCTGAGGCTTACTTGGCCCAGCCCCAGTGCATTAAAGTCCCCAGAGCTCCTTCCTCCCTTCCAGTTTGGAGACCCCTGACCACCACTCGCGTCCCTTAATTCAATTAATCAGATAACCGCGCCCACCACCCAGTACTTCGGGGTCTGCTTTGTTGAATATTTTAAGATAAACTTGCCCCTCCCTTTGGGGTATAATGAGCTTTGCGCTAAGAGCTCAGTACACTCAGCATTTTAAACCGTAACCTCACTTGCTCCTTTCTGGGACACTGGACCATTTGTTGTTCAGGTTGTAGGCGCGGGGGGACTGGGGCGGGGGGGGGGGGGGACGCCGGAGGTGAGTTTTTAAGGGGCTGGACCTCCATCAAAAAGGCGGACCTAAAAATCACCCGGCCAAATATTGCTGTAAAACGTCAATGATGTAAAACGACTGTTGCAACACCATTATTAGAGCACATCAATAAAAAATACACACTTACACAGTCTCCATAATTGTGAATCAGCAGAATAGATTGTGTCTTATTATGTATCAGTTGCCAATCAAGGCCCCCCAAAAGGACGTGGTGGGGCCTTCCCTTGGGCCTGCCCTTCGTTGCTCCCCGGCTCCCTGGGCTTGTGCGGACTGATGCTGAGGTATTACATGCAATCGAAAAACCAAGGGTGCAATTGAAAGCCCGAGCAAGCTCATGATGCAACCCTGCCCGGGTTACACGTGCTTCCCTTCCCCCACCGCCTGCTGGTGGGAGCGCTGCGTTTTTTCCGCCTGTAGGGTCACATTGTGGTTGATTGATTCTCCTTTCGCCTTGCTCAGTCATTCAGATTTGGAAAGTAAATAACAAGTTGACATCATTACAGCTCTCGGCTTTACGGGGACGCGGCCCTCGGCTACCGCACACTCTCGAGTAGCCGCGCAGCCAAAAGAGCCCTCTGGCTTGCTGGGCCTGCCTGTCGTTAGTCGCTTGGAAATTCCGAACTAAACCTGGTGAAAAGTCCTCTTTGTATGTTTTGATTAGTTGGCAGGTGCCAATCATTTAAAGTACAGGAAACTGGTGGAAATCCTCCAAACTATGACCGGTGTTAACCAATTTTCACAGCTGGTCTTCGGTAACTAACAAAGCAAGCGAGCTCAGAATCCATCTTGTCTCTTTGGTAACATCCCAAAGGTCTTCTTGTAAGTTAGGAGCCTAGCTTATTTTAGGACCCCTAAGGGACTTTGTAAGACCTCAGACAGGAAAATAGACCGCCTACGTTTATCATGATAAACTGATATTCCCCTTTCTGAAATACCAGAGGGGTGGTAGGTAGGTGGCAAATTAGACTATTTTATTTAATGTGTTTTGCAGTTTTTTTCAAATGTGCGTCCTATATGGTGGGAGGAAACAAGGAAAACAGGAAATAAACTAGAGCGGGAGAGGAGTTATGGCCTTGTGATAAAAGTGAAGGTATATTGGGGGGGGGGGGCTGTGAGCAGCAGTGATTCCAGCAGGTATCCAGGGCACAAGATCTATATTCCAAACAATTATTTTTGGTTGCTGACTGGAGGTTGCTGACAAGAGGCTGCTTGCACCAAATGCTATCAGTATTCCCCCCCAGAACAGCAGACAAAATTTTCATTAAAAGGCAGGAGAAGCCAACCCAGATAGGCTGAACTAATTTGGCAAAGGAGCAAAGGCATTTTAATGGAGAAAGAATATCCTTTTTAACAAATGGTTCTAGAAAATTGGACATCCATATGCAAAAAAATAGTAATAATAATCTAGCCAGAGACCTTATGCTTTTCACAAAAACTGACTCAAAATGAATCATACGTCTAAATGTAAAAAGCAAAACTATAAAACGTCTAGGAGATAACATAGGAGAAAATCTACGTGACCTTGAGATTAGCAATGAGTTTTTTGTTTTCATTTTAATTTTTTAATGTTTATTTTTGAGAGAGAGAGAGAGAGCATGAATGAGAGAGAGGGAAAGAGAGAGAGGGAGACACAGAATCCGAAGCAGGCTCCAGACTCTGTGCTGTCAGCAGAGCCTGATGTGGGGCTTGAGCTCACGAACTGGGAGATCGTGACCTGAGCCTAAGTCAGATGCTCAACTGACTGAGCCACCCAGGCACCCCAAGGAATGAGTTTTTAGATACAACATCCAAAACATGACCCATGAAAGAAAAAAATTGGTAAGCCGAACTTCATCAAAATTTAAAACATCTGCTCTACAAATCCACTGTTAAGAGAATGAAAAGACAAGTGATAGACTGGGAGAGAATATTTGCAAAATCCATATCTAGTAAAGGATTGTGTCCAAGATATACAAAGAACTCTCAGAGCTCAACAACAAGAAAACAACCTAATTTAAAAATGGCAACGTATCTGGAAATCTCTCACCAAAGAGATAATACAAATGGAAAATAAGCATATGAAAAGATGCTGACATATATCACTAGGAAATTGCACATTAAAAAAAAATACCCTCATACATCTATTAAAGTCACCCCTGAAGACCCAGAAAATGACAACACCAAATGCTCACAGGTTGAGAAACAGCAGGAACTTTTATGCATTGAGGGTGGAATGCAAAATGGTAAGGCCGCCTTGGAAGGCGATTTAGTGTTTTCCAAATGCTAGGCATAGTCTTACCGTATAATCCAACAATTGCGCTCCTAAGCATTTACCCAACTACGTAGAAAACTTATGTCTACACAAAAGGGCACCATACACCATGGGAACTCATAATCTGCAAACACTAAAAGCAGCCAGGATGCCCTTCAGTTGCTAAATGGATAAGAGGAACTGTGGAACAGCCTTACAACGGAATATTCTTCAGCAATAAAAAGAAATGAGCTATCAAGCCTTGAAAAGACATGGAGGGACTTCGTGAACATATTACTACGTGGAAGAAGCTGCTCTGAAAAGGCTTCCCGCTATATGATTCCAACTCAGTAACACTCCGGAAAAGGCGAAACTGAAAAGATCTGTGGATGCCAGGGGTTCTGGGGATGAATGGGGAGGGGTAGACAGGTGCAGCACAGGGCATTTTGGGGGCAGTAAAACTATTCCATATTGTAACAGAGGATCCACAGTATTTTACACTGTCCAAACACTGAGAACTACACGACACAGAGTGAACTGTAATGTTCTGAACTCTAAACTGTGGGTTTCATCGGGGCTTCATCGGTCGGTGAAGCATCCAGCTCTTGATCTCAGCTCAGGTCGTGATCTCAAGGTTTGTGGGATAGAGCCCCACATCGGGCTCTGCACGGACAGCTTGGAGCCTGCTTAGAATTCTCTCTCCCTCTCTCTCTCTGCCCCTCCCCCGCCGGCTCTCTATCTCTCAAAACAAATACGATACGTTAAAAAAAAAAAAAAAAAGTAACGGGGCACCTGGGTGGCTTAGTTGGTCAAGTGTCCGACTTCAGCTCAGGTTATGATCTCGCAGTTCATGGGTTCGAGCCCCATGTCTGGCTCTGTGCCGACAGCTCAGAGCCTGGAGACTGCTTCGGGTTCTGTGTCTCCCTCTGTCTCTGCCCCTCTCCTGCTCGTGCTCTATTTCTGTCTCTCAAAAATAAATAAACATTAAAAAAAAACTCAATGAATAAACGTTAACCATTTTTTTTTTAATAAATGAATAAAGAGTAGGAACAGGTATGAAACTTCTCTTCAGACTCCCTGTCTGGTTTTCATTGACTCCAGTGTCCAATTTCCCCCAGGCTCATCTGACTTTGAAAGATTCCTAACGCGTAGGCAATATTTGTCTCCACGAGCGGCCTGCTCAGAAAGCCCTGAGATTCCAGGACTGACGTGCTAAATATTGCCACGATCCTTCGTTGACATTCCTAGAGCATGTCTTAGCTTCGAGTAAACTATGAAACGAGCTAAGTTGGAGCACGTGCTGGTGGTGGCACATGAGGTGTTACTTGGAGAGGTAAACAGGAACACAGAGGACAAAGCGGTCCATCGCTCACCATGGATGTGAGATGATGTTTGTTTATTTCAGCATTTATTTATTTTTGAGAGAGACAGAGAGAGAGAGAGAGCAGGGGAGGGGCAGAGAGAGAGAGAGGGTGACACAGAATCCAAAGCAGGCTGCAGGCTCCAGGCTCCGAGCCATCAGCACAGAGCCAGACAGAGGGCTCGAACTCACAAGCTGTGAGATCATGACCTGAGCTGAAGTCGGAGGCTTAACCAATTGAACCACACGGGTTCCTTTTTTTAATGTGTTGCTATGGGATGAATTGTGTCCCCCTCCAAAAAAAAATTCATATGCAGAAGCCCTTGGCCCCAGTCACACCTTAGAATTGACCCTATTTGGAGATACAGCCTTAAGGTGGTAAATACGTTAAACGAAGTCATAAGGGTGGGCCCTTACCCAATGTGCCCGGGGTCCCTATAAGAAAAGTTGATTAGGACACAGACACACACAGGGGGAAGACAGCATGAGGACACTGAGGGAAGTCAGCCATCTACATACACACCCAGGAGAGAGGCCCCAGGAGGAGCTAATGCCGCTCACACCTTGACCTTGAACTTCCAGCATCCAGGTTTGGGAGAAAATAAACTTCTGTTTAAAGCACCCAGTGTGTGGTGCTGTGTTAGGCCAGCTCCAACAGACCAATGCGTGTGAGTTGCTGGGTTTTCTGTTGCTGCTCTTGTGTTATTGCTGCTGTTGTTTTTCCATCTGGAACGTCGCGTTCAGTTCACGTCATTTCGATGCTGAGAACACCTTGCAGTTGGTGTGGGGGTCCATGCGGGATATTGGATTTTTTTAAATCTAATCTGCTGTGACGTTAGCTAACACACAGTGTATACGGTGTGCTCTTGGCTTCGGGAATAGATTCCCATGATTCATCGCTTCCATACAGACCCCAGTGCTCATCCCAACAGGTGCCCTCCTCAATGCCCATCACCCATGTCCCTCTCTCCCCTCCCCCCCATCCACCCTCAGCTTGTTCTCTGTATTTAAGAGTCTCTCATGGTTTGCCTCCCTCTCTGTTCGAAACTATTTGTTCCCCTTCCGGAGGGCAGGGATTTTGATCACCAATATTCAGAGGAGAAGACTAGACAGACCTAAGATAGTAAAGGACAAGTGAGGACATCTGGAAGCATCTCTATGCCTCAGACCTTCTTTAGTAGCTCAGTGAGTATTGTTTCTAAATGCTTAATGATGCACAAAACACACAAAATAATACATAGGGTTGCAAAGTACCCCGATTCTGTTAAAATATAGTTATCCAAAATTTTTTTAGAAATCTCATATGGTCACGCACGTGCTGCTTTCTCATTACTTCCAGTCGTAAGCCGTAGAGGTGGCTCCAAGAACTGCTGTCATTTCAAAACAGTGATGAGACCAAATCGGCTTCAACTGTAACCTGCTCTAAAAATAGATCAGGCTTCTCTTGGTGACAAATCGGTAACAAATTAAAGACACTGTTAAAGCTGCTGTCATTCATCGGAGAAGAATATAGACATTCAGAGTCGTCTGAAATGCTGAATTTCAGCTAGTTAGCGGTTAGCGATCCTCAAACGGCGGATCTTTCTCCCCTTGTAAGTTCACAGACCCCCTGAAATCTGTCCCTGGGATCTTCCCGCCTAGGGAGAAAGTGGAATCTTTGTTCCTCTGTTGCCCTTCCGTCTACCCGGATTCACTCATGCCCCACCACGGACCCCTCCCGTGGGAAATGGACCATGACATTAAGGGGAGGTGAGTTTAAGGGCACACCAAAACCATACTCAAGATAAATAATATTATAATGCCACATTTAAAAAATCAAAATTGGGGCGCCTGGGTGGCGCAGTCGGTTAAGCGTCCGACTTCAGCCAGGTCACGATCTCGCGGTCCGGGAGTTCGAGCCCCGCGTCGGGCTCTGGGCTGACGGCTCGGAGCCTGGAGCCTGTTTCCGATTCTGTGTCTCCCTCTCTCTCTGCCCCTCCCCCGTTCATGCTCTGTCTCTCTCTGTCCCAAAAATAAATAAACATTGAAAAAAAAATTTTTTTAAAAAATCAAAATTAATGCAAAAAAAAAAAAAAAGCAACAAACTTCCATGACGAGCAAAATATCAAAATATGAAATAAAGATGGGGTCCGACACTGCCCGGCATACCGTGTCAGTCACTGGAAAGGAACACCTACCCAGAAAGGTGAAACTCCCTGTTTCTGATCTAGAGCATCTGTTCTAGAACAGGACTTAGCAGACCACAGCTCCTACACCTGGGTTCCTGTAGCCCACAAGCTAATGTATCCACAATGATACGCTTGGAAAAGATCGAGGGGAAAAAGAATAGCGTGATGCCTTGTGACATGTGAAAATTCTATGAAATCTGAATCCCGGTTCCCATGAATGAAGTTCCACAGCAACACAAAAACACCCAGTCCTTTACTGCTTACAGCCCAGTAAGGGCACAGTTAACTGACTGATACATACCCGATGGCCCACAAAACGTAAAGAACATTGACTGTCTCTAGGGTTCCAGAAAGTTTGCGGACCCTTCTTTCTGAGAGACTGAGTGATTCAAGGCTCCTCATGTAACTTGTTAACTTCTTCCTACGAAATTGTTTGTTTTTATTATAGTGTGTTTTCAAAAAAATTTTCAGAATAAGTTAAATTAAGAAACACCTTTTTTTTCATGTTTAAGAAAAAGAAGGAGAGCAATGATGATGGAAAAGAAGCCCAGATTGTCTTTGGAAACCAAGCCCTTCCTGTTTGGGGACAGTGGTTGGTTTCAGAAGAGCAGACATGCCCGAAGCTTGGGCACAGCCACCCACTTGGGAAGAGGAGAGGTCATCAGAAGTGAGTGAAATGAGTGACATGAGATGTAACCTTTTTTTTCTAAAATTTTTTAATGTTTACTTATTTTTGAGAGAGAGAGAGAGAGAGAGAGAGCGTGAGCAGGGGAGGGGCAGAGAAAGAGGGAGACACAGAATCTGAAGCAGCCTCCAGGCTCTGAGCAGGGCTTGAACCCTTGAACCCCTGAGCTGAAAGATCATGACCTGAGCCGAAGTCGGACGCTTAACCGACTGAGCTGCCTAGGTGCCCCTTTTAATACTTTTTAGTGTTTATTTGTGAGAGAGAGAAAGAGGGAGGGCAGAGGGAGAGGGAGACACAGAATCTGAAGCAGCCTCCAGGCTCCAAGCTGTCATCACAGAGCCCGACACGGGGTTCGAACCCATGAGCCGTGAGATCATGACCTGATCTGAAGTCAGAGGCTTAACTGACTGAGCCATACAGGCACCCCTAGATGTATCCTGATAGCGTGCACGCTGGTGAGCAGAGGAAGAGCTGAGATGTTACGAGCGCTCTGCTTTTTGTGTCTAACAGAGTTGTCTTACGGTTTTCCCAACACTTTGAAGATGACCTCACTGATCAATCATCATAGCAGCCCATGGACTGGTTACAAGCATATCCATTTTACAGAGGCGGCAAGCTGAGTCTCGGTTAATGGCTGTATCACTTTCCTAACGCTGCTGCAACAAATCACCACATGCCTAGTGGCTTAAAATCAACCCATCATCTGACCATTCTGGATCTCAGAAGTCCTGAGTGCGGACCACCGTGTGAATATCAGGGCTTTGGTCCTTCCAGATGCCCAGGGGGAGATTCTGTGTCCTTGCCTTTCCCAGTGTCCAGAGCCCGCATTCGGTGGCCCAGGACCTCCTGCAACTCTTGTCCTCACATGACATCATTCCCACCTGCTGTTCCTTCACTTTTCCCTTTCCGGTTCCAAAGATCTTGCCGATTACATTGGGCCAACCTGTATCAGCCATCGCAATCTCTCCATGGCAAGGTTGTTCATTTAGTCACATCTGCAAAGTCTCTTCTGGCATGGGATGGGGCATCTTCACCAGTTCTAGGACGTTACGTAGTGGGCAGCTATCCGGGCATGGGCTACCTTCTGTCTTCTGCAGAAGACTTGCAGAAGGTCTTAGGCTAAAAGGGAGGCAGAGCGAACTCAAACCCAGCAACTCTCATTCCCACACTCATGGTCTTTCTAACATGAACCTCATTGCCTCTCAATCAGCGTATGATTTCACAGCCCACCCGTCCCCACACCCAAAGCAAGGACAGAAAACCCTGCCCGGGCTTACTCAAAAGTGCACAGGACAGGAAAGAGTTTCAGTTCTCCCCCAAATAACACACAGCTGTCATAGGTACAAAATAACAGGAGATTATAACTTTCAAAAGACTGTTCCTCCCCCCACCTCCCTTTTGGTAACCATATTTTGTTAGAAGAAGTTATGTGCTTTTTTTCCTCTCTTTGTTTCCACTTCTGCCTTGAGTGTTTAAAACTGGCTATAGAGAACAAGCATGGAGGGAGGCTGGTTTTATAAATAGTCGCTGCACAAACTCATCTCCCACATAGTGAAGCAGGACACCACACTGACAGAATCCAGCAGTTTCAAGAAAGGCACAGGTGAAACCAGATGGAGGTGGAATATTTGCATTTTCCTGCACTGCCTTTGTCATCAAATCTTTTTGATGTTGTTGTTTCTACAACATGAACAGCCACCTGATAAGATCAGACGTATGTCAGTGAGTATACGCACCCCGCAATTCCCCTCCTAATTGTAAACCCAAGAGAAGTGAAAACTTAGGTTCATACAAAAATCTGCACACCAGTAGCTTTATTCATAGTTGGCAGAACCGGAAACCACCCAAATGTCCTTCAACAGAACCTGGATAAATGAACTATGTAGACCTGTACAATGGAGCACTAATGAGCCCTAACAAGGAGCAAGTTTGAGCCCCGTGATGCATCTCAAATGTAAATCGCTAAGTAGAAGAAGCCAGTCTCAAAGGCCAACATTCTCCATGATTCCATTTTACCTTTCAGGAAAAGGTAAAATACTGAGATCATTATTTTCTGGGGTTAGGCATGAGGAAAGATATTGACTATGGAGGGCCATGGAGGAATTTGGTGGGGGGAGGGGGGGTGACCAAGCTGTTCTGTATCTTGATTAGGGTGCTGGTTACATCACTGTAAATGTTGGTCAAAACTCATAGGACCGTATTCTGAAAGGGTGGACTTTATGGAGCACCTGCGTGGCTCAGTGGGTTAACTGTCCGATTTCGGATTAAGTCCTGATCTCACGGTTTGTGAGTTCAAGCCCCATGGCAGGCTCTGTGCTGACAGCTCAGAGCCTGGAGCCTGCTTGGGATTCTGTGTCTCCCTCTCTCTCTGCCCCTCCCCCACTCACACTCTGTCTCTCTCTCAAAACTAAATAAACATTTTAAAAAATAATAAAAATAAAAGGGTGGACTTTACAATGTGTAAATTACATCTCAAGAAGATTGAATTAGTCTGGGTGGCTCAGTTGATTAAGTGTCCAACTCTTGGTTTTGACTCAGGTCATGAGCTCACGGTTCGGGATTTCCAGCCCCACAACAGCTCTGCACTGACAGTGTATAGCCTGTTTGGGATTCTCTCTCTCCTCCACTCTCTCTCCCTCTCCTGTGCACACTCTCTCTCTCACTCTCAAAATAAATACATAAACTAAAAAAAAAAAAAAGAAAGAAAAGAAAATCGACTTAAAAGACAAAAAAAAAAGGGGGAACTCAGAAGATTCGAGGAATATACCATAAAACTCAATGAAACTAGACCACGGGGCTTTTCTGCAGTACCTATGTAAGGACCTCTTTCTGTTTGTTGTTATTTTAGTTAGATCACAGCCATTTGATAAGATCAGAAATATGTCATGTAAAATTCTTAAAATGTCCCTAAGGGAATGGGGAAGGGAAAGATCATTTTAATGTACTTCTGAGATAGTAATGAGAATGAGTCACCTTTCTATAAGTGACTATTTCAGATAAAACTCTCCCCCCCCCACCTACCCACGGAAGCCCACACCAGCGCATAGCCATCAATCACTCAGGTGTGGGGCTGACCTGAGCAGACACAGGCTTTCCGGGGAATTGTCTGAGCGGTGGATAAGAGCGCAGAAGGAAGGAATGCTTTTTAGAACGGGGAATCAAGAAGTATGCTCCCCAAAGGGTACTTTGCCTTTGCATAGATCCCCTTGGATGACTAAAATAGCTTTTACAAATGAGTAGATAATTCCAAGGTGGTTTGAATTTTTAGATGTTAATGTTCTACCCAGAAAAAAAGAAGAAAAGAAGAAGAAAAAGAAGAAGAAGATGGGAAAGTTTCATAGATGAGCCGAGAATATATTGCTGGTGGTCAGCAATCTGTTCCTGATCTTTCAGCTGTCTCGTTCCACCCTCCACCTCTTCACATGGACTTCTTCCTCGTGTGTGTGTGTGTGTGTGTGTGTGTGTGCACCAATCTCTCTTTCCCTAAATGAACACCAGTCGTTGGATTTGAGACCTACCCTAACCCAGTATGGCCTCGCCTTAGCTGAATTCCACCTACAAAGACCTTATTTCCAATGAAGGTCATTTTCACAGGTACCAGGGGTTAGGATTTTTTGGAGGGGATACATTTTAACCCATTACAAACACAAATCTAAATGATGCTGCAGATGGGTTTTATAGATGTGAGGAAGGTCCATAATCAACGACTGAAAGCAGGGGAGATGATCCTGGATAATCCGCCTGGGCCTCACGCAATCAGGTAAAAGGTCTTCAGAGCAGGGCTGAGGTTACCCCGAGAAAGAAGAAATTGTTCCTGGGGACAGCGGCTTCTGTCAGTTTCTGAGAGAATTCCAGTCTGCCTTTATTGCGTGCCCTACAGATTTCAGGCGTGCCTAACCAGCCCCTCCAAGGGCATAGGCCAATTCCTTGCAATAACTCTCTTAGCTTGTGTCCTCTATTAGTTCTGTTTCTCGGGAGGAACGCTGACTGCTCTATGAACGTGGAAGAATTGTCTGAATCTATCACATTTAAACACAGAGGATCACAGAGCCTATTGGCAGCTACAAACCAAGAAACACAAATTCTTTATCTGCAGCAGTAAATTGCATGAAAATGCTTGTGACGTGCCTTCACTATAATCCAAAATATTGTGGGTGAAGGTATCAAGGCATTTATAAAGACAACTAGAAATAAATCATCCTCACAGCTAAAAAATGAAAGTGGTAGTGAATGCGTTCGCAAATGCTGTAACTTGTATTTCTGAGTCACTAGGTTCAGATCACGCGCAACCTTACCTCTTAAAAGTCAACTCGGCATCTTGGTTCTGCCTCAACGCTAGTTAGGGTTTTCCCTGCAGCTTTCCCCTGAATATGAGTGTCTGTTGGGATGGGTTGGCAGAAGAGGCAGGACCCAGAGCTTTTCGTAAGAGGAGAGTGGATGGTGAGACCCCAAGAGAGGGAGAAAGGAGGGGAGCAGGGGGCGGGATGCAGGAGATGTGGCCAGTGGGCAGAAGGTGAGGGAAGGCCAGACTGAGAAGCCACATGCTGGACGCTACCTTTTTTTTTTTTTTTTTGGTGCAAAAAAGGTGGTTTTATTAAAGCACAGGGACAGGACCCGTGAGCTGCCCGGACGATTCTATTTGTACGGCTGGGGTTGCTGGAAGAAAGCACTACAGACCGGGCGGCTTAAGCTACAGACATGGATTTTCTCACAGTTACGGAGGCTGGAATTCAAGTTCAAGGTGTCAGCAAGGCTGGTCCCTCCTGAGGTCTCTCTCCTTGCCGTGTAGACACCACCTCCTCCCTGTGTCCTCACGTGGTCGCCCCTCTGTGTGTGCATCTGTGTGCTAATCTCTTCTTACAAGGACACCAGCCCTATGGGATCAGGGCCCATCCTACTGACCTCATTTTTACCTTAATCACCTCTTTAAAGACCTTACGCACAAATTCGGTTATATTCTGAGGTGCTAAGAATTAGGGTTTCCATGTATGACCCTTGTGTGTGTGTGTGGGGGGGGGGGCACAATCCAGCCTGTAACATATGGAATGTCCAGAACAGGCAAATCCTTAGAGACAGAAAGCAGATTAGTGGTTGCCAGGGGCCGGGGGAGGAGGCAATGTGGCGGGACTGCTAATGGGCACCGCGTTTCTTTTTGAAGTGAGAAAAATGTTCTGGAACCAGATAATGGTCACACATCCCTGCAAATGTACAAAACCTACTGAACTGTACACGTTGAAAGGATGAATGTATGTAATGTGTGTGTGAATTACACACCCATAAAGCTCTTAAAAACTACCCTGACCCCCGACAAACAAAATACGTGAGGGGGCAGAGGTACAAGAAGGGAGGGAGGTAGCGAGGCATCCGGAGTTAAGGATCCGGGGAGAACAGAAAAGTTTCCCTTGCGTGACTTGTTCTTATTAAGGTTTTGGAGGAAGGCGCCCCCCACCCCAGGATCCCGTGACAGACACTTACGCGGGCCCCTTGACCTCACTGTGAATACTCGGGACGTGAGCTCTTTCCAGGTCAGCCCGCTTACCACGTGGCGTCCTTCTTCACTGGGGTGCGCCCTGTGCCCTGGAGGGAGCAGCGTACCAGGCGTCTGGCCACTCCACGCCAACGGCATCCCCTCTCCCCAACCGGCCTCCATTCATTGACAAGGGTCCCGAGGGGTGGCGGACAAAATTGCGCTGGTTGGGAGCCCTGAGTCCCCCCCAAAAAACATTTAAAAATGAAGAAGGCACGGCTTTGACTTGGACAGGGGTTTCGTGTCCTGCACACCACTGTCGTCTAGGGCGGGATCATGTTTTGGGGGCGTGGAGCCATCCTGTGCGTGGTAGGGGGTCTAGCGGCATTCTCTACTCGCTGGATGCCAGGAGGACATCCCTCCGCCCAGTCGCAAGATCAAAGCCGTGTGTAGGCATGGCTAGGTGTCCCCTGGGGCACCACTGCCCCTGGTAAGCTCCGTGGCCCTCCACCGGTGGTGGCCGAGGGACCTTCCTTGTTGTGTTCGCAGGGATGAGGCTGACCATAGGTTCTCAGTTCCTACCACCCCGTGCCCGCCAGAGACAAGACAGAGCCGGTAGACCTGAGTGCGAGTGTGTGCGTGTGTGTGTGTGTGTGTGTGTGTCCCCAGTCAGTGTCCCATGGGCTCCTCATTCCTTGTCCTTGCCCACCAGGGAAACCATCTGTCTTTGCTTTTGTGGATTCTAATGGCTACTCTGTCACATACATTGTATATATATTTGACCTTCACTTGAGACCAAGCTGCCAAAGATGTATCATTGCGCTCCCTGCGCTGGACCCTGCAGAGCTCAGGAGTCTTGTGGCCACAGGGTTGGGCCTGTCTGTGCCCCCAGCCCCCAGCTCCCAGCTGCACTGCTGCTCACAGGCGGCTAGTGGTATCACGAGTGGTTTCAATTTCCCTTCTTTAAGCAGCCTGACAGATGGGGGTGTGTGTGTGTGCGTGCGTGTGTGTGCGTGTCGCAGACTGTGGGCCACTGACCATCCTCGGAGATCACACCTCTGGGTACATTGTGGTCCAACTGTATCTTGGGAAGAATGACCCACGGATGAGATGCCTGTCTTTTCGATGAAAACACCCACCAGCTGACGATGCTATCAAAACCGAGGCCGGGGATCTTGAAGTTGCAGGCCTGTAGCACACTTGCAAGTTCAATTACCTCTCAGCTACGATCTCCCCCTCCTGTGTGCTTTCAGCATTGTCTGCAAATTAAACAAACCAAGCAAGCCTGTGGGAACCGGGGTGCCCCGGTGGCTCGGTTGGTTAAGCATCGGCTTTGGCTCAGGTCACGGTCTTGTGGTTTGTGAGTTCGAGCCCCACATGGGGCTCTGTGCTGACAGCTCGGAGCCTGGAACCTGCTTCAGACTCCGTGTCGCCCCCTTCATTTCTGTCCTTCCTCTGCTCGCGCTCTTTCTCTCTCTGTCAAAAATAAGCATTTTTAAAAATTAAAAAAGAAATTATGTGCCAGTTGGCTGCCAGGACGCCCAAGTTGTCCACAGGCTATCTGAGCAAAGGCTGTGATAAGATCTGGCTCCCGTGAGACTCTCTTCTGGAACAAAGTTGAGTCTCCATGCGGTACTTGCCACAGATAGACGGCCTCTTGAAAACTTGGCGGTGGCCCTGATCTTCTCTGAGTGGACACAGTTCGCCATGGAGACTAGGTCCCTGTTCTCACAGGGAGACTGACATAGAGCACCGTGTCCTGGGAATCTCCCTCCCTCCTATGAGGCCACCTCATGTGACCTCAAAATGACTTCCAGTTTTCCTCATGACACCCTCTGCGTCCCTCAGGGCAGACCCAACGTGGGTTCTATGACATGGCATCATACGGGTTCTTGGTGGCGCCGTGAGTAGGAGCCTGAGATGTAAACACAGACAGGTCCCGGCAATGTTCCTCAGAGTCCCGTAGCCTTTGGCAACTCACCTCCTCCGAGTCTGACCAGGTCACGTTAGTGTCTGTCACAGGGGTGCTCCATCAAAGTCCCAGCGACCCAGGTGTTGGTGAAGCCGTGCGCCCGAGCTCTTCCCCGGAAGGCAGGAGACGGGAACTTGGGGAGTCAGGCTGGCCCCCGAGAGCCTGCTGGGGGAAGCAGACCCTTCCCACGGCCGCACACGGGCAGGGTGAGGGCAATGACCCCTGGGGACCCTTAGGAGTACACAACGCAGACTTGTGTTTGGTCCAGTGAGCGTGTCTGCGTCTGCCACTTCCACAGAGCCCAGCCCGATCACACAGTCTGGGAGCAACACAGAGCCTGGCGAGGCTCCTGTGGACTGATCCCCCAGGCGTGCCCTCCCAGCAGGCCGGTCCTTTCCCACGGGATCAGGGGCCCCGGTTAAGGAAAGCGTTTATTCAACCGTGACTGGTATTCACTGCTGTCCTCATACCAGTTACAAGTCAGCTGGGGGGCACTTTCCCAGCAAGGATGCCCTGCAGCCCGCTGACTTAGGGGACAGAGTGCAGAGTAAAAGAGGGAGCAGTAGGCCGGTGCTCCAGGGACCCCAGGTCCCTGCCCTTGCCAGCCTCCGCCTGGTGTTGGCTCCCATCCATGCTGCGAGGTGGTGAGGTTCCGGGAGCATGGGGCAGGCTGGCAGGCGCCTGGTTCAGTTGGGCCAGTGTCACCTGATTTGGGCCTGATTTTACCCAGAGCCAATTTAATGATTTACAGGGAGGAGACCTGTCGCCAGGCGTCTGCTAGGCCTGCTGTTCAGGAGGACGGGTCAACAGCCCTCTTCCCCTGGTGCGTGGAGGAAAATTCCAGGCGGTGCACACGCAGACTCTGGGTGGGGTACGGGCCAGGACAGGGTCTCACTGAGCTGTGCTGGGTGGATGGGCTGAGGGACACCCCTCAGGGGTTGAGGGCTGAGATGACAGCTCAGGTGACTTCCAAGCCTCACTCCCCTTCTGTCTCTCTCTTCCTTTCTCTACCTCTCTCTCCCTCTGGCAAGACTCCATTAAGGCCTATTTCGCTTGTAACTCTTTTGCATCTAACGTGCGCAGTTCCACAGACATCCCGGACCGCCTAGAAGTTCATTCCCAAGCCAGGATGTGTCTAGGGTCCCCCGGGGGGCGGCCACCACAGGCACAGAGGACCCTGCAGGCAGGTCCTGGAGCGAGCCCAAGTGCTCCCCCGCCCCCAGCTGGGGCTGGCCGCAGGGGGCTCCCACAGGCCACCCCGTGCAGGCACCTGGGCACCACGGGGACACAACATCGAGGAGCCTGACAGCATGGCTGCAGGCTCAGGCTTGGGTCCTGGGCACGCTGGTGCGGGGACATCAGCAACCCGACCCTGCATGGGGGTGGTTCATGAGCTTTCTCCAAGAAGCTGGAGAAATACATTTAGGCAGGAAACAGTGCTGCAGGTGGGGGAGGGACCCTCTGCATGGGGAGTGGCCAGCTCTGGCAGGGGTGAGTGCGCCTGCCCCCCAGGGAATGGGCCTCTGCCATCCTCAGGGCCCGGGGCGGGGCTGAGGGCACCTGCTCACCAGGAGGGGATGAGCTGTCTAGAGCACTCAAGTCTCCTGTCCTTCCCTCCTCACCCCTTCCCCCTGCTGCGTGTGTCCCCTATCCCAGTGGAAGTCAGGCAGACAGCAAGGACCCCTCCCCTGGCCCACTGCTCCCTCCTCCGCCGTCCTGCTAGGGGGCCTCAGCGGAGGGATGGGGAGCAGGTGGCGAACAAAGCCAAGTTGGCCACCCAGCCCCAGCAAAACACCACACTTGGGGGATCAGACACTACGGGTTCAAAAGCAGGAGCTGAGACTCCGTCGACAGGAACAAATACTAAAGCTGAAATGGCTCACGGAGAGGGTTCTCTCTCTCAGGCCATCTCTCTCCCGCTCAGGGAGGAGGAGACACAGGATTTGCACAGAAAGAGGGAAAAGGGGCCAAGGAACATTCCAAGGCAGCGGCCTGAGCGATGCGTGCGGCCAGCTCAGGCGGGAGTGCCTACGTCACTCCAGTCCTACCACTGGGAAAAGTCCAGTGCGCCCAGCGTCTGGCCTTCGTGACCCACGACACCTCTGGCCAGGCAGGCCCTGAACTTCAACACCTCCCACTGTGCCAGGGAGCCACAGCGAGGTCTTGCCAACCAGCAAGGTGAGTGTTCCATCGGACCGAGCCGGCTTCCAGGCTCCTGTCGGCACCCAGTTCTCCTGAGCTAGTTTGACTCGGGCACACAGCGTCCAGCAACCCTGGGTTGTGCAGGATCCGGGTTTAATGTTTTACACCCGCCCACAGACCCTGCAGCCAGACACGTGGCTTTGCTACTGCAGAGCGGGGCAGGCGGGTGAAGCGGGTCCTGTAATCCCCCCTGAGCTCCAAGTTCTGTGCTCCCTTTGAGAACGGGGCAGAGGTAATGATAACAGTAGCCTTGGGCACTGGACTTCTGGGAATGCTGCCTCAGACAGGAGGGGCAGAATTAACGAGCTCAAAAATGCGCAGGTGCTGGGACGCCTGGCTGGCTCAGTCAGGAGGCCACGGGACTCATGATCCCGGGTCGTTGAGTTCAAGGGTGTGAAGCCTGCTTTAAAAAACGTGAAAAAATGTCCATGTGCTGACTTAGACCTTCCCTGTCGATTAGATATTTGTGACAGAGTCTGCCAGTGGACGGCTTAAGGATTTTTTTCTTCTTCAGCGGATGTGTGGGCTACGCCCTTGGAAAGTCATTCAGATTTCAACACTTGAAATTCTTTGAACTGTCAGTTCGGTTGGTCTGATACAAACCTCTTCCCCAGACCTCGCACAAACTTCGCAAGTGGCTATGAAACAAACTACAGAAACGGAGTTATAGGCATGAAGCTGCATGTTTTATCTGCGCTGCAAATACTTTAGAAAGGAAATACCTGTTGGATCAAATACATTTAAAAAGCAGGGAAAATTTTTGTCAAGGTATGTTTATACTAAAGTCATTGAAAACCAAAACGTGTATGAAAAAGAAGGCCCATTTTCCCTTTCTTTGTAAAAAAAAATTTTTTTTTAACATTTATTTATTTTTGAGAGGCAGAGAGAGACAGAGCATGAGCGGGGAAGGGGCAGAGAGAGGGAGACACAGAATCTGAAACAGGCTCCAGGCTCTGAGCTGTCAGCACAGAGCCTGCCATGGGGCTTGAACCATGAGATCATGACCTGAGCCAAAGTTGGACACCCAACCAACTGAGCCACTCAGGCGCCCCTGGATAAAATACATTTAAAAAGCAGGGAAAATTTTTGTCAAGGTATGTTTATACTAAAGTCATTGAAAACCGAAACGTGTATGAGAAAGAAGTCCCATTTTTCCTTTCTTTGTAAAAAAAATTTTTTTAACATTTATTCATTTTTCAGGGACAGAGAGACACAGAACTCAAGTGGAGGAGGGCAGAGAGGGAGACACAGAATCGGAAGCAGGCTCCAGGTTCCGAACTGTCAGCACAGAACCCGACACGGGGCTTGAAGCCACGAACCGTGAGATCACGACCTGAGCTGAAGTCGGACGCTTAACCGACTGAGCCACCCAGGCGCCTCAACATCCTTTCAAATTTCATTTTCTTACTGGATTTAGATGCTTTAAGAATTCACTTAATACAATTGTAACCTTCTAAGCAATGGGCCATTCCTAAAATAGCATTTCAGTTGATCCTTTGGCAAAAATAAACAAACTTCTGGAGCACCTGGGTGGCTCAGTGGGTTAAGCATCCGACTTCAGCTCAGGTCATGGTCTCCCGGTCAGTGAGTTCAAGCCCTGCATTGGGCTCTGTGCTGACAGCTCAGAGCCTGGAGCCTGCTTCAGATTCTGTGTCTCCCTCTCTCTGCTCCTCTCCCACTCATGCTCTATCTCTGTTTCTCAAAAATGAATAAACGTTAAAAAAAATAAGAAAAATAGATAAACTTTTTTTAATGTTTATTTTTGAGAGAGAGGAGAGAACACAAGTGGGGGAGGGGCAGAGAGAGAGGGAGACCCAGAATCCCAAGCAGGCTCCAGGCTCTGAGCTGTCAGCGCAGAGTCTGACGTGGAGCTCGAACCCCCCGACCGTGAGATCATGACCTGAACTGAAGGACACTTAACTGACAGAGCAACCATGGGGCCCCCCAAAAATAAATAAACTTTAAACAAAAGCTCTTAGTAATATAAGTTTAATTCTGTTCAAACAAACAATAATTGAGTTCATTTTACGGATCTACAGGAGAAAACACAAAACAGTAACACACACCCCTACCTTCTAGAAGCTTATGCTCTAGTAGAAGACAAACTTACCTCTAATAAAAGTTGCGAGCGATAAATGGTAGAAACGAGAGAGTGTATGTGTGGGAAGTGTGACTGTCTCATAAGAATTCATCTATTTTTCTAATTTTGGGCTCTCCCTAGTGGGTGTTCTAAAAGCTCACAGTTCTGTATTCCTTACTTTTGCAAATTGTCCTACTTATAATTTCATTCAATGAAATGCAGAAATACTAAATTTTTTTTTTAAAAATCTAGTTTTTAAAGACATGTCTTCTGTGACTTTATGACCTTCACCGTTTCAGACGATTGAGAAAATTATGCGCGTGGGAACATTGAGCTGGCAAATGAGACAATTCCTAATGCAATGCCGGCCCGAAAACAAATATCAAAGTAGCACAAATCCGTGGCACCACATGAAACCTGTCTGTCCATTGTTCCCACGCCTTCACCTGGCTTTCTGGGAGGTTCCGGGGTACTTTGGTTTCTGTTCACCGTCTCCAGTAATGGCCCACACTCCACCTTTTCCCCAGAGTAAAAACAGTGAAGACATCCTTCCTGGCTGTGGCGTTGGAGAGGGTGAGCAGGCCATGGGTTTCAGCACCCACATTTTTGGGGAAATGTTTCTTGATCTTTGAGTGTGTAAACACGAGAGGGGGGGAGGGGCAGAGAGTGAAGGAGAGAGAGAGAGAGAGAGCAGAGAGAGAGAGAGAGAGAATCCCAAGCAGGCTCTGCGTGAAGCCTGATGCTGGGCTTGATCTCACAAACGGTAAGATCGAGACCTGAGCTGAAATCAAGAGTCAGAGGCTTGGCCCGCCGAGCCAGCCAGGTGCCCTAGCACCCACATCTTTGTGCTTTGTAGCTGGAGGAGGAAGAGGACCCCCTGACATGCTGGGGACCCTCCTGAGAAGCCCGGCAGGTCCGCCAACGGGACTGTTGCTTCGCTGAGCTGCGGAGACAAGGGCCGGAGGGAAGACACCGTTTGTCTGGCGGGAGCGGGCCGGTGGAGGCTGATGCATCATTTCACCTCTTCCCGGAAACTTGTTACATCTGGGGGTGTGTTGTCACTCACAGACGTTAGTCTCTGGGGGCACCAGGAGCCAAGCGGTCCATAAACAAATGTGACAGCTGTCATACTTCGTGCCTCGCAAATGGCCACAATGCTCGTGTGTGTCGCAGAGCTGGCGTCCTACCCGGCAGCAAAGGCGGGAGGCTCGAGGGGCCTGGGGCTGCACCCGTCCACACCGAGTAGCGATCTGGCCCAAACGATGCCACGTGCCCAGCAAGGAAACGCTGTCCCCCTTTCCGAACCTCCCGTTTCTGTCGGACGACCATCTTCCGGTGACGCAAACTCCATCCCTGTAACCACCTGCCGCTGCTTCTTCCCGCCGATCCCCGGCAAATCTAACTCAGCCGCCGCCGATTCTCTGCTTCTGCCTTTGCAGGCAGTCTGCCGCGTGCCCTTTGACTTCAGCAGCCCCCCACCCAGGACCTCATCACCCACAACCGACCCCGGTGTGTGAGTCATAATCACCTGTGCCCACGGTCTGCTCTGCCTTTCATCGCAGCGTGTCTCTGTCGTGCGATGGCTTGGGCCTGACCTCCCCGCGTTCCCCAGCGACTCCACTTCCTGACTGCCCGGAACATTGCGCTCAGCCATTTGCACCTTCTCCGACTCCCCGGAACACTGAGGGGCTCCACCGATCTACCGGCCGTACTGTGCCTCGGATGCCAATCGCGATTGTCATCTTGCATCTTGTTTCTCTGGCTCGGTGGCAAGGTCCGTGGGGCTCTAGCGTGACGTGCAATGCCTGCAGCCGGGCAAGGGGAACGTGTTCCATTTGGAGGAACCGGTTGTCCCAACAGTGAGATGTACTTGGTGGGAATATACGAGGAAGGAGCTATTCTGTTTGCGACTTGGAGAGATGGGTCTGGAAGGATGGGCAAGAGCTTGCCATGGGGGTGAAGGAAGAGAAGACATGTAGTAGGGCGCCCTCCCTAAGGAAAGAAAAAGAAGAAGAAAACCCTCAAGGCAAGCTGCTTATGTGCGTGTGTGACAACATCCCTCACGACCTTGTAACATGAGACCACTTCATCAGACTGCGTGTTTGTGTGTTCCCACATATGGGAGACGAAGAAGTGGAAAATATGTAAACAACTACGCCACATGGCGTTTGGGGCTCAGTGCTTCGGGGACGAGCCCAACTGAGCCAGGGCCGGCACGAATCAAGTTGCTTCCTGGAAGGAAAAGGCTCGGAGTCATGACTCTCTGTATTCATGACTCTCTGTATGAGACACCTGCTACAATATGGGAGAGAGGCATGATGGGAGATTCCTTTGGAGTCATAGCAGAAGCCAGAGGGTGCTTCATCGGCTGCAGGAACACCCTGTGGCTCTGTCCTGCGGTCACCCCCACCTGGGCTTCCGCAGGCTGGAGATGGCACGCTGGCTGTGGGAAGCTGAAGCAAGAAAACTGAGGGGGTTCCTTCTCTTTTGCTTCCCTCTCACATGGTCCGAGTTTGCTCGTTTGCAAATAAGGATTTGACTCTGAACAAGATGGCTTCTGCCTTGTCTTGTCTTCTTGCAGCCAAGTCCTGGCTCAGATCTTCCCTTCGGCCACGAGGTCATCTCGCTGAGTTCTCCAAGCCTCACTTTCCACCCAGCCTGTTTCTGCAAGGGCTACTTCGCGTCAGATGGCCCCGCAGGACCCTTCACAGCCGTCAGCCTTCCGGGCGACCCCACCTGGACACGGCCAGCTTGTCTGACTTTTTTCTACAGCTCCTGTTTTCCCATTTCATCTTTGTGTCTTCTGTCCCCTGCGGGCACGTAGGGCTTCTGAGGGATGTCTCTTCGTCTTGATGGTCACAGGGCTCTGCCTTCTGTTTATTGGCATATCATGAGTCGAAGGGACAATTCTAAAGTGGCTTCTGTGGTTTCTGGGGAAATGGACGCTGCTTTGGAGAAAGGTGTGGGGGGAGGGGGAAATAACTTCCCCAAAGATGACAGTCTTTGAGTCCCAAGAGTCGGGCTACCTTGGGGACACACCTAGAATAGTTTCACGTGAGAGACGGTGGCATGGGTGGGGACACACTCATCTACTTTCGTCCTTCAGCGGCCAGTGCAGGCTGATTGCAGGGATCGCATCAATTTCCACAGCACACTGGCTGTAACACAGCGCTTTAGTGCACACAGTAGGTGCTCAATGAATAAACGCTCACCGTGTGTTTATAACGATTGTTTTGGGGGCGCCCGGGTGGCTCAGTCAGTTAAGTGTCCGACTCAGGTCATGATCTCGCAGTTGGTGAGTTTGAGACAGCTCAGAGCCTGGAGCCTGCTTCGTTTTCTGTGTCTCCCTCTCTCTCTGCCCCTCCCCTGATTGCTCTCTGTCTCTCTCTGTGTCTCAAAAATACTAATGAAAAAAAATAAAATAAAATGATTGTTTTTAATTTAAAAGTGTTTTCATCTAAAAATAAATTTAATGAATTACTGACACAGGCTACAATGTGGATAAGCCTCAAAAACACGCTGAGTGAAAGAAACCAGAGACAGAAGGTCACATATCGCATGATTTCATTTCTACGAAATGTCCAGAATAGGTAAATCATTAGAGACAGAAAGCAGATTAATGGTTGCTTGGGGCTGGAGCAAAGGGGGAATGGAATGAGGAGTGGCTGTTTAATGGCTACAAGGTTTCCTTTGGGAATGATGAACACGTCCTGCATCAACATAGAGGAGAAGGTTGCACAACTCTATATATGTACACGGAATTGCATGCTTAAAAAAAACTTATTTTATGTTATGTGACTTTCATCTTAACTTCCCCCAAAAGTAAGGAAAAGGTCTCATTAAAGTTTCTGAAATATAAAACTTTCTTCTTGCAAAATAAAACTTAATTAGTATTTGAAAAGGTAGCCAAACATCCCCCCCAAAAGGAAACTGGGGAAGAAATACACAAGGCTCTCCCACTTGATACTTGGCTTCAGTTTAATTTCAGACATAGCAACACAGCAAAGAGAAACAAACTCCATGCGCCATCAGACCCACTGCAGATATACATCCTACTGTGTGCGCCTTCAGATCCCACCACACATTTGCCAGAACCGTCCTCAGAGCCACGCAGCGTGAAACCCCAACACTGACTGCTCGAGCTTCTTGGGGCAAAGAACCATTATTATCATTTTTCCTCGATAGAAGCAGTAAATGCAATCAACTAATAGAATAACCATAAACAATGCTGGATATTGTTCATAGCAAACTGAAAGCTGCATGAACCTATGGGGTTTAGTGTTCCCGGAAATACAGGTGAGCTGTTGACAAGGAGCCTGCTAGACAAAACCAAGGAGAAGAGATACAAAATGTATCTATAGTGAGGGATGGAATTAGAAAACATTCAAGAGGGAAATGCGAGTACTCTGATATTCAACTCTTAAAACGCTACATCTTTCTGCCAGAAGCTGCTTGAAAAAGAATAAAGTAAAGTGTAACAAAAATAACTATTGTAGGGGACAAGGGTGGAGGGGGCAGAGAAGGGAGGGACACTGAATAAACAGCTCAGATTAGGGAGGTGAAATTTTTGTTGACTGTTAGTTGCTAGTTTTACATTCTATGGCAGGTGTGAACTACCCCAGGCTTGGGTTAGGTTGGATTTTTGTCTTTAAATTCTGAGGTGTAACTTACATACAGTTAGTGCAATAACACCCAGTGTGTTTTATCCAAGTACGCACCTGCATCAGCCACATGAAGACATGGTCTTTTCTAGAAAGGGCCTTCACTCCCCATCTTAGTCAATTCTCCCATGGAAGTTTGCTAACACTCCGGATTTCTCTCACCTGTTCCTTACTTTTATCTGCACTCATTCAGGTTTTAATGAAGGCTTTTGATTTCCAATGACTCTATGGCAAAATGTTTATTCTAAGTATGGCTGGAAGAATAACAAATGCATTCTCTTCTAGAGTCTCAGGAATCACTTTGCTGTCTTCCAGACATCTTTTTCCATTAGACCCCTTTGAAAATGTACGCCTCATGAGTGTGAAATGAGCAAATGTAAAAGAACCCATAGCCCAGCAGACAGGAGGTAGGAGAGGTGGGTGGAATGTGTAGGTGTATTTTTCCCTCTGCTGCATTTATGTTTCTCCCCACTTCTCTGCTTAAACAGCTCCAGATCAATAGGAAAAAAAAAAAAAACCCAAATGATGTGCACCCTACGAGGGTGGTTTTTCCTCTCTTACAGAACGTTTTCTAGTTATGTAAAAACATCAGCTCTGAAAAGCATAATGCATTCATTCCCACCAAAAATAGTGCATTAGGGTTTATTAGCATTTGGGAACTTCAAGTAATGGAAAATTGAGCCACATAAAAAGAGACACATGATTAGTACATCTGCATTTAGCACCGTTTTATTAAGCAGCTGCCACTGCCGGTTGACAAGTCAGCCAGACAAGTTGACCTGATTCACCTTCCCTAAAAGCTCCCATGAAAACAAAAAGTTCTCTAAGCGGATCAAAATAGCTATGAAAATAAATACGATATCTCGCTACAGGTTCAATGGGCTCTAAAAAGGCTTCAGAAGATATTAAATGTTTTAAACAGAAAGGCGGTTAAAAATAGAGAGGAAATGTAAATAAACCAGGTTTTTTTCTTTTCAAGTTATTTTGGGGCTGAAATTTGCAGGTGGAGGAAGATGAGTCAGTAATGCTTAAAACCAATCTTTCCTTCCATTTCGTTTCATTACAGTCTTAATCAAAGGCTGTTCGAAAACCGTCACTACCCCATGATGTTGGGGTAAAAGGTTTGACTATATACTCTCAGGGTCGGTGACTGAATTCAGGCCAGCCGAGGAAGAGCAAATGGGGGTTTTCCACAGCTCTTTCTCCCCTCATTCTCGCACCCTGAAAGTGTGTTGGATCGACTATAGGGGGGCCCCCATGATGCCCACCCCCCGCTGTTTACGTTTATATTTTATTGTATTTGTACAGAACCTAATGTCACTCGCCATCGACAATTCCATTTCTCCCTATCCACCCTCTGTCCCCACACCTATCATTGTCCTCCTGGTTCAAAAAGTAAGATAATACAGAGATAAAAGAATATTGCATGATTCTACTCCTATGACGTATGTAGAATAAGTAAACTCATCGACACAGAAAGTAGGAGAGTAGTTACCGGGGCCTGGGGGAGTTAGGGGCACAGACTTATTGCTTAATGAGAGGAGAGATTCTTTTGGGAATGATGACAAAGTTCTGGAAGGGGTACAGTGGCGATAAATACACTGAATACCACAAAAGTGTGCACTTCACGATGGTTAAAATTGGGGCATGTGAGTGGCTCAGTGGGTTAAGCGTCCCACTCTTTTTTTTTTTAATTTTTAAGTTTATTTATTTATTTTTGAGAGAGAGACAGAGGGAGGGAGCAGGGAAGAGGCAGAAGGAGAGGGGGAGAGAGAATCCCAAGCAGGCTCCACCCTGTCAGCACACGGGGCTTGAGCCCACAAACCACGAGACCATGACCTGAGCTAAAACCAAACGTCAGACGCTTAACCGACTGAGCTGCTCAGGCACCCCAAACATCCGACTCTTGATTTCAGCTCAGGTCTTGATCTCAGCATTTATGAGATTGAGTCCCGCATCGGGCTGACAGTGTGGAGCCTGCTTGGGGTTCTCTGTCTCCTTTTCTCTGCCCCTCCCAAGCGTTCTCTCTCTGTCTCTGTCTCTCTCTCTCTCTCAAAATAAGTAAACTAAAAAAGAATAAATAAAATGATTAAAAATGGCGAACTTTGTGTTATATATATTTTCACATACTAACAGATGCAAACAAATATGATAATGATTTATAGATCTACTTCTCTCTTGTATTAGGAGACCCAAACATGGAAATGCTGTAAGGGCCCCGGAGGAATCAGTCGATCGCGGAGATGACAGCCTCAGAGGAGGAAGAAAGATCAGGGCAGGGGACTCAGTCCACCGACTCTCAATTTTCATGGTGCTCGGGCACTAGGTGAAAAGTCCCATTGGCGGATGGCCAAGAGGACCAGGTGGCGGGAGTGGGGCGCAGCCAGTGTTTGCGTGGGGCTTTGCTTAGGGACCCTGAAATATAACCGTGCTGCCACATCCACGTCGGAGATGGCGGGTGGGAGCCAGAGGTGGAAGGGAAGGGCCCCTGGGAAAGGGATTGGGGGGCTGCAGGAGGCCGAGATGGCTTGAAGCCTGGGGTGCTGCCTGCAACAGGGAGCCTGGAGCAGAGGAGAAAGGCAGAGTGGCTCTCACAGGGGCCGGATCCACACCTCCAAGGAAGCCGGTCACGGTGTCCTCTGCTCCCTGAACACGTACAGCTTCTCCCGGAACAAAGAGCTTCCCACGGAGGCTGGTGGGACAAAGGCGTTGCGTGTTCCGCGATACCACAGGCAGGGACTGGCTGCACACCGTGGTGTCCCCACCTCCACGGTCATGCTCGTCCTTAGCCCCAGCAGGACGCTTTCTGGGGCACACGATTTGGATGCAGTAAACGGTGCGTTTTAAAAGTTGGGGTCTAGGATTCTGAGGCTACTGAGTCTGGGGTTGCAAGCAGTGATTTTTAAAATTTATTTAAAAATTTTTTTAATGTTCATATATTCTAGAGAGAGAGAGAGACAGAGTGCGAGCAGGGGAGGGGCAGAGATAGGGAGACACAGAATCGGAAGCAGGCTCCAGGCTCTGAGCTGTCAGCACAGAGCCTGACGTGGGGCTTGAACCCAAGAACCGTGAGATCACAACCTGAGCTGAAGTCGGACGATTAACTGACTGAGCCGCCCAAGCCATGATTTTAAAGCAGGACACCCTGGCTCTGAATTTCCAGTCCAGCCCGACCGGCTGTGGCAATGTGCTGTATAAGTGACTGCACACGGCTGCACTCCAGACTCTGCCTCTGACAAGCGGGGTCACCTCGGCCTCTTCTCCTGGGGCAGGTTTGAGAGGAAGATAATCCGCGTTCAGCACTATGCTGAGTGCTTGGTACCCAGTAACTTCTCAACAAATTGAAGGTATGATGATTCCACTGAAATACGGATCTCAGATGACTACAAGGAATGTGAGCACGATATTGATGATACGACTTTGAGGACTTTTGTGCAAAATCCAAAATAAAACAGCTACAGAAACATTGAGAGAAAGGGACCATTCTGGGAATGATTAAGGGGCTGATTCCCTGAAAATATGAACCCTTAGGCCAGGGAGGAGATTCCCCAACTTGAAAGCAAGGAGAACCACGGGGAGAACTTGTCACCCCCACGTGGCTGGGCCCCGACCCTTGAGTTTGTGACTCAGCAGGTGAGACCCACGACTTATTTCCTACAGGTTCCCAGGAGATGCTGACTCTGGTCTGAGGAACGCACTTTGAGAACGGCTACCCTGCGGAAAGTCAGTATCGGAATGCTATTAATAGCTCAAGCATTTAGCCAACATTTGGGGGATTGTGAGGGCACATTTGGCACAGGGCTGAGGAATACCAGAAGCATTGTAGACGTCATTTCTGCTGAAGGACCAGGGAGCCCAAGAGCACATAAGCCAACCCCACACTGGAGTGAGTGCTCTACCAGGGGCCTGCGGACAGGGCTGGGGCTGGGTCCTGGCCAGGGTCCCTGCCCTTCCTGGGGAGGACAGGGGACCTGCTAGAAGCATGAGGTTGAGATTCAGGTAAGTGAAGGGCTTAGGATGGGTGTTGTCAGTGTTAGAATATAACAGCCCCCGGGGCGCCTGGGTGGCTCAGCCAGCTCAACATCCGATTTCAGCTCAGGTCATGATCTCACAGTTCCTGAGTTCGAGCCCCGCGTTGGGCTCTGTGCTGTCAGCTCAGAGCCTGGAGTCTGCTTCCGATTCTGTGTCTCCTTCTCTCTCTGCCCCTCCCCGACTCGTGCTCTGTCTCTCCCTCTCTAAGACAAAAAAAAAATTTTTTTAATAAAAAAAACCCCAGCTCCCTAATTGCGCTAGAAAGTGATTGTAAAAGGGCTTCTGCAGGGAATCTGTCTGATTTCTCTCCTACCTACCCCTCCCTCTTCACTGAGGCTGCATGAGTAAACTACAAAAGGAATGCAACTCCTCTATTCTTTTCATCCTAGCATTAAAAAGAAGATATAAAGTAGTGCAACACTGAGGATATGTGTTCCCTGGTGAATTGTTTTTCCACTTAACTCCACATTTAGAGGCTTCAAACAACACGCATGTATTATCTCATGGTTTCCTGGGCCAGGAGTCTGGGCAAGGCATAACTGCATCCTCTGGTCAGGTACTTACCAGCCTGGAGTCAAGCTGAGGGCCTGACCGAGGCTGTCAACTCCTAGAGAATTGTCTTTTTCATAGGCAGCTCACAAGCAGCTGTTTGCTTTGCCTTTGAGTTCAGCAGGAGAGTTTCCCCACTTTTATAAGGTCATCTGATTACATCAGGCTCACCCTTTTATAAAGATCACCTGACCAGGTCAGGCCCACCAAGGACGTCTCCCTTTTGATTGACCCGGAGCCAACTGCATAGTTACCTAATCACAGGAGTTACATCTCATCTCATCCAGAGCTCACACACACAATCAAGGGAAGAAGATTTTGCGCCTTTAAAGTTCCATGTAGATACGGTATTCACCACATCTGCTCTCATTCCGTTGGCCAAAGCGAGTCAGTGAATGAAGCCCAAGGCCCAAGGGGCAGGAAGGACGCTCCACAAGCAGAGGCATAAGACGTGGGCTGGGAGGAACTGTCAACTGAGAGACAACAGTGCCATTTCCCACACCCAGCTCCCTTACATCCAGCTTCCTCCTGGATTCCCTTGACCCCACCCACCTCTCCCTACATGGCCCCTTCATTGAACTCTCTTCTTTAACCCTTCCTTTGTGCATGTCATCTGTTTCCTGTAAGGACGCTGGTTGATACACCAGACCTGAACCCCACCTAAGTGCCTGAGTGCACACTAGAATCTGCCTCCCATCTTTTGACTTTTTTTTTTTTTTTAATTTTAGAGAGAGAGCAAGCATGAGGGAGTGGGGGAGAATCTTAAGGACACTCATGCTCAGTGCAGAGTCAGACACAGGGCTCCATCCCATGACCTAAGGTCCCGTGACCTGAGCTGAAATCAAGAGTCGAACACTCAACTGACTGAGCCACCCAGATGCGTCTTGAGTCTTGTTTCCAACGTTCTACTCAAAGCTCATAATTTATTATAAACACACCTCCGTGTTACTACAGTAAAGAACAGCCATCAGAGCAAGCACACAGAGAAATAGTTCTTTTACAGCAGAGAACTCTTATTTCTTCTAGAAGCGTACTTAGATCTTTAGTGTTGAGACTGGGTGTTCAGTTATAACCTTTATGCCAATTTCCAGCTCAGTTCCTGATGCAGTTTAATAACTTAGTTATCTTAATACCAAGGAAGAGAGAAACACTACAGATGGGAATTTATGTTATTAACAAATTAGAACAATGAGAAATTCTCATAAGTTATCCATGGTGAAAAATTAAGAAAAATGTTTTTTAATGTTTATTTGTTTTTGAGAGAAACAGAGACAGACAGACAGAGCACGAGTGGGGGAGGGGCAGAGGGAGACACAGAATCCGAATCAGGCTCCAGGCTCTTGAGCGGTCAGCACAGAGCCCCACGCAGGGCTCAGTCTCACAATGGTGAGAACATGACCTGAGCTGAAATCAAGAGTCAGATGCTCAATGGACTGAGCCACGTAGGTACCCCTGGTTGGTCTTTTAAATTTTAGCAACACAAGACCCACGTTTTAAGATCACACACTGCTTCTTAACAACTGGGTGACTTTAGACAAGTCTGTTAGCCACTTGGAGCCTCACTCAGATTGTCTTTAGATGAGGAAACTGAGGTTTTTCTGGGGTGTCTGGGTGGCTCAGTTGGTTAGGGGTCAACTTCATCAGGTCACGATGTCATGGTTCATGAGTTCGAAGCCCGCATTGGGCTGTCTGCTGTCAGCACAGAGCTCACTTGGGATCCTCTGTCCCCCACCTCTCTCTGCCCCTCCCCCGCTCACCCTCTCTGTCTCTCAAAAATAAACATTTTTTTAAAAAATGAGGTTTTTCTGTTTCCTGCAAAAGTCACTGGGTTACCAGAGGAAATATTATTTTTATTTCTCTTTATGTTAATATCAGGGTTACTGGTAAGCCATATGACCATGCACTGAAATGTTATCTCCCACACAATGCCACACATGGGGGAACTTCATTTCCCTTTTTTTTTTTTTCAACGTTTATTTATTTTTGGGACAGAGAGAGACAGAGCATGAACGGGGGAGGGGCAGAGAGAGAGGGAGACACAGAATCGGAAACAGGCTCCAGGCTCCGAGCCATCAGCCCAGAGCCTGACGCGGGGCTCGAACTCACGGACCGCGAGATCGTGACCTGGCTCAAGTCGGCCGCTTAACCGACTGCGCCACCCAGGCGCCCCTCATATTTCCCTTTTAAGGCAAACAGGAGGCTTTGCTAAGTGCTCTCCTCAGTGTGAAAGAGAGAGCATGAGAAGCCTAGAGTGTTCCAGCCCGCCCCTGGGGAGGCTGAATGTGTGCAGACAACCCCTGCTCATCGGGTAGGCCCATTACCTTCTTATTTATGGAGCTTTGCAAGAACATTGCTCTGTTTCACACTCACCTCCGGGGACGATTCCACGCCTCCCTTAACAAGACTTTCAGAAGTTGTGCTAAATATAAACGTGAAAATTACAGAACCACCTGGTCCAACAAGGGATCTGCCCGGCCGGCGGGGCCCACGCTCATTTCGCGGGGCATCGGATCACCTGCTCCCTGCTTTCTCGGCTCGCTGGACGTGGCTTCCTGCCGGCCCTTGAGAACCTGGCTCTTCTTCTTCCTTTCTGCCCTGCAAAATCCCCGGGAAGCTTCACAGAGTGGACATGACATATGCTCTTCTAGAATTTCCACCCTCAAGAGCAGAGGGTAAAGCCTGACGTTACGCTAATCCCCAGAATATCGTTGCTTCCCCTTAGTTGTGATAAAATCCAGGAACCAGGTCACGGCCCTCGTGACAGCACTGAGCTGAGCGGCGGTGGGGCATTAGGAGGACGTCCACTGTGGCGATCAAAAGCTGATCCTAGCTGTTAACTCAGTTGCCCGATGTCACACAGCTAAAGGGAAGGCTGGCCTTCAAACTCAGCCTTCTTTCTTTCCTTATTCCTTCCTTTCCCTCCCTCCTTTCATTCATTCATTCATTCTTCCTTTCTTCTTTCCTTCCTTCCCTTCTTCCTTCCTTCTTTCCTCCTTCTTTCCTTTCTTTCCCTCCCTCCCTCCATTCATTCATTCATTCATTCTTCCTTCCTTCCTTTCCTTCCTTCCTTCCTTCCTTTCCCATGTCCCTTTCTTTCTTCCATTCATTCTTTCTTCTTTCCTTCCTTCCCTCCTTCCTTCCTTCTTTTCTTTCTTTCCCTCTTCTCTTTTTCTTTCTTTCTCTTTTCTTTTTTAATTCTTTTTTTATCCCCTCTAGGATGTTTTGAGTATCAACAATGCCTATTTAGGCTGACAGCTCAGGGTGGTTTCCCCTTGAGGAGGTTGGGAAAGGGGCTACTTAGGTCTGGCAATGTCCTCCTTTTTTCCTTTTAAAAATTTTGTTTAGTGTTTATTTATTTTTGAGAGAGAGGGAGAGACAGAGTGTAAACAAAGGAGGGGCAGAGTCACAGGCAGACACAGAATCTGAAGCAGGCTCCAGGTTCCGAGCCGTCAACACACAGCCTAATGTGGAGCTTGAACTCACAAACCGTGAGATCACGACCTGAGCCGAAGTCAGAGGCTTAACCAGCTGAGCCACCCAGGTGCCCCTAATGTCTTCTTTCTTACCACGAATGCGGGTTACACAAGTGCGTTCAGTTTAAGAAAATACATTGAGCTGCATACTTAACGTTTTTGTATTTTTCGGTATATATTCTTCCATAACAAGTTTAAAAACTAGTGCTCATAATAAACTGTAAACAAGGCGTAAAGGGAGCTAGAAACTTTCCCTCCGATACGCTCCCCTGTTGCACAAATATAACTTGTGAACTGGCCTTTGTACTACCCATTTTGTTACTTGGCAGGCTAAAGAGATACTTCTATGATGGCCAGCAATCCCACTTAGAATGAATTGGACAGTAGGGTCTTGAAGAGATATTTACATACCCACATTCATAGCAGAATTGGTCACAGCAGCGAAAACGTGGAGCGGCCCAAATGCCTACCGATGGATGAACAGAATGTGGTCGGTACGTAGGATGGAATATTATGTAGCCTGGAAATGTAAGGACATTCCACCATCACAGTGTGGACGAAGCTTGAGAACATTATGCCAAGTGACATAACCGGTCACGAAAAGGCCACTACTATATGGCTCTGCGTCTGTAAGGCATCTAAAGTACTCACAGGAGGGGCGCCTGGGTGGCGCAGTGGGTTGAGCGTCCGACTCTTGACTTCAGCTCGGGTCATGACCTCACGGATCGTGTGAGTTCAGGCCCCACACCGGGCTCTGCACCGACACTGCTTCTCTTCTGTCTCTCTGACAGGGATTCTCTTCTGTCTCTCTGCCCCTCCCCCGCCCATTCTTTCTGTCTCTCTCTCAAAAATAAACAAACTTAAAAAAAGAAGTACTCAAAGACATAAAAGCAGCAAGTAGAATGGTGGTTGCCAGGGGCTGTGGGAGCGAGGAAGAGGGAGTGGCTTCTTCGTATCAAGCCGGTTTTGCAAGAGGAAACACTTCTGGGCACCCGCCTCACGGCAGTGTGAACATCCTTCACACTACTGAACCCTACGCTCAAAGATGGTACATTTTATGTTATGAGGTTTGTTTCTTTACCACAATTAAAACATGGGGCGCCTGGGTGGCTCAGTCGGTTGAGCGTCCGACTTCAGCTCAGGTCATGATCTCGCGGTCCACGAGTTCGAGCCCCTCGTCGGGCTCTGGGCTGATGGCTCAGAGCCTGGAGCCTGCTTCCGATTCTGTGTCCCCCTCTCTCTCTGCCCCTCCCCCGTTCATGCTGTGTCTCTCTCTGTCTCAAAAATAAATAAACGTTAAAAAAAAATTACCACAATTAAAACAGAGATAACCGTGAAAACATCCCAGTCCTATTGATTTTTCTCGATCTGTATCTCTTAAATACATAAAATTGCTTTCCAGTTAATTGTCCCTTATGGCAAGGAAAGAAAAGAGCACGAGGCACGTAATTGGTGGTCGTGTCTCGTGCGCGACGTGCGTGGATGTATCTACACCTCTCTTTCCTCTCGGACGTTCCTTTGGAAAACGTGCTGCCCGGAGAGGGGCTTTCTTAAATGGCTGCTTAATGAGCTGTGGATTCCTCACCTGCACTCTACATCCGGCCACACACTGATCGGGTTTGGGGGGGACAATACTGCCAGTCAGTTCAAGGCCCACTGTGACGCTCGGAGACCACGGTTCCTCAAACGGTGTTGCCACCTGAGCAGCAAATCGCCTGTGTCCCTCTGAGTTCTCTTGTTCCGCTAAGGTCATCATAAAGAGCGGGGGATCCGGGCACCTGTGTGGCTCAGTCGGTTGAGCGTCCGACTTCGGCTCAGGTCACCATCTCATGGTTGGTGGGTTCAAGCCCCGTGTTGGGCTCTGTGCCGATAGCTCAGAGCCTGGAGCCTGCTTTGGATTCTGTGTCTCCCTCTCTCCCTGTCCCTCCCCCGCTCATGCTCTGTCTCTAAAGAATAAAATAAACATTAAAAAAAAAATAAAGACCAGGGGATCCACAGAGGCCTTTCCTCATGTCGGTTTGCAGGTGCTCATGAAGGGTGTGTGCCCCCCTGTCCAGGCAACACTAAAGGAGGGGCGCTCGGCTGACCACTCCTGTTCAGTGTGTTCGTTACCACCTTCGAGGGACTCTCAAGGATGTTACCCACTCTTGCCTCTCCTCTCTGTGGCTGGTGAAGACGTCCCCCCTCATACTTCTCATGTTTCTTCTTCAGCGGGTTCCCTTCCTCCTCACAGGCCCCCGGTAAGCACTCAGCTATGTTTTCCTATCAGAAGAGTGCTGGTGACTCAGTCAGTTGAGCGTCCGACTCTTGATCTCGGCTCAGGTCGTGATCTCACAGTTTGCGAGTTCGAGCCCCGCATCAGGCTCTGCGCTGGCAGTGTGGAGCCTGCTTAGGATTCTCTGTCTTCCTCTCTCTCTGCCCCTCTCCTCGACGACTGTCTATCTTTCTCTCTCTCAAAATAAATAAATTAAAAAATATTAAAATACAAAGAGTCAGTGCTATGCACACTCACTACAATAGCTGTAATCAAATAAACTAAGAAACAGGTGCCTGGGTGTGGCTCAGTCTGTTGAGCATCCAACTCTTTTGTTTTTAGTTCTTATTTATTTATTTTGAAAGAGAGAAGTTCGAGTGAGGGAGGGGCAGAGAGGGAGGGAGGGAGGGAGCGAGAATCCCAAGCAAGCTCTGCACTGTCAGCACAGAGCCCAACATGAGGCTCAAACTCACAAAATGGGAGATCATGACCTGAGCGAAAGACGGACACTTAGCCGACTGAGCTCCCCAGGCGCCCCAGCGTCGAACTCTTGATATTGGCTCATGATCTCGTGGTGGTGAGATCCAGCTTCTCTGCTTGGGATTCTCTCTCTCCCTCTGTCTTCCCCTGCCCCCCCCCATCTCAAAATAAATAAATAAATAAATAAGCATAGAAAACAAACAAACAAAATAACAAGCTTTGGCGAGGGCATGGAGAGGCTCTATCTAGCACGTTGCCAGTGCGAGTGGAAAACGGTGTGGTGGCTCCTCACAAAATTAAACATAGCATTCCTTCGAGGCAATAATTCAACTTCTAGGCCTCTGCCGGAAAGAAGTGAAAGCAGGAACCCAGACAGATACTTGCGCAGCAATGTTCTTGCAGCAAGTTTTGCCATGGCCAAGAGCTGGATTCAGATCCAGCGGCCAAACCCAGCCGACGAACGGAGAAACAACTGCGGACCATCCGCACGATGGACAACTCTTCACCCTGAACAAGGAAGGAGTGGGGGTCTGATACATGCTACCACTCGGCTGGACTGCGAAACTACTGCACGGGTGAGATCAGCCGGGCACGCAAGGGCAGGTGTTGTAGGACTCCACTCGGACGGACTGTGTACAATGCGCAAGTACAGACACAGACAATGGATTCGCAGTCACCAGGGGGGAGGAGGGAATGGGGACTTGCTGTGTCTTTGCTGACGCTGGGAAGATGCAGACATCCTGGAGACGCATGTTGCTGATGTTTGCACAACGGTGTGAAAGTCCTTATTGAGCTGTGCTTAAAAATAGTCCAAATGGCACGTTTTAGATTATGTAAATTTGACCACAATAAAAGACAGTTTTAAAAAAGAGTGGGTGATGAGAACAGTGACAGGTCCAGGGGACAGTGGCAAAAGCCACCAGGAGAGGAGAGGGTGCAAGGGCAGGCCTGGGGGAAGAGAGTGGCCTCCACTCCTCCCATGATCCTTTGCATTCTCTGCCTTGGGAGGGAATGGGAGGGGACAGAAGGCGGTGGGAGGGGGATCCACTCTTCCTGGGCATTCCCTCCCTCCCCCATCTCCCACCGTCCCATGCTGATCCCTGAACCTCACCGCGCTGGTCTCCTGTGGCTACTGTAAATAATCCTAGGCAGGGTGGCTTGAAACAACCCCGTTTTATTCTCTCACGATTCCGGAGCTCAGAAGTCTACAAGGGGTCAGTAGGGCTGGTTCCGTCTTGAGACTCTTGGGAACAATCCACTGTCTTGCCTCTTCCAGCTTCTAGAGGCGCCTGCGTTGCTGGGCTCCTGGTCGCTCCATCCGTGCTCCCAGCCAGTGGGACGCCATCTGTGAACTTCTGACTCTGTCCACTGCTTCCTCATGCCTCCCTCTCTTCCTCTGAACTTCTGGGTCCTAATAAAACCCCTAGAGATGACCCTGAGCTTCCCCACATTATCCAGCATCACCCCCCATCTCAAGATCTGTAACTTAGACCTGCAAGGTCCCTTTTGCCATGTAAGGTCACAGACTCAAGGGTTCTCAGGATTAGGACGTAGACCTCTTTGGGAGTGTTTACTCTGCCCACCACACTCTCCTGTCCCTCCACTCCAGCCCGTCTTTCTCCCATGGGTCCTGTCTCCCAAGCTAACGCATCGTGCAAAGTCCCCGTCCCCATCCCAGTTCGTAATCTCCAGACCTCTGAACCCCCATTCTGGCTGCGCATGCCTTATCTGGAACCCCGGTGTTAAGAGAGTGAAGCAACTGTTGTCTACTGAAGGGGTCTCTCTCCCTTCGCCTCCATCTCTCCCCGTATGGACTCGTGGCGCGTGGAGATCCTGAATTCCAAACTGGCTCACCTACCAAAGACATTTCTCCAGACACGCCCTGAGACAGGGGGACGAAATTCCAAACTATTGCCAAGCCTTCAGGGACAGTGTGGGAGGAAGGGGCTTTCGTTGTCTGGCCTGGACATTAATTTCACGGGAAAGTATGTCTTGTGATCCAGGCAAATCACTTACCAATTAACAGTGTCAGAAGCCAGCCTGGCTGTGCCAGGATGCTCAGCTGACGTCTAGTGTCATACATCCAAACATCTGAGGCCAATACATAAAATAACTAAGCAAACATAAAACGCACCAGGAAGGCTGGGGCAAGGCAAAGTGAGCGGGCCGCAGAAGCCTGACATCCATTTGGAGAAGCTGTTCGCGCAGTCAAAACAAACAAAACATTCAGAACTGCAAATTATTTAATGAACCAAACATTTCCTCTGACTTGCCTGGTCCTCTCTTCTAGCAGACATCACCAGAGAGGCGGAGCTTTCCAGAGTCAACCAGAGGTCACTTTTCTCATGGCGGCTCACCCGTAATTGAGGCCTACTCTGACCAGTACAGTTTTGAGGAACAAAAATTCATTAGAAAAAAAAAATTTTAATTTTAGTTTTGAGAGAGACAGGGACAGAGACAGAGAGACAGAGCACAAGCAGGGGAGAGGCAGAGAGAGGAGGAGACGCAGAATCAGAAGCAGGCTTTAGGCTCTGCGCTGTCAGCACAGAGCCCGACGCGGGGCTTGAACCCATGAACCGCAAGATCATGATCTGAGTTGAAGTCAGACACTTACCCGACTGAGCCACCCAGGGGCCCCTAGGCATAAAATTTATTTTCTAGCTGGGCTCTGTTTCTTTCTGGGACACTTGGCCTTTCGCTGGGACTTACATCTCCATGTTCTGGTGTTTGCTGGCTCAAAACCATATATTCTCTGCTGGATCTACTCTGCTCCACCAGGGAGACTCTCAAATTCCAGAACCTTCTGACATTTCCCTCCATCTTCAAGACTCACCTGGTCTGTGTCCTTGGCTAATGAAATACAACAATCCGTGTAGGTGCACCTGGCTGACTCGGTCAGGAGATCACGTGACTCTTGATCTCAGGGCTGTGAGCGAGAGCCCCATGTTGGGTGTAGAGATTACTTAAAAATAACATCTTTAAAAAATAAAAATAATAGGGCGCCTGGGTGGCGCAGTCGGTTGAGCGTCCGACTTGAGCCAGGTCACGATCTCGCGGTCCGTGAGTTCGAGCCCCGCGTCGGGCTCTGGGCTGATGGCTCGGAGCCTGGAGCCTGTTTCCGATTCTGTGTCTCCCTCTTTCTCTGCCCCTCCCCCATTCATGCTCTGTCTCTCTCTGTCCCAAAAATAAATAAAAAACTATAAAAAAAAATTAAAAAAAATAAAATAAAAATAATAGAAAAAGAATCGGTGTAGGGGCGTCTGGGTGGCTCAGTCGGTTAAGTGTTGAACTCGTGGTTTCAGCCCAGGTCACGATCTCACAGTTCACGAGTTTGAGCCGATAGCACGGAGCCTGCTTGGGATTCTCTCTTTCTCTCTTTCTGCCACTCCCTCGCTTGCTCTCTTTCGCAAAATAAATAAACTTTAAAAAAGTAAAAAAAAAAAAAAAAGAATCAGTATAATAGGGTCTGTCTGGGCAGGAAACAGGGGGCTCCTCACAGCGGGTAATTTGAGGTGACTTTCCTAAAGGCCTGGTTTATAAAACGACGGGCATGGCCTGGGGGAGGGCTTCTCAAGCTTTTCCTCAAGACGTATCCCTCACGGAGAAGTGCTTGAGAGTCTCACTTGATCCCTGGTTCATTCTTTGTTGTGGGGAACGTCCTACCCATCGTGCGATACATAGCAGCACCCTTGCGTAGATTTGGGGCCCTAGAGCCAAGGCCTTTAAATTGTGAAGACCTACAAGAATTCATTTGCTGTCTGCACACGTCGACCAACCTTGAGTAGCAAGATGCCGTCTGGGAGCCCCGGCTTCACTTTGCCTGAAACGTTCCAAAGAACGTAGCAGGAAATAATCTGCCATCACTGCTCACATTTTATGGGTTGAATTGTGTCCCCTCCCTCCGCCCAAAAGACTTGTGTCCCAGCCTCTAAGGCTTGTGAATGTTCCCTTCCTCGGAAATAGGGTCTTTGAGGATGTGATCGAGTTGAGATGAGGTCCTACTGGATCAAGGTGGGCCCTAATCCAGTATGACTGCTGTCCTGAGGAGAAGCAGAGATGACAAACAGAGAGAGACACGCACGGAGGCAAGACAATGCTAAGACACTCGGGAGAACAAAGATCGTGCGATGGCAGAGATGGCGAGGGATGGGGTCACAAGCCAGGGGACAGCCAGGATGGCTGGCTACCCCAGAAGGTGTGACGGGCACGGAACGGAGTCTCCTCCACGGCCCTCACGGGGAGCGTGGCGCTGCCGTGACACTTGAGTGTGGACTTCTGTCCTGCAGACTGGGACAGAATAGGTCTCTGTTGTTTTATGCACCTGCTTTGCAGCCCTTGGAAACTCATCCAGGATCCCTCCCCCTATTGTTACGGACTGTGCCAAATGTGATCGCACGAGGGTCTTTGCCACGCTCTTTGTCCTCACTAGGTCTTGCTCTCCTGCGTCTCATGAACATAGAGACGCAAACCCACTGGCCTGACCTCACAGCAGACGCGCAGGGGAGCTGGAACCTGGGCTCAAATGCTCTCATGTTCCCCGATAGCTGGGTCGCCTTGGTTAGTCCCTTCAACCTCAGTACGTCTTATTATTATTGTTATGTTTTGGCCTGAAAGGTGGGTCCGATAATAAGTCACAAGGAAAACCTGAGCCTCCCCCTGCTGCTCATGCCACCCTGACTCGGTGCGGGGGACGGGCGCCCCGGCCCTGTGGAGAAAGTGCCTTCACTCCGACGGTGTCGGGGAGCAGGAGGGAGGCCAGGAGAAGCAGCGTGTGTGCACCAAAGGGCCCGGGATGGCGTGCCGGTGCTGGCGGTGGATTTACTCATATATCCACGCAGCCAACCTTGACCGAGGAACTTGTGTTCTGGGTGCCGGGCAGCTCCAGCGATAGGAGATGAGCGAGATGGGTCTGAGCCCAAGGGTCTTACCCTCTGGGTAGGGGGAGAGGGGCCAGACGGCCATGGCTTTGCTGCCTAATTTGTCCGCGCCTCACCTAACTGTGGGACAGCAGGGTGCTGGAGTCTTCGCATCCAGGTGGGGTGTAGTTAGCAACCGCAAATAGAAGTTTTCATCTCTTGCTGGGACCTTCTCATTCCACGCACTTTGTGGTTACATAGGGGACGGCTGCCGCCTGTCTGTGCTCATTTAAAAGGATGGGCCAGGGGGTGCCTGGGGGCCTCAGTCGGTTAAGTGCCCGACTTCTACTCAGGTCACGATCTCGTGGTTCGTGAGTTCAAGCCCTGTGTCGGGGTCCCGGCTGACAGCGTGGAGCCTGGAGCCCGCTTCAGATTCTGTGTCTCCCTCTCTCTCTGCTCCCCCCCTGCTCATACTCGGTCCGTCTCTCTCTAAAAAATAAATAAACATTAAAAACAAACAAACAAACAAACAAATAAATAAATAAAACGGATGGGTCAGGAGTAAGGGTGAAATGACAATGAGTCAGAATACTGGGAAGGTTGCAATGAGTTCACAGAAAAAAATCTGGATTTAAAATATTTTAAAACAATTACACTTTTATTATAGTGAAGAACGTAGAATAACCTGGTTTAGGTTAATAAATTGTCATTTCCAAGATGTCCTTTGAGGGCTTGCTTTAATGAACAAATGAGAATAATTAATAATTAGTGTGGCACTTTTGGGGGAGCTTCGGGGGAAAAGAACCCAGTGAAATTGGATGCTAATTATCATGCTAGAATCCAGGAATATGCCTGGAATACCCAATGTCACATTTTTTGGATGCAGGCTAAAAATATCAGCACCACAATAAAGGAAAACTCAATTTTGAGCTATCTAATATTTATTAAATGCATGAAAAATAATTTATTAGTTTTGTTAAAAGGAGAATTCAGAAGAAACTGTGCCAATTAATTTAACAGGGCTATATTTTAATAGACTTTTAAAAACACTTGTCCTGAATTAATTATTCCTAGATGGTTATTGAAAAATCAAATTAAACCTCAAAAGCTACCTTCCTGTATTCATTCACCCCCTGACAATTAATTCCAAGGTAATTTCAGCGTTGCCGGCATGCGGACTCCTCACGTACAAAGCTACAAGTTTTCAGTTCTCTTTGTCAGACTAGAATATATGCCCCTAGCCCTTCACCATCTCCAGAACCTGGAGGATTTATCTCCAAAATCTCCAAGTTTGGAATATTTCTTTATCCCATCAGTGTCATCGTTAGGAAATTCACAGCAAGTTTCTGCTCCTTGATTCAGAAAACCTGTCCCCTCCTTCACCAATCTCTCCAAGTAGGATCATAAAGAATCCAGCATCTCAGAACTTAAATGTAAGATGCATGGAATTGGAGGCAATGAGAATGCATTTACCCATTCTCGGGTCAGACTCAGGAGGCAGGGCAAACCCAAATGCAACAACAAAGCGGAAAATACATACGTACGTACATACATACATACGTACAAATAAGTAAAATAAGAGGGCACTTGTATTACCCAAGGATGTGGAAAACTGACAGCACTAAAAACCAAAGATCCGATATCATTCCATGTATGAAACAGCACGCATCCAACAGCATGTTTATGTATGTAAATAATTGTCACAGCTCCATGATCTGAAAAATATATTTATCTAGTCCCTACGATGCTTTCACCGTGAAATGATTAGCCAGCCTTTTCTTCACGGACTGAGGTTTGCTCCCGCCCAGCTGCTGTCAAAACCATCACGGAATGCAAATTAGTGCCGTCCAAACTCATTAGATCCTTATTAATTATGGGCTTGCTGGTTCCTAGCAAGACACATTTGAGGGATTTGAAACTCACCAACATGTTGTAAACTCTGGAAGCAGGAAAGTTGAATTAGGCAGAGAGGAAAAAGTAGAACACGTGTTCACCGTTGAAAATCGGTATGGACAAAAATTGAGCTGGAATGGAATTAAGTGGGAGTTTCACAAGCAAAGGTATTACTAGACTTTTGGCTGGGTCTGCTGGACGTCAGCTGACTTTTTTGGCAGCTGGGGTCCTGGCAGAGTGAGGGGGGTGGGGGCGAGTGAACTGTACACAGGAGACTTAGGGAGATGTCGTGGCTTTGGTGTTGGTCAAGATGGAAGCCCCAGGAGCATTTAGAACTGAGAACTCGTTCTGAGCTCAGGCTTGGTCTGGATTTAAACCTGCTCTGCAGAGGCGCCTGGTCGGTTCAGTGGGTTAAACACCCAACTCTTGATTTCGGCTCAGGTCATGATCTCCCGGTTTGGGAGTTCAAGCCCCACATCTGGCTCTGTGCTGACAGCATGAAGCATGAAGCATGGGATTCTCTCTCTCTCTCTCTCTCTGTGTGTGTCTCTCTCCTCTTTCTCTGCCCCTCCACCATGCGGGCTGGTTCTCTCTCTCTCTCAAAATAAGTAAAGAAAAAAGATGTAAGGGTTAAAAAATATTGAAAATAAATACATAAATCAATCAATCAACCCGCTCTGCGGAATAGACCATTCCATGGTAAGACACCCAAACCTTTCTTGTTCCCCCTTCAAATTGTGCAGGCACTTCAGGGAGACAGGGAGCCCCCACCAATGGCTGAGATCATGGAGTCCGGAGCCACTGCCTGGGGACAGACTGCGGTATACCCTGGCCTTCCCTGGCCTCAGTGCTCCCATCTGTAAAATGGAGGTAGAAAAGGTTCCTCCTTCAGAGGTTGTTAGGATTAAATGAGTTCATATTTGCAGAAGGATTTAGAACAGTGGCGGCTGAGAGTAAACGCTATGTAAATGTTTGACAAGCAAATTAGGAGGCATGCTCTGGTCTGTTGTTTTAAGATGACAGATACAGGTGAGGAATCTTACCACCGAAAGGAGCATAAGGGGATTATGTTATTTAAGCGCGGTGGGGACATGTGGACCTTGTCTGCCATGGGGACTTGGGGAGAGGCAGGGTCAAGGGAGAGGGAGTGGAGGGGGAGAAGGGAGAGGTGGGGAGAGGAAGAGAGTGGAAGGGAAGGAGGGCAGGAGCAGGGGCCAGCCTGGAGTCCTTGGTGCCCCAACCACAAGGGAAGGAGATGAGATCCGTCCTGCTTTCCTTTCTCCTTGTCCCCTGTCCGTCCCTCCCTCTCCCAGCCTGAGATCATGTGGGTAGGGGTCTTGCCCTCTGCTGGCTGTACACCGAGTTTCCTTTGCGCCTGTTACCCGGTAAGGCTAAAGTCACTCCTTCCAGGAATTGCTGGTTCTTTCCCAGGAAATGTTGAAAACCTTCCACAGAGTCCTCGAGGATTCCGAGAACACATTTCAAATCACAGGCCGTGCAGGAGGGCCAGGAGAAATCCTGAAGCAGTGACCTGACCCACCATGTGATGGTGGCCACCCACCAGAAGGGCGGGCCAGTTCCATATGTGCAAAGACTATCTTCTCCACCCAAATACTTGGGCACCGGGGCTCTCGAATGTTTAGGAGTGACTAGGCATGTAAGGACCCAGAACCACCATGACATTAAACAACTAGGGGGCTGACCAGTGGGATGTACGGTGGTGGAGAAGGACTCCAGCAATGATGGAGTATGAGGCAGGACTCCAGAAGGCTTCCGGAGGCACATGGAGCAGAGCCCAGAGAACAGAGCAAGAAGGCAAGCTGGGAGTGGAAAATGTAGATGTAGTCAAGCTAAAACAGCTCGTCGATCATTTTCATATTGATTATAGGGTGATAATGATTACATTTTGTAAATGTTGGGTTAAATAAAATATATTCTTTTTAAAAAATGTTTTCTTTATTCATTTTGAGAGAGAGAGAGAGGCAGAGAGAGGATCCCAAGCAGACTCCACGCTGTCAGCACGGAGCCTGACGCGGGGCTTGATCTCAGGAACCCTGAGATCATGACTTGAGCCGAGATCAAGAGTCGGACGATTAACTGACTGAGCTACCCAGGCGCCCCCCAAATAAAATATATTCTTAAAATTCACTCCACTTTTTGCCTTTTACATTTATTTATTTTTGAGAGACAGAGAGAGACAGAGTGTGAGCAGGGCAGGGGCAGAGAGAGAAGGAGACACAGAATCTGAAGCAGGGTTCAGGCTCTGAGCTGTCTGCACAGAGCCCGACACGGGGCTCGTACCCACAAACCGTGAGATCATGACTTGAGGTGAAGTCAGACGCTTAACCGACTGAGCCACCCAGGCGCCCCAGCCACTTTTTGCCTTTTAAATGGTGGCTATTAGAGTATCAACTTTGGAGCTCATGACCTCTTTCTAGTGGGCAGTGCTGAGGTGAAAGTTTCTGCAGAGCAAAACAGGTCACAGCCCAAGAGCCGGAGTCCAAAGGCAGGCCATTCCTCCGGGGGCAGAACCAGAGAGATCGTGCAGAGAAGAGGACATTCTGAGAAAGTGTGCAGCTCTCGCTCAGGCAGAACAAAGAAGGCAGAAGGAGTAAATTATTTAGCACGTGGGGATGAAAAATGTATTCCTCCTGTACCTTGCAAGCACGCTTTCCTGGGAAGCGACTGGAGAACGTGTTGCAGATCCACAAAGTAGCAAAGCAGGAAGAGACAAGATCCGTCTCATGAGAGAAGTGGGGTGTTCCAGGATTATAGCTGTGTGCGGGGGTTTCCAGATCCAAGCAGTGCATCAGAGCAGGACAGCGCATGGCTCACAGGGGTGTTCTCTGGGTGGGGAGAAGTGGACAGCCAGGTGCCTCCCTGTGCCTGAGCCTTTGGGAGAAACATCAATAGACACTGGAACACATTTGGAAAAAAATCGGCATACATCTATAGAAAACCAAGCAATGGCATGAGACAGGTATTAATTCCAGAACGTTCAGAGTTGCACAAGAAAGGAAATGCAGCCATAGCTTGCCCCTTGGATCAGCACAGAACTTATGAAGCCATAATACTATAAAGACTATCTAAACAAAAATCGGCATATCTAGATGGAGGGGCGGGGGAGGAGTTTAACTGGGGTAGTTAGCAAAATCCTCCGAATTCGAAGCAGGCTCCAGGCTCCCAGCTGTCCGCGCAGAGCCCGACACAGGGCTGGAACCCACGAACTGTGGGATCCTCACCTGCACCGAGGTCGGACACTTAACCGACTGAACCACCGAGGCTCCTGCATTGATGGTAATTTTTGACTTAACTATGCGCCCGCTTTAGTTCGATCTGATTCCTATTTTTAAGTACATGGAGCTTCCTCGCCAGGTGAGCTACCTTGTAGGAAATGAAATTCTGCCAGGATTTGGGTCTTTAACATCTGTTTTTCCGTGTACAACATAAAGAAGCAAGTTTCAAAATATGCTGCCCTTGCCAACTAATTTCCCAGGTCAGTGGGTTCAGGGCATTGTGTGTGGGTCACCTTAGCCCTCTACGGGCTCCTGTCCTCCCGTTTGGAGGCTGACACGAAGCGCCCGTCCTCACCACCAAGGCAGCAGGCCTCATCTCCCCCTCAGATCCTCTTGTGACTAATTCTTCCTGGAAACCATCCTCCTCTTGGTGGTCCCCAGCTATTTAGGTCACCATGGGTGATTTTAGAGGTGGACAGTAAGATGCTAATGTGCACTTGGGATAGCGTTTGTTAAAAATAAAATTCTTGGGGCACCTGGGAGGCTCAGTCGGTTGAGCGTCCGACTTCAGCTCAGGTCACGATCTCGCGGTCCGTGAGTTCGAGCCCCGAGTCAGGTTCTGGGCTGATGGCCCAGAGCCTGGAGCCTGCTTCCGATTCTGTGTCTCCCTCTCTCTCTGCCCCTCCCCCGTTCATGCTCTGTCTCTCTCTGTCTCAAAAATAAATAAACGTTAAAAAAAATTAAAAAAAAATAAAATTCTGGCACGCATACTTTAAAAGGAATCATTTTGGCTCTGAAAATACACATAGAGATGGGGACAGCACACGACGGGACCTCTTTTCTCTTTCTACTATTTCATCAACTCCGGAAAACTTGTTTCTTGAGGCAGCTACCTCTCTACGTTGTGGAATCATTTTTTCCCCAGCTACATTTTCAGAGAAAGTGTTCTCATGTCTTGGATTACACAACTGACCATATTTGCCATGTATTCACTAGGAAAAAAAAATACGTCTTTTCCGCAGAGATGTGAGCACATGAAAAAAAAATTCTAACAGTCTGATAGATTTTTTAGTATCACCATTTTTTGATGGCTAAAATCAAGGTCTCCTATTTATAGTCTCTCTGTCTCTGTCTCTCTCTTTTTTTTTTTAAGTGTTTGTTTATTTCTGAGAGAGAGACAGAGCTTGAGTGGGGGAGGAGCAGAGAGAGAGGGAGACACAGAATCCGAAGCAGGCTCCAGGCTCTGAGCTGTCAGCACAGAGCCCAACATGGGACTTGAACCCACAAACCACAAGATCACGATCTGAGCCGAAGTTGAACGCTTAACCGACTGAGCCACCCAGGCTCTCCTGTCTCTCTCTCTTTTCCTCATTCGCAGACTCAAGCAGCCTTGTACAATAAAATCCAACCCTGGAGATGGTCATTGCCGAAGCGAAGGTACCCAAGGAAATGAATGGCCCGAGAATTGGAACACTGTGGGAACATATGGTAATGGAATCATGGATGCCATTTTGGAAAAGTGGGGTGTTTGGTGGCTATTCCTCTGGGGGGAATTGTTTAATGACTGTAATCTTGGGGGGCCCGGGTGACTCAGTTAAGTGTTTGACTCTTGGTTTTAGCTTAGGTCTTGATCTAAGCTAATGCCCTGTGTTGGGGCTCCGCACTGACAACATGGAGCCTCTTGGGATCGCTCTCCTCTTGTCTCTCTCTCTCTGCCTCTCCCCTGCTCATGGCATAGTTTAAAAATTTTTTTAAACTTAAAAAAAAGAAATGGAACAAAGTCTTGTTTCGCAAATGTTGGTCTGGAGTGAGCCAATGATTTAACTCATTTGAAAATGTGTTAGAAGCATTTCTGGGGCATCTGGGCGGCTCAGTCAGTCGAATGTCTGACTTTGGCTCAGGTCACGATCTTGTGGCTCATGGGTTCGAGCCCTGCGTCGGGCTCTGTGCTGACAGCCCAGAGGCTGGATCCTGCTACACACTCTGTGTTTCCCTCTCTTTCTGCCCCTCCCCAACTCTCGCTCTGCTTCTGTCTCTCTCAAAAATAAATAAAGATTAAAAAAAAATTTTTTTTTTAAAAGGGAACACATTCTGCAAATATTTGTGGAACACCTGCTCCATCACAGGAATTTTCTCCTTGGTCAGGTGGCAACAGTAAACCTCTTTTTCTCTGCATTTGTGGGAAAGAATGGGAGAGCACCTGTCCAGTGCTTAGCACAGGGCTCTCTGTATGTTTCCGCCTGTGTGGCGGGGAAATGGAGAGTGTGCTGTTCTGGTTCTGACCTGCCCTGTCTGCATGAGCCTTGCCAGACTTCTCACCGGGGCGTACATGCCTACAGCGATTATCCAAGGCCAGGCTTGCGTCCTTCCTGCCTCAAGGAGTGTGGAACACAGTATCTCCTGCTGGTGAAAAACAAGCAATTGAACACTTGGTTTCTTACTCAGCACTGTTTTCCCCTGAAGCATGAAAATCGTCGCTAGATTTCTACCGTGGGCAATGAAAGCCAACAACACAATCAAAACATAGTGTAGACTTATTCTTGTAGGGTAGGGTCGTACCTGCATGTAAAAAAAAAAAAATTGTTTGGGATGCCTGGGAGGCTCAGTCGGTTAAACGTTCGACTTAGGCTCAGGTCACGATGTCACAGTTCGTTGGTTTCAGAGAGAGATTAAGCAGGGGAGGAATAGAGAGACAGGGAGATACAGAATCCGAAGCAGGCTCCAGGCTCTGAGCTCTGAGCTCCGAGCTGTTAGCACAGAGCCTGACATGGGGCTTGAACTCATGGACTGTGAGATCATTACCTGAGCCAAAGTCAGACGCTTAGCCAACTGAGTCACCCAGGTGCCCCCCACCATACCTGCATTTTTTTTCACCTACTCATCATAAAAGAGTTGGTTCAAAACCATCCATGCTGAATGACAACAGGCATGGGAGAGGGGCTTTGGAGCTGGGAGGCCTGCTCTTTGGCCAGTCTCAACAGAGGTCATGTCCCAAGCTGAGGGTCTCAGTTCTTGGTCCAAGATGAAAGAATTGGAAAGGAAACAGTGCTGCCTATACAAACGTTGACTTCCTTTAACGATGCTTAGCCACCCACACCACACGTTATCCACAACTATGTAAGGGTTCCCGTTCACATGAGCCGAGCTGAATGAAAGATGACTCTGTTTTCTACACTTTTTTGGCCCTTGACAAATACCTCTTGGAAGTCCTCTATTTTCCTTTTGCTTTTCTTAAAGCTGGATTCGGAAACAACCACGTATTTCCAGAGAAAGTTTGCTTTCTGCCCCCCTTCCTGAGGCATAGGAAAAGCTTCTCTCTCTCTCTTTTTAATGTTTATTTATTTATTTCTGAGGGAGAGCAGGGGAGAGGCAGAGAGAGTAAGAGAGAGAATCTCAAGCAGGCTCCCCACTGTCAGCGCAGAGCCCAATGAGGGGCTTGAACTCACAAAGAGATCACGACCTGAGCTGAAATCAAGAGTCGGAGGCTTAACCAACTGAGCCACGCAGACGCCCCGGGAAAAGCTTATTTCTAATGTAGGCTTCTTGCAGAAACTAAAGAGGTTGAATAATGCTCAATCACTGAAGCCAGGGTGTTCCATGACTTTTGGGGCTCACAGTGGAGCTCATGAGGAACTTGAATAGCTGGCATGGGCAATGGTTTTCTTTGGAACTGGAATGTGGGGACAAACACAAAGCCATTGAAAGGTTGTTGGATACCCTCTGGAAATCTGGAAAATAGCAACCACTCCTGGGCATTGATTATGGAGAAATGAAAACTTAGATTCACACCGACCCCTACCCACAGCTGCTAACTTTGTAGGAGCCAAAACCCACCATCATTCCGGATGTCCTTCAGTGGGCGAGTGGCTGCACATTTGAAGCACAAATTACAACTCAGCAGTGAAAAGGAACACAGTATTTATTGATGCACGCTGCAATTTGCATGAATCTGCAGGAAATTATGCTGAGTGTAAAAAGCCAATCTCAGAAAGTCCCATACTGTATGACCCACAATAACACAATGGGGACCAGATCACTAGCTGCCGGGGGTTGGGGGCGGAGGGGGTGGATGTCACTATAAAGGGGTGACTACACGGACTCCTTCCCTTGTGGTGATATCTGTGTCTTCTACAAAAAAAATTTTTTTAAATGTTTATTTATTTTTGAGAGAGAGAGAGAGAGACAGAGCATGAGCGGGAGAGTGGCAGAGAGAGGGAAACACAGAATCGGAAGCAGGCTCCAGGCTCTGAGCTGTCAGCACAGAGCCCAAAGCGGGGCTTGAACTCACAAACCACGAGATCATGACCTGAACTGAAGTCAGACGCTTAACTGACCGAGCCCCCCAGGTGCCCAGATGTCTGTGTCTTGACAGGGGTGGGTCATAGGAATCCACACAAACGGCACAATTGCATAGGATTCTGCACATTTCACGAATGCATGAAAAAGCATGAGATCCAAGCTGGAATTGTAGACGAATTCATTGTATTACACTATGTTGATTTCCTGATTTTGATAATGGGTTCTAGAAGATGCCAACGTCGGTGGAAAACGGGAGGTCGCAATAAGAGACTTCTCTGCACTATTTTCACAACTTCCCGTGAATCTATGATTACTTGAAGACCCAAAGCTAGAAAATTTTTGGTGGAAAAATATTGGCTCCTAGGAAAATCATCTGTGAAAGCTGTTGGATTGGTTCATCCCTATGCCTGGTAAAAAGTTCACCCTGGGATGGATCTCGTGTTCTGCCCCTTTCCTCTTCTTATCAGGCAAGGGCTGAGCAGCCAATATTAAGAGAGCCAAGTGCCTAAAGTACCTTTGTCTAAAAATTACATTTTCTCTAAGGATCTGCTATTACAGAAAAAAGAAAAGGCAAACACAGGATGTTTTGTGATCACTCAGTCCTGGTCTGTTAACAGGCAGGGACATTTACGTGAAGGTCGTACGTACATTTTATGTCGACATCCCTTTTGTAGTGAAGCCCGCTGTTCACTTTAGGGGTGCCTGTGCCCTACTCCCCCTGCACGCAGTAGGCTCTCTGGCTCATCAACTCCTGGCATCACAAAGCTCACACCCCTGTGTTATTGCATCTGACTTCGGAAGTGGCAGCCTGGCCTGCTTTTTCCTCTGTGTGGCCAGCGATGTGTCTTGGGAGCGCTCATTGAATAATTAATTTTTAGTTTTAAATAATTCACTAGTCCTGGCCTGCGTAATTGCTGGGGACCAAAGAATTAATTAGTTGGATGGTTTTCCTTTCTTCTCCTTTGCTTGGAGGGAGGGAAGGCTAGGCATTGCTGAGTGAAACATAACTGAGCAGCCTCTAATTAGGCCATTATCTCGGCGATATCTGAGACCATAATGGCAAAAGGACAGTAATGATCACGATCCCGCAAAGGCGTCAAGCAGGGATTGGGCTTCAACTCTCCCAGTTTTGTCTTCAGTAGCCCACTCAACCCTTGTGGGTAGTTTTGGCAGTGAGGACCAGTCCGATTATAGACAAATGAAATCAAAACACGATCTCAAACCCTCAGTTTAAAACACGGGTCTGGCAAACTACGGCCCACGAGCCAAATCTGGCCCAGTGTCTGATTTTGTAAATAAAGTTTTATTGGCACATGCCCGTGCCCGTTCATGAACATATTGTCAATGGCCACTTTCAGCTACGATGGCAGAGTTGAATAGTTGTGACGGGGACCATAAGGACAGCAAAGCCTAACATATTTATTCTTTCACCCTTATAGAAAATGTTTGCTGGCCGACCTCTGGTTTAGAATGCCATTTAAGCCATCGGTGTCTTGTTGGTTTAAAGCAGGTTTGCTAGGCCGTCAACGCTGTGGAAACTCATGGCTGAACAGGGCTTCTTCTCACAGCTCTAGACACCTAAAGGAGGGGACTGAGGGAAGAAAACCAGAAACAAGCAAAAGCCCCAGGTAATCCATAACTGGGCTCTGGGCCTTTGAATATTTAGGATCAGAGCCTCATTGAGCAGAAGCCAGCTCCTCCAATTCCATCAAATTTAACCTGTCTTCTACTCAAGAGAGCAAGGAGATGATGACCTTTGGAGTCAGAAATGAGTTCAAGTCCCCATCCCCTCTTAGGCTGTGTTATGTCTGAACTTCTCCGTTTCCTCATCTGGTAAGAGGTCATATTCTCTCTTTTCCACTGGGCTCTGGGGGCAGGAGGTCATATACACTCACTGACGGAAAGCACTTACCACGGGGCCTGGCGTGTCGTGAATAGTACGCTCTGGTTGATTTTATCATTATAACGGCTGTTTCCCCAAGATACATTTTATCTTCAGGTGATCAGTTTATCAGATAAACTGCACAGCGCTCTGTCTTTAGAGTTTGAAACAGAAATTACAATCCCAAACATTTGTAGAGCTGGAAAAGCTCATTTGGGGCCAGCGTGGTCCTAGAACTGGACGGGAGACCCAAAGGAGAGCTTAACTTTTTGGACTGGTGGCTCGCTGTTTCTCCGCAGGGACTTGGGTCCTATCTCCACCAGCAGAACGCCAAGTGCTGGGGCATAAACAGAGCTGTGTATGAAATGGAAATTCTGACAGTGCATAATCTATACCGCTCTGGAGGGAGCCACACGTTTGCAGGTCTAAACAGGGAGAGGGTACACGTGAAAAGAGCAAAATCCTTTCTGAAATCGTGTTGCCCCGATGACCTTGTGGCTCAAACGAGGGATCTGTGCTTCCTCCTGGACTTGTTGACATTCCTGGTCCCCGAAGGCTAGGTCACCAAGCTCTCACTTTCTCTGTCCATGATCTTCTTCCCACCACCCACTCCTACTCCAACAATTTTCTCCTGAATTACGTGGTCTTTCCTGGTCTCTCTGACTCCAGTCTTGCTCTTCCAATTCACAGTCATACCCATCTTCCTCAGACAGATCCCGTGGCTTCACGCTCCCTTTCAAAACGCTTGTGGTGGGGGCACCCGGGGGGTCCCCTCAGGTGAGCGCCCAACTCTTGATTTCAGCCTAGGTCATGGGGGATGAAGCCCAATGTTGGGCTCCGCAGTGAGCATGGAGCTTGCTTGGGATTCTCTCTCTCTCCCTCTACCATTTACGCTCTTTCTCTAAAACAAACAAAACAAAACAAACAAAAAAATTAAAATGAAATTAAAATTAAACCCACCAAAAAAAAAAAAAAAAAAAAACAAAAGAAAACAAAACCCAAACCAAACCACAACAACAACAACAACAACAACAACAACAAACCCGTTGTGGTAAAACACACACAGCATAAAACTGACTGCTAGTGACCCTTCAGGATATTCACAAGGTTGTGCAACCGTCACCTATGTATTTCCGGAGTGTTTCTGTCACGCCAAAAAGAAACCCCATCCCCAGGAAGTGGTCTCTCCTCATTCCCTGCTCTGCCCAGCCCCTGGCAACCACCGACTGCCCTCTGTCTCTATGGATTTGCCGAATCTGTATCGTTCACACAGGCTTTCATGTCTGGCTTCTTGTATGTGGCATAACATTTTTCAGGCTCAGCCACATTGCAGCCTGTAACAGCACTTTATTCTTTTTTATACCAGATTGATATTCCATCATGATGCCACATTTTATCTATCCGCTCATCCTTTGATGGACATTAGGGTTGTTTCCAATCTGGGGCCATCGTAAATAGTCGCTGCTGTGAGTATTTGTGTGCACATCTTTGTTCGAGTACGTGTGTTCAGCTCTTTGGGGTACATACCCAGGAGAAGGACTGCTGGGTCGTAAGGTAATTCTATTCCTTCATAAATCCAGAAAGCGGCTTCCCCTCGGCCTCTGAGTAACATCCACGTTTTGGACATGGCTGGCGAGATCCTCAAGATCTGGCTCCCGTGGACCTCTCCCAGTGCGGACATGCTTAGCTCCGTATGCTCTCTCATTTGGCTCATGTCCCGGCCATCCTGCGTCTTATGATGGCATACTTAGAAGCCATGTTGTGCTAGTTTGATAAGTTCCACTAATTTGGAACACAACTACGTAAAAATCTGATGTCGTTAGATGGGTCCTTGTATTAAGAACTAGATTCCTATTGCTTCTGATTTATTCTTAAAAAAACTTTTTTTTAATGTTTATTTATTTTTTTAGAGAGGGAGAGACAGAGTATGAGCAGGGGACAGGCAGAGAGACAGGGAGACACAGAATACAAAGCAGGCTCCGGGTTCCAAGTTGTCAGCACAGAGCCCGATGTGGGGCTTGAACTCACGAACCGTAAAATCACGACCAGAGCTGAAGTCGGACGCTCAACCAACTGAGCCCCCAAGGCGCCCCACTTGTGATTTATTGTTTTCCAAAATGTTGACCTGACCGCCTCCATAGTGAGAGTTACTCCAAATCGTTATTGTTTAGTGAAATACCTCTTGTTCAACGCTTGCATGCAAAGAAACCCTGCAAAAGGAAGTGATGTAGGCTACAATGAAATACCACTGTATGTGCACTAGAGCAGCTGATATTATGATGTGATGACCACATTCAAGGAGGGCAAGGATAACCAGAATGCTCAGAAAGTGCTGGTTGGTGGGCATTTAAAGTAGTGCCACCTCTGTGCACCTGGCTGGCTCACTTGGTAGAACGTTTGACTCTTGAACTTGGGATTGTGAGTTTGAGCCCCACCTTGGGTAGAGGGTTTACTTAAAAAAAAAAATAGTGCCACTGTTTTGGAAAAGCACTTGGTGGTTGGTTTACTTAAAAAAAAAATAGTGCCACCAGTTGGGAAGACAATTTGGTCGTCTGTTAAGAAGTTTAGCACATATCTATCTGGTGCCCAACAACCTCACTCCAAAGGTCATTGCCTAAGAGAAAGTAAACTCTGTGGCTATGAAAGCCTAGTGCAAGAAGCCATCTACGTACCATCACCAAAACCTGGAAATGGTCCAGGTGTCTACGCACAGGAGACAGGCTAAGAGAGCAGTGGCATAGCCGTAGAATGGAATACTACTCAGGAATCAAAAGGAATGAACTATTAACACACACGACAGTATACAAAAACGAGTGTGCAAAACCTCACGCAGAGTGCAAGAAGACAATCACAGAAGAGTATGCACTATGGATTGTAGGAAGTTCTAAGAAAGACAAATCTAACTCACGGTGACAGAAGCAGATCCATGGTTGCTTCTAGGCAGACAAGGATTAACTAGGGAGAAGAACCAGGGAGTGGCCTGGACGATGGACAAGTTCTATGTTCTCCTGCTTTATGTGTGTGTGCATCAACCAAACCAACCCAAGTGTCCACGTAGACCTACACATTTTGCTGTTTGTAAACTACACTTCAATTTTAAAATGATAACATAGGGGCGCCTGGGTGGCTCAGTCGGTTGGGCGTCCGACTTCAGCTCAGGTCACGATCTCACGGTCTGTGAGTTTGAGCCCCGCGTCGGGCTCTGGGCTGATGGCTCAGAGCCTGGAGCCTGTTTCCGATTCTGTGTCTCCCTCTCTCTCTGCCCCTCCCCCGTTCATGCTCTGTCTCTCTCTGTCCCCAAAATAAAAAAATAAAATAAAATAAAATAAAATAAAATAAAATAAAATGATAACATAAAAGTAATCCTGCTGCTTCTAAACAAGAAGGTGATTGACATAAAAACCTGGTTTCTTATGGTTACATCTATGCAATAATTGAATCCCATGAGGCCTCGGACCACATTTTAGATGGTGATATTTGTTAGTCTTCCTTGCTTTCTATTCTTAGGATCACTTAATTTTTATTTATTTATTTTAATGTTTATTTTTGAGACAGAGAGAGACAGAGCATGAGCAGGGGAGGGGCGGAGAGAGAGGGAGACACAGAATCTGAAGCGTCTCCAGGCTCTGAGCTGTCAGCACAGAGCCTCATGTGGGACTCAAACCCACACCCACAAACTGTGAGACAATGACCTGAGCTAAAGTCAGATGCTTAACAGACTGAGCCACCCAGAAGTCCTTCTATATTTAACTTTTTAAAAAATATTTTTTAATGTTTATTTTTGAGAGAGAGAGAGAGAGAGAGACAAAGAGCAAGCAGGGGAGGGGCAGAGAGAGAGGGAGACACAGAATCTGAAGCATCTCCAGGCTCAGCTGTCAGCACAGAGCCCGATGCAGGGCTCACACCCACGATCTGTGAATTCATGACCTGAGCCGAAGTCGGACACTTAACCGACTGAGCCATCAGGCTCAGTCTGTTTTTTCATCATTGAAAATGTTGCTGTTTTTGAGTAGTTGGAGAATAATTTTCAGATCACCACTCTTGTATGTTCATTAGAGTGAAAAAGATTCAAAAAAAATGTGAATTACTTGTATCAGTCGGCTTTTGCTATTGTATTTATTTATTTAAAAAAATTTTTAATGTTTATTTTTGAGAGAGACAGAGAGACAGAGACTGAATGGGGGAGGGGCAGAGAGAGTGGGAGACACAGAATCGGAAGCAGGCTCCAGGCTCCGAGCTGTCAGCACAGAGCCTGACACAGGGCTCGAGCCCACGAACCGTGAGATCCTGACCTGAGCTGAGGTCAGATGCTGACTGAGCCCCCCAGGCCCTCGGCTTTTGCTATTTTGACGAATGGTTCCAAAATGTAATGACTGAAAAGCAACCACCGTTCATTTAGCTCATGGCTCACGGGCCAGCGATTTGGGTCAGGCTCGGACAAGGGATTCTTCTGGTCCAGGTTGGGCTCCGTTGCACATAAGCCGTTACTCCTTGTACACACACTGAGTTACCTGAGCAAGTCGTTCCCAGCAGCCGTAACGCCCGATGAGAGGCCACGGCTGTGGGTCTGTTGTTTTCCAGAGCCGTGCAGACTCTCTTAGGATCTCAAGTTGGTCTGGCTGGAAGGCAGAGGCTGAGAAGCTAATTTCCCTGTTGTACCCAGCCCCCACCCCGACGTTTGGTCTTGAAAAGGAATATCTTCTCAATGTGTCTTCTTCTGTGAAGTAGGACTGGAAATTCTCCTGATAGTAAAATTTAGCTGCTTTGTCCTCCTTGGCACCCGTGAGTAGCAGAAAAGCAAGCTTGATATCTTTCCGCAAATACCTTACAAAATCCCTGGGAAATTCACGCCTGGAGCTACCGTTGTTGCAGGAAGCACACCAGCCCCAACTCACATAGAAAGATCCCCGTGTATTTTTAGTATGAATATGAATTCAGGTGTGATCAGCACTGAACAAAAAAGATTAGGCTGATGCCAATGGTGAAATGAACCACCATTGCTTACGTCAAGTTGTAAGCAGTGATACCAAGAAATTGCTCGGCTTCCTTGTTAAAACTGGAAATTATCCACCTGAACGCCCAGAAGAAAAGGATGATGAAGAGCAGATTTTTGAAGTATCTTTCTGAGTCTAGTCGTTTTTTTTAAATCATTGATCCATTATATGTAATACTGACTTTCCCATCTGTTACAATAGAAGCAAATCGTGCTTAAAAAAAAAAATCTTCGACTGTGAGAGAGAGTCAAAGAGTCATTTCCAGCTTGTGCTCATGCATGAAGTTTTAATGCTAATAGCTAATAGTCCTGACATTCCATTTTCACTGGCACTTACCTAAAGTTATATTTTCTCTGTTGGGGGGGGGGGCACCATAACTATTTCAGTGACAATTACAGCCAGTGATGGTTCTTCCAAAAATCGTGTAACCTGTAAAAGGTGGGAGATCGTCATAGACGCGGAGGGGGACTTCCCAGATGCCACAGGGAGGGGTGGATGTGCAGATGTAGGGAACAGGGGTAGGGGAATAAGGATCCTTCTCTCCTTGCCCCCGCTGGGGATCAATATTTAATCTTTTCTGCCTGAGAACTCTGATCCACTTAGTCAAGTAATGAGCCTGGGATGTGCTATCCCACACATTCCGTTCTCTTGTGGTTCTTTTTGCCGCAAAGATTTTATTTTCCGATGGGTCAGGTTTCTGTTTTGTACAGCAATTGATTTTGCTGTCACACATCGCATTTATGAACCAAACACACACACACGCACACGAAAACATAATTATATTTAATGTGGTACCTGCGTTTGACCGTCTGCAGTCTGTGCTAGACCCTGTGTTTAGACCATGAGTGACAACTGTCTGTTCACGTCCACAGCCTCGAGCTGGGAAGTCCTTGGTCTGTCTTGCTGCATGGCCATTATTTTAAAATATTAATTGATCCAAGGGGCACCTGGGTGGATCAGTCGGTTGAGCCTCTGAGTCTTGATTTCGGCTCGGGTGGTGATCCCAGGGTCGTGGCGTTGAGCTGGTGTCAGACTCTGTGTTGAGCGTGGAGCCTGCTTGAGATTCTCTCTCTCCTACTGCCCTTCTCTCCTGCTTGCACGCTCTCTCTCTCTCTAAAATAAATTTTGCTTTAAATGTAAAAAAATATATTAATTGATCCAAACTGTCTTCATGCCTAGAGATGGGCTTTAAGTTAGAAAACTGTTCAGAGTTGGGTTCCCCCCCCCCCCCAAGCAGAGCCTGAGGCAGGGATGAAGTGCAAGCCATTGATGTGTGAGCAAATCCTGGAAGACGACAGCTGAGGAAGGGAGCGCCTGCCAGTCTCTGAGCATGATGGGTGGCTGGAGCCCAGGTGTGGGGGCCTCAGAGACCATAGAACATGCCTCAGAGGCGTCCTGCCCAAACAGTGAGCACTCCGGGGCACTTGTCCAGTGACTCCCGAGAGTATTTGCTGAGCCCTGCCTCCAGAAGCCCCAACTCTTCTGCGCTGTGGCCTGTCTGGCACATGGGCTGGCGTGTTCCTTTGTGTGTCAAGATGTGCAGTGAGGAAACAGGATCCAACAGCAGGAAGACGGCCATCCGCAGACCAGGCAGCAGGCCCTCCCCGGCACTGGCTCCCCCCCCACCCTGATGCTGGACTTCCCAGCCTCTGGAAGTGCGAGCAAGGAATGTGTGTTGTTCAAGTCGATTCGCGCGTGGTGCTTTGTTATAGCAGCCTGTGCTGACAGGGACGGAGAGCAAGCAGTTCCTCAAGGCTGTGCACACCATTTCTGTCCATAACCCCACGGCTAGAGCTTGGTCACACTGCCTCACTGTGCTGCAAACGAGGCTGGAGAATATAATTTTTATTCTTGGGTGGCCAGGGACTCCGTGAAAAACAGCCCGTCTTGTTGGAAGGGGCAAGGCTCCTCAGCCCCCACATGATGGACATTTTGGTCAAGGTGATTCTCTGCGGTGGGAGGCTGTCCTGTGTGTTGCCGGGTGGTTAGCATCCCTGGCCTACACCCACCAGATGCCAGTGACATCCTCCTCCCAGTGATGACAAATAAAATTTTCCCCAGATATTGCCCCATGTCCTCTGCGGGTAAAGTGGCCTCAAGTCGAGAGTGGCTGTGAACGGGACGGAAGAATCGGATATTAAGAGACACATGTCAACACCCCCCCTTGCCTGGAAGATGGGTCTCTATCCTGTATCTAGGCAAAGCCTCCTCCCTCACGGAAGGTCAAGCTGTGGTGTTATTTCCACATTTGTCACCAGGCTGGGCTTTGCTGGAGCTGTTTCGTGACATTTTGGCTCCGTGGCCGACCTTGTCAGCCCCAAGTCTGATGCACCCTCTTGGAGATTCTGTGAGCGACTTATCATTCCTTAATAAATTCATTTTCTGTTTAGATGAGCCAGAGTTAAGTCCTACTGTTTACAACTAAGAATCCGGGCAGATACAATTGGCCTCATTAAGATTCCCCCACGATCCTCCTTTAAGACCTCGGTCTTTTGTTCCTGGGGTTAAGAAGCCAGGCAAATATTCTAGGAATAACTCACAGAGGCAAATTCTCATGCCCGAGACCCATGGGAACATGCTAGTTTCCACACGAGTTTATAGGTTAAATTCTGTCTCCATTATCTGTTGTTTTTTTTTCCCCCTTCTTTTAGGACTAGTTGAGAAACTTTGTAGGAATCAAAATTCCCTCTGGATCTCTACACATTTATTTATGCTTCCTCATCCTTGTCCTTCCCAGCCCAACTCATATATCATTCTCTCCTCCCGTGGTTTTTTCGTTCCTTTCCACGGCAGTGATTCTCTTCCCCACTTAATCTTATCTACGTTTACTCTTGCTGTATCTTTTTTCTTTTCCCTCCTCGTCACCGGCTTCAACCTCTTCAACCTCTGGTGTGTTTCATTTTCTGTGTGGCAGGAAAGCTCTCTCTGAAAAGGGAGTGAGTTCATTCTCGAATAGGTAGGAAAGTGGGAGGAATAGTGGGGGAGGCAAGTTGGCTGGAGTTCCCTGTCATTCCTACGCAGTCATGAGGAGGGCTGGGGGAGGGGGGATGACCAGCACTGGGGCTGGGGAACGAGATCTAGACGGGGGCTGCTCCTGGAGGGGTGAGGCCAGCTTCACGATACGGGTGTGCAGATGTCTCCGAGTTCAGCTCAAACACCCAAGGGTGCATCAGCTCCGTCTCAGCAAGCCTGGTCCAGTGCCATGGGGTTGGGAAGTCGGGCACGGTCAGGCCTCTGCACAGGGCCGAGGTAGGGGGAGCCTGTGATAACCAAACAAAGCTAGGGAACAGCTACCTCTCACAGTGATTCGAAAACTTGAGTGTGCGTCAGAATCATCTGGGAGTCTCTTTTAGTGATTACTTTTTTTTTTTTAATTTTTTTTTTAACGTTTATTTTTGAGACAGAGAGAGACAGAGCATGAACGGGGGAGGGGCAGAGGGAGGGAGACACAGAATCGGAAACAGGCTCCAGGCTCTGAGCTGTCAGCCCAGAGCCCGACGCGGGGCTCGAACTCACGGACCGTGAGATCCTGACCTGAGCCGAAGTCGGCCGCTTAACTGACTGAGCCACCCAGGCGCCCCTAGTGATTACTTTTTAATAGTTTATTTTGAGAGAGAGAGAAAAAACGTGAACGGAGGAGGGGCAGAGAGAGAGGGAGAGAGAGCGCATCCGAAGCAGGCCCCACGCCATCAGCACACGGAGCCTAAGGCAGGACTTGATCTCATGAACCGTGAGATCATGACCTGAACCGAAATCAAGAGTCGGATGCTCAACCGACTGAGGCACCGAGGCTCCCCTCCTGGGAGTCTATTTAAAGCACAGATTGTGGGGCTCCGTGGTCACAGCTTCTGATTCAGCAGCTCTGGGATGGGGCCCAGGAGTCGGAATTTCTAACAGGTTCCTGGGTGAGGCTACTGGCTCGGGGCCACGCTCCGAGAACCACTGGCTTATGCCTTTTCTTAAACAAGGTTTCTGGACCCTGGCTGTATATTGGAACCTGGTGGAGGGGATTAAAAATCTCCCAGCGACTTTTGCTGCTGGTGAGGGATGGATCACTGCTTCTATTGCAACGAGAACGAAATGGACCAATGACACAGAAATCACATTTCTGGAGGCACCAGAGAGGTGTGGAAACAGAGAGGGGGGAATAGAACTAAAATTCCAGAGAGGGAAGAGGCCCTCTTGGGTGAGATGGGAGCTTTTCTAGCAACCACAGCGGCCCCACATCGGACGAATGAAAGCAGAGACAGGAAGAGTGGCGTCCAGCATGAGCATCGGTGTTTTGTAAGGATCCCCCCGGTTATCCCAGGGAACAGCCAGGGCTGAAAGACATGCCCTTCTACGAAGCACTGGCCATAGGTCCCAAACCAGGTTGGTTTGAGAGGGGCTCTGACTACCCCAGCACATGACCATTGACAGGGAGGGGCGAAGGGTGCAGGGCCTCCCCGGCTCGGCTGTCAGAAGAAAGCACGCCGGGTGGGGTTCTGGGGCGCTGGTGCCTATTCCGGCTTTGGGGACAAGCACAGGGCTCGTGACGCTGACTGTCTCAAGCTCACAGACTCCCCCTCGTCCCCCACGGGGTACGGGAGAGAAGGCACATGATGTGACTGCTCCTTAGCTACAGGTCTTCTTCCCTGACTCATCCCTGCGATCCTGAGCCCCAGCAAGGTGCCCGGCAAATGGGAGACGCTCGGGAAGTGTTTGCTGACTGAATACAAGTACCTCGGTCCGACTCTGCCTCCAGCTCGGCGGTTGTCACCTGGAGGAGAGCTGGCACCCAGGGGACGTTCGGCGATATCTGTAGACATTTTTGGTTGTCACTACTGGGGGTGGGCATCTGGTGGGTGGGGGGCGGGGACGCCACTCCACATCCTACAGTGCAGAGGACAGTCCCCTCCACAGAGAAGGAGCCAGGCCCAAATGTGTGTACTGCCGAGGTCAGGAAAGGCTGCCGTGGCCAGCCGGCCTGCGGGGCTCGCCTCCCGCATCCCACCTCTGCTGTACGCTCCGGCTGGGGGGCCGGACGCCCTGGACCCGAGGCCGGGGCAGTGCCGCTGGTCCTCCTGACCTCCCGCTCCCCTCCCAACGTTTGCAGTGTCAGCTAATGTTGTCGGCCACGGGCACCTGCATGCACGGCTGGGGACTGCCGGCCCTGAGCATCGGGGGAGGGCTCGGCAAGCGGAGGCACGGGAGCTGTGCGTCCGGGGGCCAGGCTGCCTCGGAGCCCCGCCGGCCTCAGAGCGACCGTGCTCACGGTTCAGCAGCCCTCCTCCGCCTCCCGGCCTGAAGCAGCCTGCCCGTCCCCGCGTCCTTCGCCCGGGTTGTTCACCGTGACTCATTTCTCCCGGGGAGACAAAGGAAGCCCTTGACTCCAAGAATGTTTAAAACCAACAGAAATAGCCAAGCGCGGATTCCCAGGAAGGTGGGAGGAGGCCAGGTGGGTAGAGGATTTTCCCACCATTGTACTGGGGTGGGTTAATTAGTCCGATGTGCTGCTTACCACCTGGAAGGGGGTGGCAGGGTGGGAGGGGATGAGGCAGAGTTCAGTGGCAGGCAGGAAAGCCTGGGACGAGGCGAAATGCATGCACCAGGGAAAGAGGGCCGGCGGACGGGGCGGAGGGGCCCCCAGCATGCCGAGAGGTAGGCTGAAGGCTCCCTGAGTCAGCCCTAGCAGCAGGCGATGTTAGAAGCACTTTACAGAGATCATCTGGTGCAATCCTCATGACCCTATGTGACAGGTTCCACACGGCCGCCTGTATCAGTTAGCTATCGCCTCAGCAATACCGTGTAACAAACATTGCCACAAGTTTCTGGGGCTTAACACACCAATCGCTTCATCTCTCCTAGAGTGTCCACTGTCCACAGGTCAGCGGAGGCTCAGGGCATCTGGTCCAGCACAGCTGGAGTTAGCTCCACGTGGCAGGCTGGGTTCACGTGGCTCCAGGCACGTCTCTTTTTCTGGGACCCAGGGGCCTGCCTGGAGTATGTTTTTCCCATAATGATGGACGATATGCAAAAGGGCAACAAAACCGGGCAAACTCATTTCAGACTTGTATGTGTGTCAAATCTTCTTGCATTGGCAAAATGAGGCACATTGCTGAGCCTCACTGAGGTCGAAATTACACTCTGGCCACCGTGAGTTCAGAGCCAAGCCCAACATTGACAGAGCGGGGGAGTGTACTCCTCCCATGAAGGCTGGGGGTGGTGGAGAGAAGGCACTGTCGGGAGTGAATATTTGCCAATAATCTGACCCACCACATTTAAAGTATGTGGAATCTGAGTCACAAGAGCATGAAGCAATTTGCCTTAGGCCACAGGGCAAGGGGTAGGCTGGGATGTGAACCCAAATGGTGTGGCTTGAGAGCCGGTGTTACACGGCATCCCTCCACACCGGTGTGCTGTATCCACACCCAGGCCGCCACACCCCACCGCGAGCTGTCTTAAGCTGCCTGTGGTGGCAAGTCTCCAAGAAGTCCCTGGTGGTCCTCACCTCCTGGTGTTCGCTGCCCTCCCTCACCTCCTCCATGTTAGCTACAACTGACCTTTGTGACCAGTAAAATACTGAGCAAGTGGTGGTGTGCCATTTTGGTTTTCTCTTTGGAGTCTTGGATTGCTCACTCCGGGGGAGCCGTCCTGTAGAAAGGCCCACGTGGAGAGGAGCTGAATCTTCCCCCCTTAGTCCGCACCGACACACCTGCCATGTTGAGCGAGCCACCTTGGAAGTGGATCCTTCAGCGTCTGGTCTTCAGATGCTTCTTTTGAGTTTTCTAGAAGAAGCTCAATACTGTGGATGAAGGACGAGCCGTCCCTTCTGGATTGTGTGTCCTGTTTGGATTCTGGACCTGAAGAAACCCTGACATGGAACGAATGGTTGTTTCAAGTCACCACATTTTGAAAGGATTTATTACACAGCAAGAGATAACATACAGCCTTTCCTCAGTACTGGAGATGCTACCCAACACTCAACGGCCGCGCTGAACTTGGAACTCCAATATTCTGACCTCTTACCCCGTGTTGTCTTACATTATGAACCAGGATGAGGACTCAGGTCTGTGAACTGCATGCTGGGAGCTGGGTAGTCAGCGCCCGGTAGATCTGAAATTGGTAGGGAATCCTGAAAGGTGAACCAAGGCTTAAACACTGAAGGTTTAGAAACCATGGTTAGTAATAGAATCACAGCAACACTTTTGTTGTGTCTCCGGTAGAAGTCAAGACTTCCCCTAGAACACTTGCCTCTACAGGTTGCCTCCCAAGCCACGAGGGGCGTGGCAAACAGCTCACTCCTGCCGATTCCCTTCCCTACCTGCAAGCTTACCTCCTAGACTCAGAGACAGTTCTGGCTCCCTTCATCCGTGTTGCCTTCAAATAGGATGTTCAGTTCCATCTTCCATTTTAATCTGTCCTTCACTTCACGGAAATAACTCTGTCCCTCATTAGCTCTTGAGCATATTCACAGTTACCCCCTAAAAAACAGTTCTTGGGGTGCCTGGGTAGCTCGGTGGGTTAAGCATCCCACTTCGGCTCAGGTCATGATCTCATGGTTCATGGATTCGAGCCCTGCATCGGGCTCTGTGCTGACAGCTCGGAGCCTGGAGCCTGCTTCCGATTCTGTGTGTCTCCTTGTCTCTCCGACCCTCCCCTGCTCATGCTCTGTCTCTCAAAAATAAATAAACGTTAAAAGAAATTAAAAAAAAACAAAGACCATTCTTGTCATTACAATCAATATCAGTCCATTTGGAAATGAGGAGACACCGGCTTCTGCCTCCACACAACCAAGAGAAAGATAAGAAAACCCCATTGGCTTTCTACAATTTTTAAGTAAGTAAACCAGTGCCTGCCCACAATAGAAGAGGAAGCCTGACAGCTTTGGCAGGGATTCTGGCAGCTGGGGAGGCAGACTGTTCTAAATATATCATCATTTAAAAAAGCAATCACTGCCAGACTTGCTCTCTCACAATTTACCTCTGTCCCCCCGTGATCGCTCTGCTGTGGTGCACGGGGCACATCTCATTAGAAGCGCTCATATATGCAGGACGAATGTTTTCCCCTTGAAGATGGAGTTGCTAAGCATTCCAGCAATTTGCTTGATTCAAGAGATCAGGTTGGGGAAAGATCAATCTTGGCCACACGGTTCATTAGTGAGATCAGTCAGGGGCTTGATGACTTCCGGAAGAAATCTTTTAAATCAACAGAATGTCCTGTGTGTGATTTCTTCGGCCTCGAACACTCTGCAGGGGGTCAGGGGTTAGAATGTACAGTGTGATCCTCTGCCTCCCACACAATCGGCGGGGACACATGATCTCCACGTGTGTTCTTTTAACAGAGGAGGGAAAAATCTCCACAGCACACATGGTGCACACCTCCCCCCACACATGGGTAGAATGTTCTCTGTTTTAGATAAGCATTGCTGTGATAAACGTTTAACACGTTTTGGATTTAACAGAAGACACTGCAGGGAGTCCTAAATTAAATTCAGGAGGTCCCCAGGGGTGCACAGGTGAAAAACCCAACCTTAAAACCTTCGGATGTGAAACATTGGAAAATAAGCATATTACTATCTGGGTATTGTTTGGTGTGTTATTTTAACAATCATTTTAATCCTAAGCATAGGCCCTTGTTGTGCAATCACATCATGAGTTTACACTCACGGACACTCGCTGTGAACTAAGAATTTTACATTCACTGACCGAGCTAATTCTCACCACTACCAGATAGTAGAGATATTAGCATGTGTACCTGCAGAAAGCTGATGTGACTTGCCTAATGCCACACAACCAGTAAAGGGCATAGCAGGAGCCCACCCTGAAAACGGTCCACCTCCAAAATCCGTGTGCTTCCACACTGCCTGACAGTCTCTTGCGGAAGCATACCCTTGTGCAAATTTGTATTACGCCTTAAAGCGCATTGCAATAAATGTGTCTGAACTTGATCATGCCACGAGTCATTAGCAAATTATGGTTCCTGTCCTTCCTCATGGCAGTTCTATTTCCAGTTTGTTTATTCTTCAAAACCCAGTTCAAATAGCACCGCCCGTCAGCTTTCCCCAAACCCCACCCAGGACTACGCTCTGGCCTTTATATTCTGCCCCTTATATTTCTCCTTATTGTTGGGTTCTGTTGTATTCATTTGCTTGTACAAACTCCTTTAGGACGGAACTAAAATCTCTTCAACTTTGTTCGTGTGCTGGAAATTTTAGATTCATTAAAAAAAACTCAACGTATGGAGGTAAAATTAATATGCAATAAAACACATAGCTCTTAGGTATGAGCTAGGTGGGGTTTACAAATGTACTCACCTATGTACCTAACATCCCAATCGAGATGAGGAACATTTCCATCACCCCATCTGCCCCTTGGCAACCAATGCCCTTCAAGCAACCGCAGATTGGAACCCCCATCTGCGTGCCGTAAAAACACTTCAGACCCATCTGTCTTCTTTAGTCTGCTTAATGCTACTGGAATCCTTCTGGCTTCTCAGGTTATAAAACCCAAAGCCTTTTTTTTTTTTTTTGTCATATCCTTTAGTTCCTCATATATCACATATATATATTTTTTGTCATATCCGTAGTTCCTCAACTAGCAAACTTTGCAGAGTATCTATATTCCAAGCCAAGGATCTTGGCCAAGGATTGAGTCATGAGCCAAAGCCAGTCAACGCCATAGTCCCCTGGTTCTTTCTTCTATCCGCCTACTTCGCCCATACACTGTCCAGTTCATGTCCTCCTCATCTTTACGCCGCTACTCCCCAGCCGTGGGTTGGGTCTTGCCACCCTCCCTTCTTTGAATCCATCACCCACAGGGCTCCCGGCTGCTGTCATAAACATCCCATATCTCCCCACTCCAGACAAAACACAACATACAAAATAACGTCTCAACCCCTCGGCTCGCCTTCAGGAACTTTCGTAGTCTGGCTTCAGCCTGCCTCTCCAGCTTGTCTCCTTTGACCTGCTTCCACGAGACCTATACGCCAGCCGCTGCAGGCCCCTGGCCTGTTTCCAAAGATGTTTTGTTTCCCTCGAACTCTGTGCCTTCACTTAGGCTGTGCTTTCTGCTGAGAATGTCGTCCTTCCCGCCTCTGGAAGTCTTAGCCATTTCCAGTGCCCTGTCCTGCAAGGTCTGTCGAGGGGCCCTTCCTCTATTCCTTGGCGTGCTACGTCTGTGTATCCAACATGTTGCCCTCGCAGCCTGTGGCTCGCGTCCTGAGGAGTTTGTTTCCCTGTGTGTCTTCCAGCGACATCATTAGTTTCACACCACAGAGGAGTCCGTGTTAGGAGAATAAGAGAAGAGAATGTTCTTTCCAGAAGAGTAGCAGGGTTCTGATGTTTTGTTTGTTTTTTTTTTGTGCATGTTTTTATACTGCGATACACGGGTGATATTATTTCTCTGTTCAGTTGGCTGCTGGGGAGCTGGGAGGTAAACATAATGCCCCCTTCGCCCAAACATAGAGCTTATAGGATAAATTCTGTATGCTGTGGTTACCCCTGGTTTCATCTCCTGTTTCTTATTTTCCTACCATATTTCTTGTTGATTTAAAAAAATTGTTTTTAATCTGTATTTATTTTTGAGAGAGAGACAGAGTGTGAGCAGGGGAGGAGCAGAGAGAGAGGGAGACACAGAATCCAAAACAGGCTCCAGGGTCTGAGCTGTCAGCACAGAGCCCGACGTGGGGCTCGAACTCACGAACTGCGAGATCATGACCTGAGCCGAAGTTGGACGGTCAACCTACTGAGCCACCCAGGAGCCCCTCTTGTCGATTTTTATCCTCTGCATAGGTTTTACTGTTTCTGCTCATAGCAGGCACTCAGTTAATTTGTTCAATGAAACAATTCATTGTTTTCATTGGCATGTGGCAGAGAAAAAACAATCACCAAAGCTCTTCAGGAGCAAATGGATGTTTGATTCATCTTTATACCGACCCCCACCCCCAACAGCCTAGCACAGAGCTTGGCCTGGAGTAAAAACTCAATAAATGTTAAATTTCACTGAATTAGAAAAACAAGAGAGGGCACCTGTAGAGCTCAAAATCATCAGTAAATGGTTACAGTAAAATCCCTGATGATAAAGTTGTTTCTATTATAGGATTATTATAAAACTATGGAGACACTCAACTCACATTAAGAAAGGAAGCATAGGGGCACCTAGGTGGCTCAGGCAGTTAAGTGTCCGACTGTGGATTCCGGCTCAGCTCATGATCCCACATCCGGCATCGGGCTCTGCGCTGACCGTGGAGGCTGCTTAGGATTCTCTCTCTCCTTCTCCCTCTGCTCCTCCAGTGCTCCCACACCTGTGGGTGCACACGCTCTCACGAAGAGAAAGAAAGAAAGAAAGAAAGAAAGAAAGAAAGAAAGAAAGAAAGAAAGAAAGAAAAAGAAAGGAAGAGAATGAGGCACCGGCTGGCTCAGGCAGTGGAGTATATTCCTCTTGATTTTGGGGTTGTGACTTTGAGCCCCACCTTGGGCACAGAGCTTACTGGAAAAAAAAGAAGAGGAAGATTCTGGTCTTTAAGCACTGCATTTCATGCAGAGCATTATGGAGCCAGGCAAAAGCCCACCGAAGAATGAGCTGCGACTACGGCACCGGAGCGTGTAAATGTGGGACGAAGGAGCGCGCGAACGTGCGGACGAAGGAGTGCCTGTAAATGCGGGATGAAGGAGTGTCTGGGGAATCTGTCAAAAGGCTGATGGCTTCTGCCACAAGAAAACAAAAAGACAAGATGGAATTGTTGAGTCTTTATATGCCTCTTTATGTGCTTACATTAGTCCTGTTGTATGGAAACTGAAGATTTACGCATTCATAAAGAAAACAGGTAAGAAGGAAAGCCAGAAAACGTAAAGACTGATATAAACATAAAATAAAAGGGGGGGGGGCACCTGGGTGGCTCAGGTGGTTGAGCATCCGACTCTTGATTTCAGCTCAGGTGGTGAGATTGAGCCCTGTGTCAGGCTCTGTTCTGGGCATAGAGCCTGCTTGGGATTCTCTCTCCCTCTCTCTCTCTCTCTCTCTGTCTTCTTCTGCCCCTCTCTCCATGTGCTCTCTTTCTAAAAATAAAAAATAAAAAATAAATTAAAATAAGAGGAAATTGTTTCTGTCGATTGTGGTGCTGGCTTTCATTTCCCGTCTCCCACCGGAAAGAGACCTTGGTCCCCATCTGCCCATGAACCGCTCTAACTCTGGGTCTCTGTGTGGGTCCCCCTGAGTCTATCAGATGCAGACACCCGCAACCCCCCTCTTCTGAGTCAGCAGGACGTGATTTCACCACCATAGGCAGAGAAGTTCCTCGAGCGCCCATGCATCGGGAGCACACCACCCTTCTTGGAGAGGACAGAGGCTTGCCGGTCAGTTCCAGATCATGGGTGGAAAGCTGGAGGCGAGGGCATTCCTGAGAATGAGTCCCAGCTTGCTCCTCCCTGAGCCATGCGTCCCGTGGATCTCAGAAGCCACTCAGAGACACAGTGTGTCTCAACGGCCAGCCCCTCTGTGCCGTCTTCACTCCTGCTGTCCACGTATCCCCACTGATGACGTAGAATCTCCGAGAAGGACTCATGGCGTCCATTTGGGTGCCCAATCTTGGGACCTAAACTCATCTACCCTACCTCTCGGAGAGAGGTTCAGCCTCATATCCATCCCGCAAACATGAACCAGGTCAGTGAAATGCATGGAAGCCCAGAAAAGCAGCCGAGGAAGGTAATCTAGAATCCTTGCATCATGGGGCAGCTTTACGAGGGGGCTCTGAAACGGGCCTGCAACTTTCCGTATGCTCTTCACTTATGGTTACTCTGTGGGCAGCTAAATAACTTAGCTCTATCATCATGTGGTTTTTATTGCAGTAATTTTTTTTTAACCTGAGAAATCGTGGTGGTTTTTTTCTTTTCTTTTTTTCCTGCAGAAAAACATCAAATATTCCAAACATAGAAACCTGCCTATGGGAGCTTGGTTTCCATCACTTTCCGTGGTGTTTTTGATATTCAATCCTTGCCCACCAAAGCTTGTCAATCAGAGTTTCTCCGGCTCGGCTCTATTGACATTGGGGCTGGATACTCTTTCGGGGGGGGGGGCTGTACTGTGTTTCAGGGGGCGGGGGTTCAGCACACGTCTAGTCTCTGTCTTCTGCATGCCACGAGCACGCTTCCTCCCCAGGAGTGACAACCAAAAATATCTCTGGACATTGTGGAATGTTCCCTGGGGAGCAAAGTGCCCCAGTTGAGAACTGGTGCTGGAGAGGACAGGAGCTGGGAGAATCTGGGCCAGAATTGTCCTCTCGGGTGGTTGTTTCGGCCACAAGGCTTCACACCAAGGCATGACCGCATCCTCTTCCTGCTCACAATAGCCGTCTCTTCAGCCTCTCCTGGGCCACCAGGGAGGCTGTGAGGCACTGAGCAGCAAGCTTCAACAGGGAGAGAGGCATTATTATTATTATTATTATTAGAGAGAGAGAGGGCACAAGTGAGTGAAGGTGGAGAGAGAGAGAGAGAGAGAGAGAGAGGCAGGGCTCACCTGATGCGGGGCTCGAACTCATGAACTGGGAGATCATGGCCTGTGCCAAAGTCGGATGCTTAAGTGACGGAGGCATTTTTTTTTTATTTTTAAATTTTTTTCAACGTTTTTTATTTATTTTTGGGACAGAGAGAGACAGAGCATGAACGGGGGAGGGGCAGAGAGAGAGGGAGACACAGAATCGGAAACAGGCTCCAGGCTCCGAGCCATCAGCCCAGAGCCCGACGCGGGGCTCGAACTCCCGGACCGCGAGATCGTGACCTGGCTGAAGTCGGACGCTTAACCAACTGCGCCACCCAGGCGCCCCGTGACGGAGGCATTTTAAAAAAAATGTTTATTTATTTTTGAAAGAGAGAGAGAGCCAGAGTGTGAGTGGGGGAGGGGCAGAGAGAGAGGGAGACAGAATCCCAAGCAGGCTCCAGGCTCTGAGCTGTCATCACAGAGCCCGACATGGGGCTTGAACTCCTGAACCGGAGACTATGACCTGAGCCGAAGTCAGAGGCTCAACCTTGACTGAGCCACCTTGGCGCCCCTGGGCTTTTTTTTTTTTTTTTTTTTTTAATGTGACTTGCATTTATGGATCCTCAGGGAATTTTTGCAGACCTGAGGCCCGGAGGCAAGAGCTAGGAAGACAAGAGTGGGGAAGGCAGGCCAGTTTTCACGTTCCCTTAGGCCAGGCTGACAATACTAGTGTGACCTGTAGAAAGCTGGGCCTTTGGCATCCACAGGAAACGCCGTTTCCCCACAAAGCCACATGCAAAAACATTAATCTGGTGCCTACTAAATAATAAAAGTAATTACAACTGTGCAGTTGCCCAAAGGGGGTTTTCACTCATAGCCCAGTGTAACAGAAGTTGTTAAACCCTCTCTCCTCCTTCTCTCTTTGTTACTATCACACACAGATGGCAAACGTCCTCATCGTCTCTTTCTTGCCATCCACCCACCCCTCCCCGGTTTGCTCTCAAGATGGCGCTCCTCACAGGCTCTTATTTCCTGCCCCATCCCCCTGTTCTTGCCCCCATTTCTCCCTTCTGTGGGGCTCCCTGTCTGGTGTCATTCCTGGTGGCTCTCACCATGATTAACACAACGAAAGCTTCGGGCTAATAGCAGACTGGAGGCTGCTGGCTCCTCCACTGGGGACTGGAGGTGATGGAGAACAGGTGGAGGAAGTGACACCTGTGTCTCTTAAGTGTGAGCATTTCTAAGACACTTGGTCATACATGACACAAACTACGCCCCACCCCTCCTGTTAATATGAGAATTAACTCTGTGGTCTTTTTATTAAATGACAATGTTGTTTTGAACCCTGCCTCAGTTTCTTTATTTTTTTTATTTTTTAATGTTATTTTTGAGAGAGAGAGACAGAGAGAGAGTGTGAGAAGGGGAAGGGCAGAGAGAGAGGGAGCCACAGAATCTGATGCAGGCTCCAGGCTCTGAGCTGTCAGCACGGAGCCCAATGCGGGGCTGGAACTCATGAACTGGGAGATCATGACCCGAGCAGAAGTCCAATGCTCAACCTACTGAGCCACGCAGGCTCCCCCCAAACCCTGCCTCGGTTTCTATTGCTATCCCTCAAATCACCACCAACTTGGCTTGCAGCCACACCCACTCATCAGCTCACCGTGGTCGGGGCAGAACAGGGCATGGTGTGGCCGTGAGCTCTGCTCAGCCAGGTCTCACCGGGCTGCAGTGGAAGTGTCAGCCTCACCTGGGCCCTGGGGCCGTGGTCGTCATCTGAAGGTCTGGTCCTTTCCTAGTGTGGTTGAGGCAGAATGCAGTTCTTTGCGACAGCACACGTGAGGCCCCTGCTTCCCTGCCTGCGGTCAGCTGCAGGTTGCTTTTAGCTCCCGGAAACCATCCACATTCTTTGCCTTGTGGCTTCATCTCTGAATCCAGTAGCAGAGACTGGGCCTCACCAGATTCCCTGTTACCTTTCGAGTCTCTTTCCAGGAAAAACCTTGTCACCTTTAAGGTCTCACCTAATTAGGTCAGCCCCACCAAGGATAATCTCTCTTTCTTAAAGTCATTGATTTGGGATTTAATTGCAGCTGCAAAATCCCTTCGTGGACCCACCTAGGTTAGTATGTGACTGAATAACTTGGAGAAGGTGTGTGTATGCCAGGGGTCAGGCATGTCAGAGGCATCTCGGAATTCTCCCTATTACAACCCCTAATATGAAAACGGTGGTCTCCCGCCACTTGAAAATTACCACTTTAACAAGGAATCCTTGACTGATTAATCGATCCGTTCATTCACTCATTCCTTCTGCTTAAACCAGCACGGAACATGCAATACTCCCTTAACTCATATTCACTTACCTAATGTTTCTGAGAAGTGAACTAACTGATGCGAAAACTATTTATTATCAAGCGTATCTCAGACGCTAGGTGTAGACGAGACAACGAAGCGTCAGAGAAGAGTCCTGTTCCAGTGGGCGACTGAATGAACGCACACTGCAGACTTTCTAGACTGCCAGGTCCTCCCTGGACTTGCTTTGCATTGAATAAACACTTATTAGTTGCTGACTTCTCATGATAAGGCCGAATCCTTAATTATTTGTTCCTCAATAGAAACAGAATTGTTCAAGGCAACTGATGAGACAGAATCTGTCTCAATCCAACAAACTTGCCGATTCCTCTGCTATGTTATCCTTCAGGTAAGTGGAAGCAAGTCTAGGTCGTGGGTATTAAATCCCCTTGTCTTGATTGAGTGGTGGGAAGAATAAGATGGTGGAGATATGAGGGTGGCTGGGAGGTTCTAAGGTTCCTGGGTTGATCCCTATTGGAGACCCCAGTGCAGGGACTGGAGATCTGGAATAAAGAGCTGGGTGGGAGGTCCAATAATTCTTATAAGGGGGTCAGAAGTGGGTCTCATAGCCTGGGCTGGAGACAGGAACCCAAGAGCCAGGTCTTGGAGAAGAATGGCAGGGGGATGTATATTGTGAGGTGCAGCCATTATAATTTATTTCTCTTGGGTGGTAGGAGCAGATGGGTCCTTTGGTGACTGGCTGGGCTTGAAGATGACATCTGGATACGCAGGGCCACATCCCTATCTCGAAACCCAGGGATTTCACTGGGGAGAGACTTTGTCCCCACACCCCCTCTGGGAACATTTGGCAACGTCCGGATACATTTTTGGGTGTCCGCAAACGTGGGTGAGGGTACATTGCAGCATCTAATGGGTAGAGGCCGGTGCACAGAGTGGCCCTCGGCAACAATTATCTGCCTCCAAATGTCAAGTGTGAACCCTGCCCTAACCAGTTCTGCATGTTGGGGTCAATGGCCAAGCAACTGTGAATGACAAAGGCCATTACGTTTAGTGAATCATGTTGGCAACTGGTGTCCATTCGGGGCTCTGCAATCAACCAGTTGTGTGACCTCAGACACAAACTGGACCCGAGCGTGCTGTTGTTGGGGGGGGGCTATTCCCAAGAGGGTGAACAGAAATTATAAAAGACTTTTGACTTCCCATTAGTCAAATAACTCCTGGTATATATAATTTGGAAAATTTAGTTTTCATTTTTTCTTATTTGTTTAACTTTTTAAAAAGAATCTTTTTTAAGTTTATTTATTTATTTTGAGAAAGAGCACAAGTCAGGGAGAAGCAGAGAGAGTCAAAGAGAGAGAGAGGTATACAGAGAAAAAACCCCAAGCAGTCTCTGCACTGTCAGCACAGAGCCCAACGTGGGGCTCGAACCCACCAACTGTAAGATCATGACCTGAGCTGAAGTCGGACACGTAACCGACTGAGCCATCAGGAGCCCCTTGTTTGTTTAATTTTTATTCAGATGTACCTTTATTGCGAAGAAGGCACAATTTTAGGTTTCAAAGCAGAGTTAAACCTTGGGGAGTGAAGTAAATTTTCTGGTGTCCTTAGATTCTTCCTTGTTACAACCCTCTAAAAAATGTTTTTAGTCCTCCTCCTTCTGAAGCAAGGTCAGCATGCTGAGCCTAATTTAACTGTCCTTTTGACTCTGGAACACGCATTGCCAGGGGCCAGGGGCCAGTGGGCTAAAAGTCCTCCCCTGTGCTCTCAAAGCTGATTTCCATTTATTGGCCCCCAAGATACACTCTGGAAGTTGTGTGTTCAGTGAAGTCCAAGATACTTTCTCCTGCTTCATCATTTACTTCTTTTCTGAAATCAGGTTTTGTAATGCATAATTTTGATTGGAGTATGTTCTGGCTTACTGTTTCAGTGGCCGCCGGAAGGAAAGCACACTACAGACTTCCCAGTAGTTAAAAAAATTTTTCTGAAGTTTAGGACAAACACTATCTCTTATTTAGGGAGAGGGTCAAAATGAAATACGGATGTTCACCCAACCTGGTGAGTGCTTGGGTGGAGGCCCAACCTCCTTCAGCTTTAGAGGGAACGGTGTTGGATAGACAGCCCTCGATGGCTTTTCCTCTACTTTATACACTTGCACTAATTAATCCTTCACCTCGGATGTGACACCCTAGAGGTGGTTTAGAAGTGATTTCCCAGGCTTAGAGAGGAGGTTGTGCGGTCCTGCGTGGGTATGATGGTGGGCATTCCATTTTGGAGGCTGCATGGCCCGAGCAGATAAGTGTTAGGGCCTCAGGGGTAATTTTTTTAATAGGAAAAAAAAAAGTGCTTCAGGTAATCAGTCTCTTGTTTTCCTTTCCTTTTTCTGCTTTTATCCTTGGTCTGTTTGGCAGTTACCCAAGTTATAAGACTTGACAGTCATTTCTGTTTAATAATCTTGCTTTGAAACTCAAGAAGTACCCCGCATGCAGCCCTGTCAACAGGGAATCATTAACGCTGAGCAGAAAAAACGTATATACTTAATTGTTTTTATTGAAATAAATGCCCTATGTACCCCCTGCTATTTAATGAGCACACATAGGTTAACGAAGATGAGGACGCCTGTTACGGCTGCCATCTTTGATTACTTCGCGTTTGCATTTGAAAGTAGAAAAGAGGCTTGTTTTTATATGAGAAACAGGATTTCACCTTTTTGGTTTACAGCCCCCCCCCCCCCCCCCCGCCCCTGTCTCTACCCCAGCCTATTTCTCAAAGGGAAATGCAGTGGATTAAGAGAGGAGGAACGAGGACATCCAAAACCTTCTTTGTGGGCATCTATTTATTCCCACTGGACAATTGGTGTTTCAAGCAAAGCTAAGATATTTGCAAAACTTTTCAGTGTTCTATTAGATTTTAGTCAGGCTGTGGTACATTCCTGTCCCACAGGGAAAACTGGGAATAAGATTTATATAGAATACAGAAGCCTGTAACCAAGGGCCTGCTATTCCTATGTGAGAAGACAAAAATGTTAGCCTAATTGTTAATACCCTAAATTTCACGACCTAAGGCCAATCTTCCCTTTCCTCCTTACTCTCTCCCTCCCTCTCTCCTTTTTTTCTTTTAGCGCTTTGCTTAAGTACCATGAGAATAGGGGTGCCTAAGTGGCTCAGTAGGTAAAGTGTCGGACTCTTGGTTTCGGTCAGGTTGTGATCTGATGTTTTGTGAGTTCGAGCCCTGCATGGGGCTCCACACTGACAGTGCAGAGCCTTCTTGGAAGTCTCTCTCTCCCTTGCTCTCTGCCCCTCCCCCGCTCACTCTCTCTGTCTCTCTCAAAATGAAGAAACTTAAAAAAAAAAAAGAACCACAAGAAATAGCCCTGTTCCCCCATTCTTGATTCTGAAATTAAAGGTTTTAGATGGCGCCTCTTGGTAGCATGAGGCTCTCAGTTTTCCAACAAGATCATCACGGTTTATGAAGCTTCTCCAATCCATAGACCGCAAACTGAATTCTGCATCCTCCCCACCCAACTCTGTTCCTTTTCCATCTTGTTTATATAAATGGATCCATCCTCCAACCCGTCTGCCTGCCTAAAACCTTTAAAGCACTTTTTAACAAATTCATCAGTTTCTATACATACAGAAAGGTGCAAATATGAGAAGTCAGTGGCTCTCTGACTTTCACAACCTAAACGCTCCCATGGAACCAGCTCCAGATGAAGAAGCAAATCACTACCTTACTGTCCTGGTAAGTTGGACTCCTAGGAGTTAACTTCTTCCAGATATCATGAACTCCCTCTTCTCCATTTCATCCTGGAACCCTCACCCTCCTTCCGGTCCATTTCCTCATTGGTCTCCCAGGCCCCAACCATGGCCCTGCCCATCCATCCTCCCTCCCACTGCCAGCTTCAGGCTGGACCACAACCTGTCATGTCTGTTCTCTGTTTGAAAACATAGCCTTGCTCCCTAGTGCTCTGGTGTGAAAACTCAGTTTCTTCATCTAGAATCCAAGGTCCTTGGGACCTGATGAGAACATATTCCCGGTGCTAGTCCCTCCCCCACCCCGTTTTGCCTCATATGGCTTATGATTGAGCCAAATGGAAATATTCACTGTTCTGGTAATAGAAATAATAACAATGATAGTTGACTTGTCGTAAATATTTAACATACATGAGGCTCTTGATTAAGATGTAACAGATTTTGGGGCGCCTGGGTGGCTCAGGCGATTGAGCGTCCAACTTCAGGCTCAGGTCATGATCTCGCCGTTCGTGAGTTCAAGTCCCACATCGGGCTCGCTGCTGTCTGCCTGTCAGCGTGGATCCCGCTTTGGATACTCTGTCCCCCTCTCTCTGCCCCTCCCCCGCTTGTGCTCTCCAAAAAATAAACAAATATTTAAAAAAATTTTTTTTAACATTTATTCATTTTTGAGACAGAGGGAGACAGAGCATGAATGGGGGAAGGTCAGAGAGAGAGGGAGACACAGAATCTGAAACAGGCTCCAGGCTCCGAGCTGTCAGCACAGAGCCCGACGTGGGGCTCGAACTCACGGACCGCGAGATCATGACCTGAGCCGAAGTCGGACGCCCAACCGACTAAGCCACCCGGGTGCCCCTAAACAAATATTTTTTAAAAAGTTGTAACAGATTTTAATCTTCACAGCGACCTTATGAGATAGATGGTATTATTAACCCGCTTCACTGGAAATTGAGTCACTTACCGGATGTCACACCATGCATCCCATGTCTTAGAACTTGTAATTCTAAGACTTTGGGACTTGTGCTCTTGAGCAGGACAAGTGCCAAGGTTTTCTGCACGTATGATTTTGCTCACGCTGTTCCACCCTGCCGGGCATGTCCACACCTGACCGACTCTGTAAGACTCAGCTCCCATGTGTCATCTTGCAATGAATTCTTTCCCTTTCCTTCAACTGGAAGTTGTCTCTGAACATTCAGAGCATTTCACCTATGCCTCTTGTGACTCATTCATTCATTCATTCATTCAAGGTATACAATTGATTTTCATTATTTGCAGTATTGATGTTCTATAGAATCTCCACGAACACTGAATTAGCAAATAGTGAACCTCTGCTCCCAGGGGACATATGGGGTCAGGTTCCTACAAGGCTCTGGTCATGACTTGCATCCACCTCTCAGTACCTAAACTTGTTTTATACATGTTTCTGTTCAAAGACATCTTATTTCATATCTATTATCGATTTGTTCACATTGAACCAATGGCCGAGAGCACTATGACCCATGACTGGAGGAAACTTACCTAAAACGTATTTTCTCCACGAGGCACCATCCAGCCTTCTCGTGCTGAGGAGCACCTGACAGCACATCAGCGTTAGGGGGCCATTTTCGAAAGTGAAATCACCCACAGGAAGCACAAAAAAAGCAAAAAACGTGGCACCAGGTGGGCTGTGAAAAAGATGCTTGCTTACATTCTCAGAGCGGAAACAAGGCAGAGTGTTACTCTGAGCTTGGCTGGCAATGTACGTGTCAAGGGACTCAAAAATTTTCTCTGCCATATACGTGTCCTTGAATGACTTTGAAACCACCATGCGCGTTGACTTCGGGGTTACAAAAAATTTTAGCGAGGAGGCAAATTTGCAGATTCAGAATCCGTGAATTGTGAGGACTGACTGCATTCATTTCAATCTCGTATTGGTGTTATTTAGTGAGTGCTTCTCTTTCCTGGTAAATTATAATTTCCTTGAGAGAATGAGCTTATGTTTTATTAATCTCTACACTTTCCCAATACTAGCCCAATGCCTTGTTCATATTAAGTGCTCAATAAATTATTTATTGCATTAATTACAGGGAAGAGGAGAAAGTACTTATTGGCTAAGGGGTCCATAATGTTATTTCTTCATTGCATCTGGCTTTCCTTCAGATATTTTTAGTTCACTTAGTGAATTTTTTTTAATGTTTATTTATTTATTATTTATTTAATATATATATTTTTTAACGTTTATTTATTTTTGAGACAGAGAGAGACAGAGCATGAACGGGGGAGGGTCAGAGAGAGGGAGACACAGAATCTGAAACAGGCTCCAGGCTCTGAGCTGTCAGCCCAGAGCCCGACACGGGGCTCGAACCCATGGACCGCGAGATCGTGACCTGAGCCGAAGTTGGCCGCTTAACCGACTGAGCCACCCAGGCGCCCCAATGTTTATTTATTTTTAAGAGTGAGACAGAGTGTAAGCAGGGGAAGGGCAGAGGGAGAGGGAGACACAGAATGAAAGCAGGCTTCAGGCTCTGAGGCATCAGCACAGAGCCGACCTGGGGCTCAAACTCACGGAATCATGAGATCATGACCTGAGCCGAAGCTGGATGCTTAACCAACTGAGCTACCCAGGTGCCCCTAGTTTTAAGATACGTTCAGTAATGTATAATTGTTGCCCCATCTCCAAAAGCATTTTTTTCTTATTTTAACACCAAAGATATTGGGGATGAAGGAATGGGTATTTTTATCTCTTGAAAATGTGCTCCAAATACAAACAATCTGGTGAAGCTCTTCCAGCCCCCTGTGATTTAGAAAATCATGCCCCGTGTGCTTAGTGGATCCATGATTCTGTAAAGTGGTGGGAATGGGGTGCAGCTGAGGGGAGCTGGGGGGGGGCGGTCACAGGCTGTGAGCCACAGGACATTTTTAGTTATGGCAGAAGCTTGGTTTTTGCCAGGGGTGATGCTACTGATTATCTTTTTCATTATTCTTGGTTTGTGCCTCTTATTCATGAATAAGAACTTAATGATTCTTTCCTACTTCTTTTCCCCTCCATTTAATAAGTTTGGCTTGCTTCTCCTCCCTCACCACTCTTTGCATTTTGAATGGAATACAAAAATAATGAGGCTGTTTTGTTCAACATCAATGAGCTTTAGCTATGTAAACCTTATATCAAATCAAATTTTTTTCCATTGCCATAACAGCATTATCTATATAAAGATCATGTGATTTTCCACTGCCTCGGAGATGGATAATCACTAAGCAACAAAACAGGTAGCTTTGGGAGTAACTTAAGAATCTGATGCTCAAGGTTATGTTTTGAGGACAGATATTTAGCCAGACTTTTCTTTTTAAAAGAATTTTTTAATGTTTATTTCTTTTTGAGAGAGAGAGTGACAGAGTGCGAGCCAGGGAAAGGCAGAGAGAGAGAGAGAGAGAGAGAGAGGGAGACACAGAATCTGATGCATGCTGCAGGCTCCAGGCTCTGAGCTGTCAGCACAGAGCCCGACACGGGGCTCGAACCCACGAACTGCAAGATCATGACCTGAGCTGAAGTTGGATGCTTAACGACTGAGCCATCCAGCTGCCCCTAGCCAGACTTTTCAAAGCTCAACAATAATGTACATTCATGTATCGGGGCTTGTGTCAAATCAGAATCCAATGGGGCTCTCTGGTTTTCCACTCTTTTGCCCCATTATTTTCCATAGGGTTAAATTTTAATAACTACAATACAGGAGAATGTGATTAGGCAAATAGAAATAAATGTACTGCAGATTGTAAGAATGGTCATGATCTTTCTGTCTGCTTGTACACATGCACCCTGGCAACATGGCTTTGCATCTATTTCCATCAATAGCTCAAATCTACTCTCCCTCCCTTTCACTCTAATCTGGCCTTGTGACTTGCTTTAGCCAATGGAATGTGATACTGATGTGACAATATTGTCACTTCCGGGCCTAGATGTTAAGAGGTCTTATGTGCCTCTTCTCTCTCAGAGCTCTGCCCAGCCTTCTGGAGGATGACAGATTATACAGCACAGAGATCAACCATTTTAGAAGCAGCCAATCTCCAGCTCACATGGAAGCCAACTACACATTCATGAGTCCAGCCAAAACTAGGAGATCCACTTGGCTGAGCCCAACCCAAATTTGTGACCAAAATGAATCGTAGTTGCTTTAGGTCATTAAGTTCGGGGAATGTTTGTTATGCAGAAAAGCTGACTGATACAACTATTCTAAAGAATCCAAATTTTAATCTAGTGAGCATACAAGACTTCTGACCTGAAAATTATTTTCTAACTACTCTAAAACAGCAGTATTTTCAGAGATTTAAAAACTTTTAAAACTGCTTGATTTAAAAAAAAAAAAGTTTGACTTAGGCAATTTCAGTAGTCTTTCTGCTGGACCAATCAGAATTGTTAACCCTTGTCCTGTAATAATGAAAGTCTATGCATTTCTTCCTTGTAGTTACCAACTGAATTGGACATACTGGAGAAGAGGGGGAGGAAACGTCTGAAAAGGACTTTTATTGTCAGGAAATATTACAAAGAGAAACCAAACAACACACCCCAGACAACTTTGCTCCCTCCATGGGATTTGCATTCTGTAAGCCAAATGGGAAGAAAGAGAAAGGTTGTGTGCAAGTTCTAGTGGGAGATTGTCCCTCAACAAGAATTGTGAACTTTCCATGAGAACCTCTCCATATATTTACCTGCTTGTGAACATTAGGTAAAATATATTTACCAGTCCCAATTAGAATGGCTTCTATAGCAAGAACCTTTCAAGTAGGAAAGGTGAAAACTCTTACGAAATTGTTTGAGTCATGAATTACATCAAAATCATTCTGAGATGTTTTAATACTATGTCTTCATGGAGACACATTTTGGTACCAATTACTCTGAAGGAGATCAAGCACTGTTAGCTGTGGAAAGTGGAGAGAGATTGATGGAAAGAAGCAGATATAATTGATTTTAGTGAAAGCATATTCACACGAACTGACTCTGAGATGCCCTGCCTTTAATTCCCTCAGAAGACAAAAATCTGGTCTTCAATAGCACAGGCAACTTGACATTCATCTGTGAAAACGTTTATGTCTATTTTTGATGGTTACGTGCATTAAGCTTTCATTATTTTCCTAGTGATGATTTACAACAAAATTAGGGGCACCTGGCTGGCTCAGTTCGTTAAGCATCTGATTTCAGCTCAGGTCATGATCTCCTGGTTTGTGAGTTCCAGCCCCACGTCGGGCTCTTTGCTGACAGCGTGGAGCCTGGAGCTTCGGATTCTGTGTCTCCCTCTCTCTCTGCCCCTCCCCCTGCTTGTGCTCTGTCTCTTTCTCTCTCTCTCTCTCTCAAAAATAAATAAACATTAAAAAATTCTTTTTTATTTTATTTTATTTTTTTATTTTTTATTTTTATTTTAATTTTTTTAACATTTATTTATTTTTGAGACAGACAGAGAGAGAGAGCACGAACAGGGGAGGGTCAGAGAAAGAGGGAGACACAGAATCCAAAGCAGGCTCTAGGCTCTGAGCTGTCAGCACAGAGCCCGATGCGGGGCTTGAACCCACAGACCGCTAGATCATGACCTGGGCCGAAGTCAGACGCTTAACCGACTGAGCCACCCAGGCGCCCCCAAAAATTCTTTTTTAATAGTCATGCATGGTCATGGTATAAAATTACAAATATCCAAATAGTGAAAAGCAAGCCTCTTGGTCTCTCCAGTGTCTCCATTTCCCCTCGCTCAAGGCAACCACTGTTTACATGCCTGAGTTTGTGTGCATTCTTATAGCGATTTTGTATGGTGGGGGCATTTACAAGCATGTATGTGTGATAGTCAATAGGATGTGCTCGGCAAGCCTCATGACTGGTTTTGTTTTTTCTGGCCATGAAACTAGGTGATGTTCCCAGCCTCCCTTGCAGTTGTATGAGGTCTTGGCCAGTCGTTGGGAAAGGTGCTCTAGGCCACTCCCAGACTCTGCTCCTGGAACCCCCATCAGACCCTCCCCACATTCTTTCTTGTCTCCCTGCTTTCTGGAGACCCCGATAGGACCGTCTCATGACTGGTTTGGTTTGCTGTACTAGTTAACTTACTGCACTGGTTCTCAATTGGGAGTGCCGTTACCTCCCTGCAGGGCACATTGGACAATGTCTGGAGGCAATTTTAGTTGTCACAGCTCCGGGACATCTAGGCAGGGATACTGCTAACCATCTGACAAGACAGCCTCCCTGCCCCCAGCAGAAGATTCCTGCCCCATATGTCGCTAGTGCTGCCCTTCAGGGCCCCTGGCTTACCCTGTTTTTTTTTTTTTTTTTAAATTTTTTTTTTCCACGTTTATTTATTTTTGGGACAGAGAGAGACAGAGCATGAACGGGGGAGGGGCAGAGAGAGAGGGAGACACAGAATCGGAAACAGGCTCCAGGCTCTGAGCCATCAGCCCAGAGCCCGACGCGGGGCTCGAACTCCCGGACCGCGAGATCGTGACCTGGCTGAAGTCGGACGCTTAACCAACTGCGCCACCCAGGCGCCCCATGGCTTACCCTGTTTTGTATACATGCTCTTCACTTCTCAAATGGGAGCATCTTATGCTATTGATAGCATCCTGCTTTTTCCTCAGGTTAACTTTTTTTCTCGTTTGCAAATATTTTCTCCCATTCCATACCTCATGTTAACTTCTTGAGCAAAACATTCAACTCTATACTCTTTTGTATTACTTCTCCCGCAAAGATGCCTTATTTCCTCTTGAAGCGTGCTCTCTTGGGGGGTAAGGAAGGAGAGCAGCTAATGGGGTCTGGGGGAGCATTTTGGAAATCCATTAACAGTACTAACTATAATTATGTATTAGGAGGCACCGCGTATGCGTTCCGAATTATTTCTGGCCTCTGGGCCCAGGTTTCACAGCATCTGAGGACAAGAGGAAATCCGAACTGAGTCTGCCCAGCTGATCGGATGCAAAGATGGTGAATCTACTTAAACTAATATGCATAGCGATGGTCACCAACTTGCTCCCTTCAAGGCGTCTTGGGGAGACCCCTCTGAAAGGTGGCTCAGATCAGAGGTTGTTCTGGTTCTAGAAGTTTCTCTGGACATGATGCGTTAAGCATGGGTGTCAGGTTCAGTGTCCCTCGACCTTTTTACCTGCTTAGACATGATTGTGACACTTCTGAAATGTACCTTGTAGCACACGACTCATGTCAGCTGCCTGAATGGAAGCCACCCCACCTCCACGTCCTGGTAGATTAACATTCCTTCTCAAAAATCTTACTGTTGGGGCCATCTTGCCGGATGGTCCTATATATGGTATTGTCGACCCCTACCTTATGCGGCTGGGCCCTGCCTTGCTGTACTTGGGATATTTCACGTTCATCTAAGTATGTCACAGATTTGAGAGTGTGAAGTGATCTTTGAAAAAACTTTTTTTTAATGTTTATTTATTTTTGAGAGCAAGAGAGACAGAGCATGAGCGGGGGAGGGGCAGAGAGTGAGGCAGACACAGAATCTGAAGCAGGCTCCAGGCTCTGAGCTGTCAGCACTGAGCCCGACAGAGGGCTCGAACTCACGGACTGTGAGATCATGACTTCAGCCGAAGTTGACGCTTAGCCGACTGAGCCACCCAGGTGCCCCGATAATCTCCCTATCTTAAAGTCAGCTGCTTAGCAACTCAGCAGCTAGCAATGTGAATCCCCCTTTGCCAGGTAACACGTAACCTACCCACAGCTTGTGGTGGAAATCTCTGGGGAGTCATGATTCTCCCTTTCACAAAGTCTAAGAAGTAAGAGGGAGGGTGGTGGGGAATTGCACAGGAACTTTCAGGGGATGCTTTGTATAGTTTTTTTCTTCTTCAGTTTATTTATTTATTTTAAGAGAGAGAGTGTGTGTGTGACCAGGGTAGGGGCAGAGAGAGAAGCCCAAGCAGGCTCTGTACTGTCAGCACAGAGCCCAACGCAGGGCTTGAACTTGTGAGCCATGAGCTCATGATCTGAACTGAAATCAAGGGTCAGACGCTAACCGACTGAGCTACCCAGGTGCCCCTGCTCTGGATAGTTTTGAGCAAAGGCACCATCTGACTTCTTCTTAAAAGGATCCTCTAGGCACTGTGCAGGGAATAGGCTCTAGGGGCCAGAGTGGAATCAGGAAGTCAAAGTAGGAGGTCCTCTCCAACCTTGTTGTCCAGACACAAAAAATGCTGGCTCCCACAGGGCGACACCCTGAAGGTGATGAAAAGTGGTTGGATTCTGAACACAATGATAAGGGTGACGATAAGGACTGATGCAGATATCATCAAGGAGGGCCCCAAATGTTTCCACCAGGAAGCTGGAAGGACAGATCTACCAACAGCTGACCTTGTAAATAGTGTAAATTTTTACACATTGATTTATTGTTTTGCAATGCAGTGTGTGTGTGTGTGTGTGTGTGTGTGTGTGTGTGTGTTGTGGGCGGAGCTTCTAAAAAGAGTTATTGGGGCACCTGGGTGAGTTGGTTAAGCATCTGACTTCAGTCCAGGTCATGATCTCTCAGTTTGTGGATTCGAGCCCCACATCAGGCTCTTTGCTGTCAGTGCAGAACCCGCTTCACAGATCCTCTGTCTCCCTCTCTTTCTGCCCCTCCCTTGCTTGAACTCTCTCAAAAATAAATACACATTTTTTTTTTAAAGAAAGAGGTATTATTTATTAAGTCGTCCATTTTCTAGTCCAGGAACATCCTTGTATTGACGTCGAATAAATGTTTGGTTTATACGGAACCCATGACACCTTCTTTCTGCGGCTTGCATTCAGAGTGGAATTAGACCCTAAACTCTTAGCTGAGCTCACAGAAGCATCAGGCTTCCTCTGTGTTCTCTCCCCTTTCCTAGACATTCCTGCTCCCAAATGACTGGCACTTCCCAGAGCACACATGTTGGTTCTCCACCTGGAATACACCGTCCTAACAATGAGTGCAGAGACTGGTTATGCTAGAATTTCCCAGGGAAGGTATTAAATAGACAGCTTTGGAACTTATTAAAATCCAGTGAGGAGCGCCTGGGTGGCGCAGTCGGTTAAGCATCCGACTTCAGCCAGGTCACGATCTCTCGGTCCGTGAGTTCGAGCCCCGCGTCGGGCTCTGGGCTGACGGCTCGGAGCCTGGAGCCTGTTTCCGATTCTGTGTCTCCCTCTCTCTCTGCCCCTCCCCCGTTCATGCTCTGTCTCTCTCTGTCCCAAAAATAAATAAAAAACGTTGAAAAAAAATTAAAAAAAAAAAAAAAGAAAAGAAAATCCAGTGCACCAGAAGTCCTGGGAGTGAGTTCCAGGAACCTGCACAAGACAGGATCCCACCTTTCGGTCGCTGCGCGGGTGTGACCTCAGACCAGCAGCGTTAGGCCGCTTCTCACTTCTCACTGTGGGAATGTCATGCTTCACCTGCCAATCTCTACCGGTCTCTCTTGTGCACCGAATCATGACCTCCTCCAGACCTGGTCTCTTGTGATCTTGCATGCGGCAGTGGGAGGAGTGTGTGGGTAAGGGGATGACATTAAAAAAAAAAAAAATTCTTGTTTAACATTTATTCATTTTTGAGATACCGAGTGAGCAGGGGGCGAGCAGAGAGAGAGAGAGAGAGAGAGAGAGAGAGAGAGAATACAAAACACGATCCAGGCTCTGAGTTGTCAGCACAGAGCCCAATGCGGGGCTGCAACTCAACAGACCGCAAGATCATGACCTGAGCTGAAGTCCCACATTTAACCCACTGAGCCACTCAGGCGTCCCAGGGGGTGGATGCCATTTAAAGGAGTCCCTTTGTCCTAGGGTGGTGCCCTCAGACTCCGAGGGGACCCTTAAGCCCTGACTGGCCCCAGATGCGAAAGAATTTTAAGCTCCCGATGTCTTCTTGCCTGCTGGATACCAGTGTTTGTAAACTTGACGGGAAGGTGTTCAACCGTTGCCCCATGTATTGCTCTGTATCGGGAACTCTCTGTGTGCACAGCTGCTCACTGACTGTAGATCCCTCTCCAGAGTGACTGGTTGTCACTAGTATCCTCTCTGTCTCCCCTCCCTCCAAGCCTAGCAGAATGCTTTGCTATGTAAGTTTCAACTTACATAGCAACTAAATAAAATCTATTCAACTAAATAAAATGTGAGAACCTAGGATGAACAATATCATACGTTTGAAGGCACTGACTTTATTCTCTTTTCTAATAAATGTTTTTTTAAATGTTTATTTTTGAGACAGAAGGAGAGAGCAAGGAGGAGGATCCCAAGCAGTCTCCATGCTGTCAGTGCAGAGACCCATGAGGGGCTTGAACTTACAAATAGTGAGATCACGCCCTGAGCTGAAATCAAGACCCAGCCACTTAACCGACTGAGCCCCCCCGCCCCGCTGGGCACCCTGGCACTGACTTTGTCTGATAGAGTTGTGCCACAGACCCGCTGGATGGTCTGCTGGGGTTTTCTCATTTCTTGACCACATATCTTGTTGCTTTTGGAGGAAGTGGGGATAAGGGCAATTAATCCCCCAGCTTGATTTTTGTTGTCACTTTAGTGAACTCGATCCATTCACCGGGGTTCCCTGAACCTGTGGAGCGGTGTGGACTGTATAAGAGATAAGCGTAATTCCTCAGACCCCAATATCTGTTTACATTGGCTTACTTTACAAGTCACGGCTGGGCTGGAAATGTAGACACAATGTTAAGACTACTACAGCGGGGAAGTTTCTATTTGTATCTTTCCCAACAGGCGTGTTCGCATTTTGTAACCCAGAGTAGCCCACTGTTTGGCATAGATGGGTTAATTGGTGTGACACAGGTCCTTTTACGCTGGTCTTGCAATCTCTCTGCAGCCCTGGGAGTCAGCTATTTTTGGCGGCTGTCCTTGGCTGCGCTCCCCTGCACCTTACGAAAAGTGACTCTTTGCGAAGAGACATCCAGCTAATGCGTGCTCAAGGGTTTACTGGAGAGCCTCTGGGCTTCGCTACAAAACCAAGCCAAGCAAAACCTGATCTGCCTGACCTTGAATTGGTTTACCATGTGTCTCTTTCTTATCCAGAGAATCTCCGAGGAGTCCTTCACTTTGAACAGTGCATCCTCAAATCAAACAAAGATTTCTTAATAAAAGGAACAGGCAAAATGTTGCCTTTTGCTTATCCACCCTATCACCAGCGTTCCTTAGGAGTCCCTTGACATTTCCTCCTGCTGACTCAAAATAATGATGAACGAGAAGCCAGAAGGATAAGAAAGAGAAGAAGAAAAGACCAGCCAGGCGAGACTCTGGGGAAGAGCCAAGTTTTGCTTGCCCCTCCCCCCCCCCCTTTTTTGGCTGTTGTTTCAAAGAAAGCTTTGTCCCATCAGACCTGCAAGGAAGTCTGGCTGGCGGGTGGCATTCAGGGAACTGGGGCATCTCCATGAAATGTGTAGGTTACAAAATGGTTCTGAGGACCCTGAAGGCTTGTGGGACATTGCACAATGAGACATCGGGCCCGTTATGTGTGCGGTAGGTTTCACTTCCTGTGCATTTCTCTGAAACGCTTGCCAGGTTACCAACCGTTATCACCATCCTGCAGAATTTATGAAAGCTTCTAGGCAGTCAACTGGACCATGTCTTTATTTTCTTCCTATTTTGCCCGAAAATGTTTTCTTTTGCACTTGGGACTCCTTGCATTCTTACATTTTAAAACGTATTCATAGTTTATGGGGCACCTGGGTGGCTCAGTCGCTTAAGAGTCCAACTTCGGCTCAGGTCATGATCTCACAGTTGGTGGGTTTGAGCCCCTTGTCAGGCTCTGTGCTGACAGCTCAGAGCCTGGAGCCTGCTTCGGATTCTGCCTCCTTCTCTCTCTGCCTCATCCCTGCTCACACTCTGTCTCTCCTTTTCTCTCTCAAAACTAAATAAACATTAACAAAATAAAAAATAAAATGTATTTATAGTTTAAATAACAAAACCGGGGCGCCTGGGTGGCTCAGTCGGTTAAGCGTCCGACTTCGGCTCGGGTCATGATCTCGAGGTCCCTGAGTTCAAGTCCTGCGTCGGGCTCTGTGCTGACCGCTCAGAGCCTGGAGCCTGCTTCCGATTCTGTGTCTCCCTCTCTCTCTGACCCTCCCCCGTTCATGCTCTGACTCTCTCTGTCTCAAAAATAAATAAACGTTAAAATAAATAAATAAATAAATAAATAAATCAATAAATAACAAAACCAACACATCACCTGTGGCAAAATTAAAATTTCAGGGAAGGCCGACAGAGTTTTGCCAGATGGGATCCTTCGCAACAATGTGCTGATAAAGCAAGGACCACATCTTTTTCTTGCTTTTCCTGGAGCTAATGCGTCACTACATGTGCATGACTTGGTAGACAGAAGGACAGGAAAATGGTATTTTAGACAGTCAGAAACGGAAGAAAATGTGTATTGTGTTCAATGAAAAATAATTGCCCCCCAAAGAAAGTTATTTGCAATGACAGTGAAAGAGTTAGGTTTAAGAAAAAAATTGCCAGGGGCGCCTAGGTGGCTTAGTAGGGTGAGTGTCCCACTTCAGCTCAGGTCATGATGTCATGGTTCCTGGTTTCAAGCCCCGCGTCCGGCTCTGTGATGACAGCTCGGAGCCTGGAGCCTGCTTCAGATTCTGTGTCTCCTTCTCTTTCTGCCCCTCCCCCTCACACTCTGTCTTTCTCTGTGTCTCAAAAATAAATAAACATCAAAAAAAAAATTTTTTTTAAAGGAAAGAAAAAATTTACCAAATTAGCAGATTGCTGTCTCGAGACAATAACAACAACATTTTATATGGGAAGGATTTTTTTAAAGTTCGAAAATAGTCACTTCCTAAGAAAAGAGGGGCATGTGTTTCCTGAGCATAAGGTATTTGCATTCGCAGTTTTTGCTCCTACCTTGCAAACTGGGATTGTGCCAAGACAGTGGAAAGGCAAGAACACAAAGGGCGATTGTATTTTTCAATATCTGGCTCTGGAGAGTGGAGAAGGCTAGGAAGAAGGAGGTGATTAAGTCCTACATGCAAACCTTCAATCCAGCATGGCCCCAGAGGTGAGTGTAGGGTCAGGAGACGGGTACCCACGCCCTCAGAATGCTGCTGCCTGACTCCACACATCCGAGGCAGGTGTGGACAGCTTCAGACAAGGCGTGTCTATGGCTTTGTGCCGTTTCGACCGTGTGATGTGCGTGATGTGTAAAAGCAAGCCCGGCAGCTGGAACCAGAGGGAGTTCACAGCGTTTCCGGAAGGAGCAGTGTTGTTCTCTACTGCCCAGGGACGGTCAGTCGGCGGGGGTGGGGGGGATACACTGGGCGGTGGTTCTCAATGGTTGGGTGTGTTGTGGCACCTGAGCTGTTTGTTCCTAACGCAGGTTCCCAAGATGTCACCCTGGAGTTCTGCTCCACAAAGCTGGACAAATGGGTGAAGGAGTGACAAACCTGGGGCCAATCTTTACCCATCATGCTTTGCCATTTACAATCTGTCCTGCTTTGGTCCTTTGCAACAAACCAGCAGGTGATTTCATTATCTTTCGAGTAAGGGACAACCTGGTTTTGGGGAATGCATGTTTCTTTGGCCGGGACAGAAATTATATCTCCTTAGTTCTGTTTGGCTGTTTTACAAATCGATAAAAAAAAAATGTACGGTAGGGGGGCACCTGGGTGAATCAGTTGGTGATATGCCTGACTTCGGCTCAGGTCATGGTCTCAGGGTTCTTGTAGTCGAGCCCTGCTTTGGGCTCTGTGCTAAGCCCTCAGAGTCTGGAACCTGCTTCGGATTCTGTGTCTCCCTTTCTCTGCCCCTCCCACGCTTGCACTCTGTCTCTCCCTCTCTCTCAAAAATAAACAAACATTAAAAAAAATTAAGATAGGGTAATGGGGCACCTGGGTGGCTCAGTCGGTTGAGTGGCCGGCTTCGGCTCAGGTCATGATCTCCCGGTCCGTGAGTTCAAGCCCCGCGTCAGGCTCTGTGCTGACAGCTCAGAGCCTGGAGCCTGTTTCAGATTCTGTGTCTCCCTCTCTCTGACCCTCCCCTGTTCATGCTCTTCTCCCTGTCTCAAAAATAAATAAAACGTTAAAAAAAAATTAAAAAATAAATAAAGAAAGAATTGAGGGGAGCCTGGGTGGCTCAGTCTGTTGGTTAAGCAGGTTGAACATCTGACTTCCGGCTCAGGTCATGATCTCTTGGTCTGTGAGTTTGAGCCCCGCGTCGGGCTCTGTGCTGACAGCTTAGAGCCTGGAGCCTGTTTCAGATTCTGTGTCTCCCTCTCTCTGACACTCCCCTGTTCATGCTCTGTCTCTCCCTGTCTCAAAAATAAATAAAATGTTAAAAAAATTAAAAAAAAAAACGAATAAAGTTTAAAAAAATCGATCAAAAAATGTTTGGCAGGAGCAACAAAATGAACTATTTTTTTTTTCAACGTTTATTTATTTTTGGGACAGAGAGAGACAGAGCATGAACGGGGGAGGGGCAGAGAGAGAGGGAGACACAGAATCGGAAGCAGGCTCCAGGCTCCGAGCCATCAGCCCAGAGCCCGACGCGGGGCTCGAACTCACGGACCGAGAGATCGTGACCTGGCTGAAGTCGGACGCTTAACCGACTGCGCCACCCAGGCGCCCGAACTATTTTTTTTTTAAATATACACTGTATGTTTTTACTGTACAGATGTTAACAATGTCAAAAAAAAACATTGGCAATTGAGAAAAGCAAATGTGCTGAAAACGTGATTGTGCCCCTAAAAGAGTGAATTATTTGTGGAACTGATTATTGGGTCATCCTCGTCACTTGGAAAATGTTTAATTTACCGTTTACTTTATAAAATATTGCTGATGCCGCAGTTTCAGGGCCTGGTGACACTTCCATCACGCGTGGCCCCGTATGCCCAGGTTGGACATCCTCTGCAGCCACCGTATTGAAATCCTTCGTAATTTTATGCTTGGCTTTGTGTTTGCAAAGTGCAGTTGCCTGGCCAATGGAGCAAGGAAACTGGGAGGTTGGTGGGTGCCGTGTCCAGCAGCTTCTCTGCCTCCCCACCGTGAGCGCTGTCTGCAGCTGGCTTCCCTGTGCCCACCAAGGTGCTGCTGCTACCCTGTGCCCCTGGGGGCATGAAGGGGGCATTGGGGTCCTCGGGCGTGTGCTCTACCTGCTGCCTCGTGGGACCCTGGGCACCTGTGTGGGTCCACACGGACCGTGGGAGGATCACAGTGCCCAAGGAAGTGCAGCGTGGGAGACGGTCTGCTTCTGCACCGAGGTCCCCGCATTGACAGTTTGCACCGTGCCCCCGAATTACGTAGTAGATCTGAGCGGAAGTCGTATGTGGACACGTCATTACACGGCCGTAGACTGCTCGCAGGTCACAGCAAGTAAAGAAGATAGTTCATTTCCCCACAAACGATTCAGAGGAAACAATTCAAAGGGCCAATTCCTTCTCTTGAATTCCTGACATAGTTCTATAAGGGTTGCGAGTTTTTTTGTTTTTTGTTTTTTAACCCATCAATGATATTCTGTTTAATTAAAAAAAATTTTTTTAACGTTTATTCATTTTTGAGACAGAGACAGACAGAGCATGAACGGGGGAGGGTCAGAGAGAGAGGGAGACACAGAATCAGAAGCAGGCTCCAGGCTCTGAGCTGTCAGCACAGAGCCCGACGCGGGGCTCGAACCCACGGACCGCGAGATCGTGACCTGAGCCGAAGTCGGACGCTTAACCGACTGAGCCACCCAGGCGCCCCATCTGTTTAATTTTAAAAACCGCTAATCATCCTTTGTTTCCCCTGATAATGGCTCTGTGCAGGGGCAAACGGATAGAATTGTGCCTGCTGGTGCCCTGTTGCTCACAAGCCACAAACTGTCCCCGACCCAGCCACATCTCTTTCGTGACGTGCGGGCTTCTCTCCAGGTATTTGAGGCTGTTTGAAGGTGCAGCTTCAGGGAGGGAAGGAAGCATGTGATCCCCAAAGTCAGGAATCTGCACTTATGTCGCAAGAAGAGAGGGACTCGGGAGGCGTCCGAGGCAGAGAGGGACTCAGGAGGTGCCCGCGGTCTGGTCCCGTCAGCAGCAGGAGATCCTGAAAAGGAGTCTCTTGAGCCGCAGTGGCCATGAGAAGAGAGGCCGCCAACACCTCAGCTTTGCTAATTTCATTGACTTCTTTGTCAGGCCTTGCCTCCAACTGAATTGTAAGCCTTGATCCAGTGGGTCCGCTATGGCCTTCCTCTGGGAGGACTGAGGAGCATAGGCCTGGCGCTCTCTCCCACCCCAACAAAACAAAGTATAGTTGGCACGAAGCAACTTTGGAAACTATTTTGAAAAAGTGTAAATTTTAATGTAGCTAAAAAACAGCAAAGCGGAAACATACTTCTGCATACTTTTAAATTAGCGTTTCTCAACTGGGAGTGATTTCCAAACCTGTGATGGTCGGACCACATCCCAGACTAAAGAAATCCCAGTCTCTGGCGGTGGGACCTGGGCGACCAGAGTTTTGAAAGCTTTGGGAGTGATTCCAATGTGAGGCCATGCTGGAGCGTCAGGGGACCTGGGATATAGGTGTTGGTGTGAGTGGAGTCAGGGATGGAAACCAGAGCCCACATCCCAGACACCCTCTGGATTCTTAACGAGACACAATGTGAGAGCAAAGCCAAGAAGGAAGAACTTTCCAAAGGGGCAGGACTCAGGGTGGGGGGGGGGAGCTGCATCGGGGAGGCCTGAGGTGGACACGGGTGGACAAAATGGCAGGAGGCAGGATGAACATGTGGACATTCACGGGGGCCAAGGTACATGGGGGGAGACAGGCCCTGTCATTCCCAGGCCGAGGCGAGAGGGCCCCAACTGAGGCAGTGGCTGGCCTTCATTTCAGAACACTTGAAGCCAAAGTCAGAAGACCCTCAGGCCCAAGTAAGAAAGACCCACAATCCCCCGTGGACTAGCCACAGACTGAGAAAGAGGGTTCAGATTAGCGGGACTGCGCGTGGAGTCACAGGGCTATGGTACGTACTCCCCACAGGACTCATGTTGAGGGGTGTGTGTGCAAATCCACTGAGCACAAGTCGGCCTGCAGCTAAATGTTGATGGCATTCTCAGAGCCACCGTCCCTGAGCTAATGTTGGCTAGGGACCTGAATTGTCTGCTTTGGGTTAATAATATAGAAGCGGAAGATATCAGGGAAGAAGAGGCAGGAGCATGTTACCCTTATGAATTATGGAGAGTTCTCTCCTTCAGGCTTATTTTATTTATTTACTTTTGCTTATTTATTTCTGAGACGGGGGAGGGGCAGAGAGAGAGAGAGAGAGAGAGAGAGAGAGAGAGAAAGACAGAATCCGAAGCAGGCTCCAGGCTCTGAGCTGTGAGCACAGAGCCGGATGCAGGGCTCGAACTCATGAACTGTGACATCATGACCTGAGCTGAAGTTGGACGCTTAACCAACAGCCCCCCAGGTACCCCTCCTTCCAACTTATTTCAGAGTTAGCTATGAGACCCGTTGAGTGGATGAGGACACTGGAAACATTCCTAACACTGAAATCAGAATTTCCCTGTCCTGGCACTGTTAGTGTTTGGGGGCAGACTGTCCTCTGCTGGGGGCTGTCTTGGGCACTGTAGGGAGTTGAGGAGCCTCCCTGGCCTCCACCCGCTAGATGCCAGTCGTACCCCTCCCCCAGCCGTGCCAATCAAAACTGTCTGCAGGGACATTGCCTAATGTCCCCACCGGACTCATAGTTTTCAAACTGGGGAAGGAGGGATGGCTTCTCAAACAACTACTTGGGTGTGAATTTAGTGGGGTCGGTGATGATCAGCATCGAAAAAATGACACGTAAGTGGAACAAGAAAAAATAGTATGTCACACGTGGCAAAGGTGAGGATGATGCAAACAGCTCAGCTAAGTTTGGTGAGCTCAGCTCGAGGAAATTCTAGCTTGAGGAATTGGGGGTTAACTGCATAAATCCGTCAAAGAGACAGATTTATGGATTATTTCACAGCATATGCGGGAAAAGCAGTGAAGCAAACCATTGCAAGGACTGCGCCCAAATGCTAACATAAAGTGAGGAGGACTTAGGTCCAGGTAGGCACAGGATCTCAGAGAAAAGTCTCCAAGAAAAAGCCAGTATCTGGTACAGATTCACTGTAGCATGTGCTAGTCCTAGGGCGGCCAATTTGGAAGGTATTTTATCTTTAATAGGTCTGTGTCAGCGTCCCCTTTTCACTTAGAGACAGTGCCTGAACAAATTGTCTCTTAAAAATGCTTTTTAAAAGCATTAAAAAATCCCCACTTTTATTGAGGGGCGCCTGGTGGCTCAGCTGGTTAAGTGTCTGCCTTCGGCTCAGGTCACGAGCTTTCAGTTCATGAGTTCGAGCCCCGTGTCAGGCTCTGTGCTGACAGCTCGGAGCCTGGAGCCTGCATTCAATTCTATGTCTCCCTCTCTCTCTGCCCCTCCCCTGTTCATGCTCTCTCTCTCTCAAAAATAAATAAGCATTCAAAGAATTAAACTTTTAATTGAGATATAATTAATATGCTATAAAAATCCCCCACTGTAAGTATACAATTCAGTTTTTATTTTTTTTTAATATAGAAGGTTGTACAATCATGACTATAATATAATTTTAGAACATTTCCATCACCCCAAAATGAAACCCAGTACCCATCAGCTGTCACTCTCCACACAGCAACAACCATGAAGTTACTTACTATCTCTCCATTGGTTAATCTTTTCTGGACATTTTGTATGAACAGAATCATATGATAAGTAGCCTTTTATGTCTCAGTGTAACATTTCTGAGGTTCAACTATGTAGCACACACCAGGAATTTGTTATTTTTTATGGCTGAATACCATTCGTAATAGGGATAAGACTACAACTTGTCTGTTAACCTGTCCATAGACATTTGGGTTGTTTCCACTTTTGGCTTTTATGAATAATATGGACATATGTCTTCTTTTCTCTTGAGTAGATACGTACAATTGGTCATGTTCTAACACTGAAGTTGTTGATTAAAAGAACAAAACTCCAGGGCACCTGGGTGGCTCAGTTGGTTAAGTGTCCAAGTTCGGCTCAGGTCACGATCTCATGGTTCGTGGGTGCGAGCCCCACATTGGACTCTGTGCTGACAGCTGGGAGCCTAGAGCCTGCTTCCGATTCTGTGTCCCCTGCTCATTCTCCCTCTCTCTCTCTCTCTCTCTCTCTCTCTCTCTCTCTAAAATAAACATTAAAAAAATAAAAGAATAAAAGAACCACCCCCCACTGTGTGTTTCAAAGGGGTAGGAGAATGGGCGTGGAATTCATTCTCATTCACTACACAGATAGGAGTGAGGTTCAGTTAAAGGGAAGTCTCTATTGTTCTAGCATTTCTTCTTATCATATGCAATACTAAAACGTGGGGTGAAGTAAGTCAGGGAAACAATTTGCTCACACAGTTCACGTGATTGGCACAAAAAGAGGGAATCATTTAAGCCAATGACCCGACCGACAGACCACCGACCGACAGACCACCGAATGTGATGCCTCCCAGGCCTGTGAAGTTTGTCATTAACGGGAGGTGACTGTAGTCTTTGCAGGAGAGGCCTCCAGCTTGTCCCAGCACATTGAGATTTGTGCCTTTCAAGGCCTTCAATTTACATGGAATCGGGGAGAGCCACCATTCCCCTAAAATGTGCATGTGTATATAAATACAAAAGCTGTGTATTTAGCAGAGAATGTAGCAGAAGGGAAAATTTCCACTCCTTACCATAAACACTCAGGCTTTGCTGGATATCCCAGGGAACGTGGCACAGAGAGTTTCCCACCCAGGCTGCTTGCAAGGCTGAGAGATCTGGATATCGTCCACACTCTCCAGGCACCTTAAGCATCCTTTCCACCCCCGCTAGGCTGCTCTCCTCTGTGATCTGAGGTCGCAAAGGACCAACAGCAGCCCTTGGCTTGGTCACTCGACCAATGCTTCCTTTCTGTAATACCCAGAAAGCTTCAAAGAGCAATTCCAAGTAACTCCCAAAGCAAGCAAAGTCAACACGCTTATCCACGGCAGGAGCAAACTGTATTCGTTTCTTGCACTGAGACTCACAGTGGGAAAGGTTACTTACATAACTACGCGAGGCAAGGCGGTATAATTTAGCATCTATTTCTTCACGTTTAAACAAAAGGAACGTTCTCCAATAGGGAAATGGTTAATAAATGCTGGCATGTAACATTCCAGGCTGTCAAATTTGAAGCCATCATTAAAAGCACGCCTTTGAACAATATTTAGTGACCCAGAAAAATATTTTTAAGGCTGGGTAACAAAATCACAGCGCTAAGCCATTTCCATCCTGAGAGCCCTATTTTATTATTCACCTCCTTCCTCCCCCCAACTCGCATTTTTGGATGGAAAACTGTTCTGCCCAAAAAGGCATGTCGCGCTAACGCTAACGCTGGTTTCTCCGCGAATGTCTACTTCCCGGGACAGAAAATTGGCCACGTTGTTATTTTCTGCGAGGAAGAGTGAACAATCGTCAGCACGTGCAACGGTGAGCCTACAGTGGGGTGACAAAGACTTCCTCCGGTGGCGGAAGAACTCGGCTCGTCCCCAGGTCCCCATGACCAGGCCAGGCTGCTCGGGGGCGATCTAGGGGAGCCCCCAGTCCAGCGCGCAGCAGTCTGGGGGGGGGGGAGGCAGTCTCCCGCGGGGGTCCCCCCCCATTCCCAACGACCCCAGGCCACTATGCGCAGGGGCGTTCTGGGGGTGGGGGCAGCCCACCGCTGCGCACAGCATTGTGTGTGTGTGTGTGTGTGGGGCGCAGCCTCCCGCGGGGTTCCCCCTCCCCTGCGGGGGTTTAAGGCCGGGCCTGGGCAGTCGCCAGCGGCTCTCGGCGAAAACAGCCCCCTCCTGACGTGCGGCAGAAACTGAGCCCCCCCCCCCCCCCCATGCCGGCTGAACCCGGGCGAACCCTTTGGGCCTGGCTTTCCCTTCCGTAGATGCCGCGCCTCCACCGCTCAGAACTCCCCCCTCCTCCAGGAGCTCCCCCTCTACCTCCTGTCCCACACGAGCACCCGCCCCCAGGCCTTCCTGCCAGCCCCCCACCCCCAACCTGGCGCATCCTCCGGGGGCCCCTTTCCTGTTTCTCAGCTTGCTTGGGACCGCAGTCCCCCCCCCCTCGCCCCGGGACTTAGGATTCCACCCCCTCTTCCCCCCCACCCCCAAACGGTGAGCCGTTTGGGGAGCACCGCACACTGTGAAAGCCCGGCAGGCAGGCGAGGGGGCGGCAGTGGGGGCGGGGTGCTGCGAGTGCGCTGCTCTTCGAAGGTCATCGGTAACTCCTTCGGCTCTGCTGGGCGCCTGCGTTGACCTCTTAACAAAGAACAGGTTCGGCTGCCGGCCCCCTCACCCCACCGGGAGGCCGAGGGGGCCACGTGACCTTTCTAAACCCGTCCGCCCTCCGAGAGGCGATGAGGGAGGGGGTTGTGGGGGCGGGGAGGGGAGGAGAGGGAGGAGGTGGAACCCTGTGCTTGCTTGGGGAAAGCAGAGAGGACTAGGGGAGGGCAGAGGGGGACTGAGGGGCAGGGAAGGGGCGCAGAAACCGAAGGAGGGGGCACAGAGGTGGTGGAGGGAGGGGGATAGAAAGTGGAGGAGGGGGATGGGAAGAGGAAGCAGGATGGACAGTGAAGGAGGACAGGTATGGGTAGAGGGGGTTGGGAGGTGGAGGAGGAGGATGGGAAGAGGAGGGGGATGGGAAGAGGAAGTGGAGGAAGAGGAGGGGGATGGAAGGTGGAGGGGGGGGATGGGAAGAGGAAGTGGAGGAAGAGGAGGGGGATGGAAGGTGGAGGGGGGATGAGAGGCAGGGGAGGGGGGATGAGAGGCAGGGGAGGGGGGATGGGGAGAGGAGGGGGATGGGAGGTAGAGGAGGGGGATGGAAAGTGGAGGAGGGGGATGGGAAGAGGAGGGGGATGAGAGGCAGGAGAGGGGGATGGGAGGAGGGGGATGGTAGGTGCAGGGGGGATGAGAGGCAGGGGAGGGGGATGGGGAGAGGAGGGTGATGGGAGGTAGAGAAGGGGGATGGGAGGCAGGAGAGGGGGATGGGAGGAGGGGGATGGGAGGCAGGAGAGGGGGATGGGAAGGGGAAGTGGAGGAAGAGGAGGGGGATGAGAGGCAGGGGAGGGGGATGAGAGGCAGGGGAGGGGGATGAGAGGCAGGGGAGGGGGATGGGGAGAGGAGGGTGATAGGAGGTAGAGAAGGGGGATGGGAGGCAGGATTGGGGGATGGGAGGAGGGGGATGGGAGGCAGGAGAGGGGGATGGGAGGAGAGGGATGGGAGGCAGAGGAGGGGGATGGGAAGGGGAAGTGGAGGAAGAAGAGGGGGATGGGTGGAGGGGGATGGGAGGAGGGGGTGGGAGGAGGGGAGGAGGGGGATGGGAAGAGGAGGGGGATGGGAAGGGGAAGTGGAGGAAGAAGAGGGGGATGGGAGGAGGGGGAGGGATAGGGTGGAAAGAGGAGAAGGAGGTGTATGGAAAGTGGAGGACGAAGGGGACAGGAGGCCAGAGACAAGGTTTGGGGCTCTGCCCAACCCCATTCCAGAGACTCATTAAGATGCAATTGCCAATTTTTTTTTTTAAACCAGACTGTATAAATTTACAGTTTCCTTTTCAGCTGAAGCAGACAATGTTAAAACACATTAGATTTTCTGTTTCAGAATGCAAATTAAACACAGCGAGCTCTTGGAAGGCTTAATTAGGGCTTAAGAAAATATGAGATTTAAAACATGGATGCTTGAGTAAGGCCGATTCCAGCCTGGTAGAAATATGGTCTGTTTTTTTTTTTTTTTTCTTTTTTGTTAACTTTAAAACAGAATTGCTTAATAATAAAACGGCCCCTGCCTTCCTCTAGCATAACAGGAAGTGCTGCTTAAAAAACACTTTTTTTTTTTAAAAAAAAACCAAGCACTTGTCCAGGGAAGGCGGTGGGTTTGAGGGGAGACTGGGCGTCCCCAGGGGCTGAGCTGCCTGCCGGGTCATCACAGTCCCTGAAACTCGCTCAGCCTCCAGCCTAAGCAGTTGGAACCCAGGGGTCCCCAAGCCCTACCCCTCCCCTCATCTACAAGTGATTTTCCTAAATACCTTCCTGTAAACTAGGTTCCCTGTGTGTTCTGTTCCCTCCCTTCAGCCCCAAAGCCAAAACAACAAAAACAACCAACCCCAAAAGCACTCCCCCCAACACAAAAAACAAACAGAAAACCCACCCAAACTCTGCCTCAGCTGTTCTTGATGATACTATGTGAGGTTCGGGGGCCATTTTCTGCTCTTTTCTCTCCCTGGAGAGAGATTTAAGGCCTTTAAATGCCATTCTGTGCACACAGAACTTAAAAATGGTCTGGCACAGGGGGAAAATTGGCAAATGTATAGTTCACAATCTGTCACCGTCGCGTGAAGCCAGATTCGGTAAGCGCTCCATTGGCTTCTCCGAGCCAGGTCGTGCCGCGTCTCAGAAGGGTCTGGGGACTTGTGAGTGGAGGAAGAACGGTGTGCGGACTTGGGCGCCCTGTGTGGGGCTGCTGGACAGGGGTGGTCCCGCACGCCTCCATCTCAGTCTGAAGGCCCAGAAGTCTCGTGCATTTTAAGGGCCTGAGCTTTCAAAATTAGGAAGAAAAAAAAAAAAAAAAAAAGGCATCCTGAGAGCCTGAGCGTTTCTGTAGGGTGTCTGAATTTTGATAGTGGTAGATTGCGTTTGTACTGGTCTGCTAGGGCTGTCGTGTCCAAGTAACAGAGTGTGGGGGCGTAAACAATAGGAATTTATTCCCTCACAGTTCTCAAGACTGGAAGTCTGCGGTGGGGCTTTCCGGAAGCTTTGGCTTCTCCAGAGGCGGCTCTCCTTGGTTTGAGGATGGGCGACTGCTCCCTGTGTCCTCACATGGCCTTCCCTTTGTCCCTGCCTGTGTCTTCATGTCCTCTTTATACAAGGACACCAGCCAGATTAGAACCCACCCTAATCACCCCATTTTAATTTAATCACCTCCTTGAGGACTGATTCCAAATGTGGTCCAATTCTAAGGTAGTGGGACTTAGGATTTCACCAAAGAATTTTGGGGGGACACAAATCAGTCCCTAACAGGGTTGGGGAGGAGACTTCGGAGGCTTGCTCCAGGAGAGGCGGTGAGCGGGGAGGGAGCTCACATCCCTCCTCAGCCTGGGGTGCCCTGCGGGTCTGGTCCACAGAGAGAAGGGAGATGTGGAAGGGAGAGACCTTGTGGCCCAGGTGCCAGGGCAGACCTGGGCCATGAGCCCTGAATGACGGCTGCAGTTTTCATTCTCTCTTCTGGGAGATGAGAGATTTTTAAAAAAGAGATTACTTCTGTATTCCATGTTCACCACACCCTGAAGGGCATGTGCAAAGGCTGCCAGACCCAAGTTTTTCCCGAGTAGTCTCTTTTTGGCAGGAGTTGTGTCTTATGAATGTTTGTGTCCCCAGAGTTCACTGTAGTGCTTGGCACCTAGGAGGGAACCAAGGTATGTTTGTGGAATAACCATGTGGGTTTTCAAGATGTTAATTTAATCTTCGGCGATCGGGTGTGACAGAAACCACAAAGCCTTTTGTTGTGAAATGGTAACGGGTAATTATTAAAAGGAGAGTTCTGTCTTTCTTAGCTGCTCTAACTGGGGAGACGATGTAGATGTTCTGATATGGTGCATTTCCTCAAGCTGTTCTCAGAAAGGAGATGTCCAGGGGCGCCTGGCTGGTTTGCTCGGTGGAGTGTGTGACTCTTGATCTTGGGGTTGTGAGTTTGAGCCCGACGTTGGGTGTAGAGATTACTTAAGAATAAAATCTTGAAGGAGGAGGAGGAGGAGGGGGAGGAGGAAGGGGAGGAGGAGGAGGTGGGAGAGGAGGAAGGGAAGGAGGAGGAGGGGGAGGAGGAGGGGGAGGAGGAAGGGGAGGAGGAGGAGGGGGAGGAAGAGGAGGAGGAGGGGAGGAAGAGGAGGAGGGGGAGGGGGAGGAGGAGGAAGAGTGGGAGGAGAAGGAGAAGGAGAAAGGAGAGGTCCAGAGGCTAAAGTCTGTTAGAGCTGTGGTTTCAACAGCCTTATTACCTTTGATTCCAGTGTGGGATGGCTGGAAAGAGTTGATCTCAGGATACTTTCAGATTTCCCTGGGTCTGCCTTCACGTCCAGCGTTGCAGCATCTGCAGAAGCATAGGGGATTTGGTGAATGACAGACGTAATTAGGAGATATTCTTGGTTGTGATTATCTTGGAGAGATCCTAGAGTACTGACTGGCATGGCCAGTTATGGGCAGAGTTTGTCCTTTCCCTCTGGGGCAAATCCATCTTGTCCCGGACCCTCCGGGCCCTCCGGACCCTCCGAGGGCATTCGTGATCTTCCTCCTTTACTTACGTTAAAGGGCTCACTGAGTTCCATTTGTCCCCAGAGGTTCCAGGACAGAATGTGCAGGTCACTGGGCAAAGGCTGAGGAAGTTGGGTCAATTTGGCACCCTTCACTGTGCTGCCAAGCACAATGTCACATTCTCTTCTACGGAACCATGCTGGCAGCAATCCATTACCAGTAACTCGATAGAAATTGTATAATTCTGTGTATAAGCTATGGCCCAGATGTCCAGTGGGTAATTAACAAGAGGCCAGAGTTGGGGAAAATGGCATCATTCACTCATTCTTTCAGTCTTTTTGTTTCTTTCTAAATTCTTCGGTCTTTTTTGTTTGTCTTTGCTCTTTATTTGGTAAGTGGCTTGTTTGAAGTGTAGGAGTGGGAAATGAAAGGAAATTACTGCTTGATGATGGCACCAGAGAAAGGTGGAAATACCTGTAGTGGACGTTGGAGGGTTTTGTCTGACTCCATGTCCATTACCTGTCTTCCGGTTAAAACAAGTAAAGTTTCTTTAGGGAACATTTGGCTGTCACTCTCAGACCCCGACAGAGCTCTGGGGGTAAATTTGGGGATCAGGTCTGGCCAAACAGCATGTTACATCCCTTGGCTACAGTGACTGCTTAGGGAGGAGTCTGTTACTGATGATTATCCGGAAAGAGCCGGAGATGGGCTTTTGCTACAATTACTGACAAAGGGGTTTGTTTCTTTCTTTGGTTATTTGTTGGCTTGCTTGCTTGCTCAGCTGGTAACATGTAAACCTAGTTATGATAAAATTCATCTTCTTTATCAGTGCTTGAGACTGAAGACAACAGTGAGCACTGAGAAACATGGAGCCAAGGAACAGAGAGAGACCCTGTTAGGTAGCATTTGAGTGCCTAGATCTAGCCACACCTGAAGGCCACACACGGACTATTCAATTATAGGAACCAATGTGTTCCTTTTGTTTGTTTGTTTGTTTTTCTTAGCCAAATCTGATTTGGGTTGCTAATGCTTGCCCCTAAAAAGTATTTCCTGGCTTATTAGAATGATACTCCCTATTTTGTAGAGAATTCAAATGGTAATTAAAGGTTATTAGAGTCACAGAGAATTTACCTCTTTTCCTTTCATTTTTTATTATGACATATGACCTCTGGACATAAGGGAACATTCAAAATCTATACATTTTAATGAGTTATACAAAAAAGGACAACTAGTAATCACCTGAGTTGAGAAGGAGAATGTTGTCAGCTGCTCAGGAAACCCCCATGGTTACCAACCTGAAGTTTTATCACTTTTCAGACTTTGGGGATCATCATCTCCTTGCTTTTCTCTATAGTTTTACTCCGTGTATGCACCCCCAAACTGAATGAACTTTGTATTAATGGAACTGTGCTGCATGTATCTTGGGGGCATCCTACATTTGTCCGCTGACATTATGTGGGTGATGTTCCTCTCTGCTGTAGCTATTGCCCACCCATCTTCAAGGCTGTCGGAGCATTCACCATATGACTGTACCACAATGGATTTATCCATTAGGGAGTATTTTTGGTACCCGATGTTTATAGTAGAGAATTTATTGAAGTTGATCGGTCCAACAGAGCTCATATTGGAAACAAACTGAAATGCTACGTACCGCTCTTTGTGGAAGCCTGATCTTGAATCAGCCCAGCCATCTGCCGTCCTTGGTCCACATCCAGACTGCTGATGGCTGCTGAAGAAAAGTTGCACAGCCGAGTGAATTCACGTTACTCCAGACCATGATCTTCAGCCCCAGCTGCGCCCTCGTGAGAGCCAGCGATTCCGCGAGTTTGCCTTCAGCTGCCCCCTCCCCCTCCCCCTCCAGACCCAGCCTCTTCAGGCTGGCGTGGTGTTCTCACTGCTTTTCTCCACACACTTCCAGTAGATGACCTTGACTAATGGAGGTCATCAGGTGTAACACTGTTCGTTTCTTAACTTGGCAACGATGAATCTCCTCTGCATCCATACCTACCTCCCCGGCCGTCTCCGGGGCCCAGCTTCTTTTCCGGTAACAGCTGCACCTGTGCCCTCCCCCCTCCTAGGAGCTCCTGTCCTTGGCTCCGTGAGCTCCCTCCGGCCCACACCTACCTCTGACAATGTCTGTGAAAGGCCTTTGCCTTTATAACCTTGCCTTCATTGGCCAGCGTCGCGACTGGGTCTTTGAAGTTCTCACCCGGACTATTGCCACAGTCTTCCTAACTTGCACGTGCATCTTTTAGGTCCAGCCATCTTTCTCTATAGAAGCTGGAGTGCTATTTCTGCAATGCACACCTGATTATATGAATCTGTATTGATTTCCTTGGGCTGCCGCCACAAATGACCATAAACTCGGGGTAAGGGGATGAAGGGGGGTTATAACTGCAGAAGTTTATTCTCCCATTGTTCCGGAGGCCATGAGCCTAAGATCACAGTGTCTGCAGGAGGGGTTCCTGTGGAACCTGGTGGGGAGAATCCATGCCATGAGCTCTCTCAGCTTCTGGTAGCTACTAACAATCCTTGACTTGTAGACTCTGTTTTGTAGAGAATTCAAGTGATAATTGAATGTTATTACTGTCACCACTCCAATTTCGGCCCTGGTCTTTGAATGGCCTTTTTGGTCTGTCTCATGTCCCCCTGTCATTTCTGTTATAAGGACACACGTCCTTGGATTTAGGGCCCACCCCAAATCTGTGATGTCCTCATGTCAATATCCTAACTTTATTAACATCTACAAAACCCCTTCTTTGGTTAGGTTCTGAGGTACCAAGAGTTAGCACTTGTTACCTATGCATACATTTATATGTTTTTAAATTAAAAAAAGTTTTTTTGAAGTTTATTTATTTATTTGGAGAGACACAGAGACAGTGCAAGTGAGGGAGGGGCAGAGAGAGGCAGTGCAGAGCTGGACGCAGGACTTGAACGCATGAACCGTGAGATCGTGGCCCGAGCTGAAGTTGCACACTTAACCGTCTGAGGGACCCAGGTGCCCCTTGGCCCCGTGTATTTGAGGCTGCCGTGCAACCCACTACATGCCCCCTTGCTACAGATCTGCCGGTGTCACCCCTTTTCCCTTCCAGTCTCCTCCCTTTAGCTTGGAACACCTTCCCCAGCCCCTACAGCCATGTGCCTCCTCTGCCCTGCCCCATGCTCCTCCCTGTGAAAGGATCTTGCTCACCAGTGCTCCCCTTTGTTTTCATTAAGTCTCAGCCCAGACATGCCCCCCCTTCCTCTGGACTACCCCATCTTCCTCCAGGTCCACAAAGGGCCCTGTGTGGACATCAAGAGGCCTCGCAACTAATGAATCACAAAACCATGAAAAACATCCCCAAAGCCAACCAAGGCAGGAAACGTGTGAAATTTTGTAAGGAATGCTTAATCATAGGGGAAAAAAGCACCAAAATACACCTACTCATAAGTTAGCTGTTAGTAGGAAAAGATTTGTAAAATCCTCATTAAAGAATTGGATTGCTTATGAAAATAACAACGCCAATTTCCCAGCATACAGAAATTGCTGAAGAGTGTCCACATAGGAGAAATGTGTGCGGCTATGGAATTTGAGGAGGTAACTGGTTATTATGGTAATACTGAGGTGGAATTCTGTTTGTCTCCACCTTAGTCTACAATAACTGGATCGTGTGTGAATAGTCTAGATAATCCCATGTTTTTTTTTTCAACGTTTTTTATTTATTTTTGGGACAGAGAGAGACAGAGCATGAACGGGGGTGGGGCAGAGAGAGAGCGAGACACAGAATCGGAAACAGGCTCCAGGCTCTGAGCCATCAGCCCAGAGCCCGACGCGGGGCTCGAACTCACGGACCGCGAGATCGTAACCTGGCTGAAATCGGACGCTTTAACCGACTGCGCCACCCAGGCGCCCCAATAATCCCATGTTTTAACAGCATATTGAAATCATAATCCTGTTCGGGGGCACCTGGGTAAGTTAGTCGGTTAAGCGTCTGACTCGGTTTTGGCTCAGGTCATGATCTCATGGTTTCATGGGTTTGAGTCCTGCATCAGGCTCTGTGCTGGCAGTGCGGAGCCTGCTTGGGATTCTCTCTCTCCCTCTCTCTCCGCCCCTCCCCTACTCACACTGTCTCTGTCTCTCTCAAAATAAATAAGTAAACTTAAAAAAATTTTTTTTAATGTTTATTTTTTGAGAGAGACAGAGTGCGAGCAGGGGAGGGGCAGAGAGAGAGGGAGACACAGAATCTAAAGCAGGCTCCAGGTTCTGAGCTGTCAGCACAGAGCCCCACACGAGGCTCGAACTCATGAACCAGGAGATCATGACCTGAGCCAAAGTCGGATGTTCGACCGACACCCACCCAGGCGCCCCTTAACTTTTTTTAAGTATACACTTCCATGGTATTAAGTACATTCATGAGTGATTTTATTTCATCTTACTGAGGAATTCTAGAATGAATATAGCATAACTTAAAACTGTCTTGAAAGTGGAGATAGCAGGCAGGGTCCTTTTTTGTTTAACCTACTAGAGAAAGAAATCTTCACGCCCGCTAACACATTTGAGAGTCTGACAGACTATCTTGCCCATGTTTTCCCAGCACAGAGAGACAAGGACACCTGTTTATAAACTCAGTGACATGGCTGGCTGCAGTCGGTCATTCCTGCAGTGCGTTTTTTGCTTTCTGGTTTGTGGGATGAGAGAATCTTCAGATGCGGTGGGCAAGCTGTCCGGAAAACAAGACTGCAAGAATAGTACTGACCCAATGGACGGCCTGATGACTATCCGCAGAATCCTGGAGACTTTACAAGTCCTCCTAATGCCGTTCCTTGTAACTGACACTGTGAGAAAATATAGCTGAAATAACAGGAAAAACACAGAGAAGTTTGCAGATTCGGGTGTCTCCGGTGGGGGTGGAATTATTTCACCCTTCTCCTGGATTTTAATACCCATTTGACCACCTAAATGTGTCCACAGTTAAAAAAAAATAGTTTTTGTTCGACCTAAAAGATAACTCTCATCCTGCACAGAAACCTCTTTTGAGGGATCATTAAATAATGGATTGATGGGAGAGTGCTTCGAATCTTGAGCTCTGCAAGTAAATTAATTTGAAAGAGAATGACATAAAGGTTGTCTGTTGTTTCTGTGGAAAGTTTCTCCCAGATGATTTTTCAAGATGAATAAAAGGAAAAGTGCATAATTGTAGCTGTCACCGGATCATTTTCTCCTTCATTTTTCGGGGTCCATTCTTCCTTGTTCAAACTGTGTTGACAGCTTTGATCACGCTGCAGTCGCCAAGTGGTTCGCTCATCTGCCGAGTCCCCTGACTGCCATACCCAGCCGTTCGCTCACCCGACAACACTCTGTTGCGCACGATCTGATTTTCATCCTCGGCTTTGAACTCTGTCAGAGTTGCCTGTGGAAGAGGACACATTGAGAAGGCTCCATGGTGGAGGATATTGAGTTGTATCACCAATCTTTTGAGGATAGGGAAGACAGACAACACACAGGGCTTGGTCTTGACAACTTGGATTTTTGTGTGGATTCCCAGACAGCTCTCAGGTGCTAACATTACTCTGGTCATCTCCATGCATTCCGTAGTTCTGCATGTCAAGGCTTCCAGAAGTGCTGGCCTACTTCCTTAGAAGCAAAAAGGAGACAGTGATTTTTTAAAATATTTTTTTCCATAGGAATAAAAAAGGTTACTTGGAGTCCACTCTTACCGCGACTCCTCATGGTGCAGACTACTTTTTTTTTTTTTAAGTTTATTTATTTATTAATTTTGAGAGAGAGAGAGAGAGTGAGAGAGCATGAGCCGGGAAGCAGGCTCCGTGCTGACAGTTGAGAGCCTGAAGTGGGGCTCAAACTCACGAGCTGTGACATCATGACCTGAGCTGAATTCAGACACTCAACCGACTAAGCCACCCAGGTGCCCCCAGACTCTTTCTTTTCTATGCGAGGTATTCCTAGTGTCTTGGTAGGACAACATGCATTTTTTTTTTTTAAAGGAAAACTGTCTGAAGAGGAAGATGGCATCTATATCCAAGTTTGTACACTCATGAGTTGATGGTGGCATTGTGGACTCGAACTAAGGGACGCAGCCTGCGCCTTCTGTGTGACACCTGGTGGAGCCTGGGCTGGATGAATTTGGCACTAATTGATCTCTAAGGCCAGGGAGTGCGTGCACACCAGCAATTTTCAAAATCAATTAAATGCTGACTTGAGGAACCCAAGCAGACCAGAGGCCCTAGGAAAACATCCCCTGCATTCGCTGCCTCCCTCTTGAACTTTAACTGAGCAGGAAGATTCAGCGGATGAGGCATATGTGGCCAGATAAAATCAGGACACCCAGTACCTGAATTTCAGGTACACAACGGATGGTGTTTCATGTCTTAAATATTACTTGGGATATACTTAGAATGAGCACAAAGTCCATTATCTCACATTTCACTTGCATGAAGCTGGAGCCTTCATTGAAAAATTCATTCTTTTTTCTTCCTTTTCTCCTTTCACTTAGCAAGCCCTTTTGAGCCACAGGGACCAGTGTGGTGGCCGCTAGTCTTAAGTGGCTATCAAGCTCTCAAACCGTGGCTAGTCTGAATTGTTATGTGAAGTACACTTTTCAGACTTTGTATGCAGAAAAAAAAAAGGACAATTTGTTAGTAATAACTTAAGTATCGATCATGTGCTGAAATGACACTATTTTGGTTATATTGGGCTAAATATATTAAAATTAATTTTACTTATTTCTTTTTAATTTTTAATATGAATACTATATAATTTGGAATTACGTATGTGGCCTCCATTATATTTCTGTTAAGACAGTACCTCTTTAAAATAATAAAAAAAAATTTTTTTAATGTTTATTTATTTTTGAGACAGAGAGACAGAGCATGAATGGGGGAGGGTCAGAGAGAGAGACAAAGAATCTGAAGCAGGCTCCAGGCTCCAAGCTGTCAGCACAGACCCAACACGGGGCTCGAACTCACAGACTGTGAGATCATGACCTGAGGCGAAGTCGGATGCTTAACCGACTGAGCCACCTAGGCGCCCCTTTAAAAATTTTTTTTAATGTTCATTTATTTCTGAGACAGAGAGAGACAGAGCATGAGTGGGGGAGGGGCAGAGAGAGAGGGAGACACAGAATCAGAAGCAGGCTCCAAGCTCTGAGCTGTCAGCACAAAGCCCGACATGAGGCTCGAACCCACAAACTGCGAGTTCATGACCTGAGCCGAAGTGGGACGCTTAACCAATTGAGCCACCCAGGTGCCCCAAGACAGTACCTCTTTAGAGCAGGGGTTGGCAAATGTTTTGTGTAAAGGGCCAAATTGTAATTACTTTAGGCTTTGTGGGGGATTAAGTCTCTGTGGAATGTTTTCAACTTGGTCCTTGTACCATAGGCCATTTGGAAACAAATGGGTGTGGCCAAGTGCCAATAAAACTTTATTGATAAAAACAGGCAGCACTTCATTTGGCCCATAAGTGTGGTTTGCTGATTTTGAGAGGTGTAGGATTTTTATTTTTCAATTAAACATCTACGTGTCTCTTAGCCTCATTGATTTGGACAGAGCAAGAACATATTCGTAAGTGGACAATTTACCTTTCTCAAGATGGTTCAACTACTAACTAGGAAGGTATTGACAGGATATTGATTTTTTTTTTTTTTTTTTTTTTTTTTGTAAACAGAGGAGAAGAAAAAGCATGAATAGGGCCACTGGTGCATAACTCTTTACCTGCCACAAAGCCCCCTGGATACGTGCAGGGGGACGTGTAGGTGGGCTGTCCATCCATCCTTCAGAGGCAAAGAGAACCCAGGATGCACATTTTGTCCTGAGTGCTTTAGAAAGGTAAGGGTAGGCTTCACACACAATCCGTTTGAAAACTAGCAACACCGTCTAACAGATGTTAAAGAGATGCATGAAGCAACAGTAACGGGGGCTTTGATGCTGAGAAAGTGTAAGGAATTTTTACAAAGAGCTGTTGGAGTAGTAAATCCCTTTTCTCACCCAATTAAAACGTTTTATCTACTGAGAGCAGGGAGTGACATACTTTAGAAGAATTGATTTCCATGTGATTGGAAACTGTCCTGAAATGTGAAAGCTGTTCAGGATCACATACAAAAAGAAAAAAAAAAATAGCAGTGGCAGGTGCAGATATGTTTCTGTGAGAGGTGGGCTGGGGAATGAGACCCATCAGCCACGATCTGTAAATAAACGAAGTGCTTGTATGTTTCTTTTACTGATGAGGGAGGCTTAGAAGCGCTTCTGGAATAAAAAGATCACAAATGAAAGCATAATCCCAGGAAATTTCTAAATTAAACTTTGATTTATTACCTGTTTCATGCTTTTCTCTTCAGTGTTGAGGGAAACTGGAAACAATTTATGTCCCTTCAGTTTTGCGGTCCGAGAATTGTGCCTGAGTGTCAATGTTTAAGTTGAATTTCAATTTCCATTGTTACTTTTCCCTTTTGGCCCTGGCACATGTAAAGGTAATTGTGCTGTAACTAAAGTAATTGCTTAAGTAGCTGAGAACTCCTGTGGCATTAGATTAGGGCCGGTGATGGGGTGCACTTTTCAAACGTAAAAGTTTACAGCCTTTGGGATTGCAATGAATGGCTTGTTCACGTGACTTCCACGTCTTGCTTTTCATTAACTTGTCCAAAGTCTAGATGTTCTACCTGAAGAAAAGTAAGTAAAATTTAGTGTATACTACTGTGCCATGGGAACTTTGTTCAGGACTTTACACATATCGTTTTACTTCACCATCAGAATTGCCCTTTGAATTGTACTAGAATACAAAACCTATGGTAATAGAAAACATACAAAACACTTGGTAATGTAAATTAATACATAAATAATAATATAAACAGCTATCCCATGTTATTCTCCAACGAATCCCTCTGTCATTAAAACTGCTTCCCAAGCTATATACGTCGAGGCACAAATGATCAGTCTGATAATCTCCAAAACGTTTGTTGCCTTTTAGAAATTGCTGGTGGCCTCTTCTACGCAATATGGCTCCCATGGGCAAAATGATGGCAGGATTTGATAGAAACGATTGCGTGAAGTTATTCCAGGGGTGCTATGCTCTTAACCTTGGGGTCAGCTCCCTCCCAAGCCCCGATTCATATGTTCATGCAATCTAACTAGGATTTGGAAGTGGGGCCTTTGGGGCGGTGACCAGGTCATGAGGGTAGAGTCTTCAGAAGGGGATTAGTGCCCTTATACAAGAGACCCCAGAGAGCTCCATACCCCTTCTGCCACGTGAGGACACAGCGAGAAGGTGCCCTCTGTGAACCAGGAAGTGGCATCTGCGCAGACAGAATTGTTACCATTTAATTTGGCAAAGATTGACATCTCAGGCAATGTTGGCGTCAAATGGCATTACTACTCTGGGTGTATCTGCCCTGGACCGCACGGAAGTTTTAGTTTGATAAAACGTGGTAGTAGTTTACCTTTGAGTCAAAACTGACTTAAAGCTGAACAGTTACGACAGCAGAAGCACCCTGACCAAGTCCAGGAGGTTTTACATCAGCAAAAAAGACAATGCCCCAACTCTTGCTGGTGTGGTGTGGAAGGAAAGGCATTTTTTGAAAAGTCGGAGCAGTACAGAAATTTCATTTAAAATTTGGTACAAATCCTTCCTGGGGTGTTGCCTCTGTGCGGGTGCATTGCTGCATTGTACGCCTTGTGTGTAACCGTGTGTTTGCGCGCCTTGCCCTGAGGTAGGCGGGGTGTGTAATTGTGTGTTCGCGCACCTTGCCCCTGGGTCGGCGGGGTGTGTAACCGTGTGTTCGCGCACCTTGCCCCGAGGTAGGCAATGTGTGTAACCGTGTGTTCGCGCACTTGCCTTGTCATAGGCGGCGTGTGTAACCGTGTGCTCGCGCACTTTGCCCCGAGGTAGGCGGGGTGTGTAACCATGTGTTTGCACACTTTGCCTCATTGTAGGCGGTGTGTGTAACCGTGTGTTCGCGCACCCTGCCCCGAGGTAGGCGGTGTGTGTAACTGTGTGTTTGTGCACTGCTCCAGTGTGGATAGTGTGCATGCCCTTTTGTGTGTGTGAGAGTATGCATATGCGCTTTGCCTCATTGTAGGGTACTTGAGCTCATGAGAAGCTGCTTGGGTTTGTATGACGATGGTCTCAATCTACGTTCTAAAAGTGATTTCACCCTTGTTGGTATTCCGTTCATGCACAAGATCACTGAAGGTGTTTGCCATCAACTCATATTGAAAAATGTTCTTCCTTTCCTGTTACTTGAGGGGCTATTTCTTGATTTTTGCACACCCGTGACGCAACACGAAGGCGTTCCTCCCCTCTGCCCTCATATGCACACTTCCCAAGCTGAGCCTGAATCTAATGAAATGATTTAAGTTAGCTTCCACGAGGCAAAAATCTTAGGTCTATACTCATGCTTAGAAGTGGAGTAAAAACAGATCTGGGAAAAATTACTAAGAGTTGCTTGTGTGGTTCCCATTACATTCTCCCTGACTGCTGAGATGGAGGGGGGAGGCTGTCTGGGGTGGAGGGAACCACGGAGTGGATAATGTATTACAGAAATGTGGCCTTGTTTGTGCTTGATTATGATGATAGCGGTGTAATTTAGTGCATAGTGTGAGCTCTGCTAGAAATGTTAAGGCTTCTGATCCAGCCAAGCTTTTCCCTTAGCTTGCTTGTTAATCAGCCTCAAAAAGCACTAGAACCTTTTGCTAAGTTAGTAAAATATCAAGAAGAATAATTACAGCGTGTAAAAATAGCAAGAGAATAGAACAGGAGTTAAAATGTGTTTTGCAAGCCACGGCATGTAATCTTCCTTTTCCTTCCAAACATTCCTCATGGTGTCTTTTCCTGGGTTCTCACTATACTAGTGAGGATGGGCTATGTAATGACACAGTGATGAACAAAGACCAGTGACTTTAAAACTTCGTTTATTTCTTGCTCTTGCTACATGTCACTGCATGTTGGCCTGGGGCCCGTGCTCATTGTAGTCACTTGGGGACTGACATTGATAGAATGAGGAGATGGGGGGAAATGACCACCACATTGTAAAATATCCCCTTGAAACATATTTCCCACCCTCATTGGTGACAACATGGTAACATATGAGTTCAGTTGAGGGAGGATGTTTAATCCTTCTTCAGGGAGGGTCCTTGAATATTGGTGACCAAAACTATAAGCTACCACACTAGTTATCAGGATCTAATACAGTAAAGTGTTTAAATATATGACTTAATCATGCCAACGGCACACCTTGTAAGTCCGGCTTAGTAGTAAATATGCTGTGCTAAGAAGCCAAAAATTATGTGCCCCAAGCCGTAAAGTCACCCTGGAGTCTTTGCTCATTTTCTCCATGTGAGTGATCAAAAACTAGCAATGCTTTGAAAATATCTGAATGTCTAGGGGCGCCTGGGTGGTTCAGTCGGTTAAGCATCTGAGTTTGGCCCAGGTCATGATCTCATGGTTCATGAGTTTGAGCCCTGCATCAGGATCCTCACTGATAGTGTGGAGACTCCTTGGGATGTTCTCTTTCTCCTTCTCTCTCTGCCCCTCCACTGCACACGCTCGATCTCTCTCTCTTTCTCTCTCTCTCTATCTCAAAAAAAAAAAAGAACCTTAAAAAATTTCTTAAAAAACAATATCTTAATGTCTAGGTCCTAAATGTTTCGCACTTGATTTCTTGTAAGACTTTTCTTTGAAAGGCAAATTAATTAAAAAAATTTTTTTAATGTTTATTTATTTTTGAGAGAGACAGAGACAGAATACAAGTGGGTTACGGGTAGAGAGAGAGGGAGACACAGAATCCAAAGCAGACTCCAGGCTCCGAGCTGTCAGCACAGAGCCCAACGCGGGGCTCGAACTCACGAGCTATGAGATCATGACCTGAGCCGAAGTCGGACGCTCGACTGACTGAGCCACCCAGGCACCCCGGCAAATTAATTTTTAATACAGAAGTAATATAATTTTTTTGGTAAGAATTTAGTAAAAAGAGAAAAGTATAAATGAAAGAGAACACAATTTACTTATCATTCCACTACCTGAGATTGAGAATTTCAGTTCAAAGGATACACACACACACCCGCACAATAGATGCCACTGAATTAAAAAAAAAGACATCCCATTTTAAAAGAATTTGTATTCCTTTGATAATGAAAAGGTTGAGCATTTTCTCAACAGATGTTTGGAATCATGTGCATCTAGTCTCCTTTGTTTTGTTTCTTTCTGTGTAGAGCTATTTTGAGTGCAAGTGACAGAAACCCAATCTAAGTGGCCTTGGTGACAAAGAGCATTGGGTCACGTAAGTGAGGACGGAGGTGCAGCTGGTTACTGGAGTGACTGGAAACAGTGATTCCAAGGCCACCAGTTCTTACAGGGGTGCCCGTCCATCACCTCCCTTTTGAAACTGGCTTTATTCTCTGCCCCTGGAGCTGCTGCTTCTGATAAGCAGTGGATATGGTGGCCAGCATGTCCCAGGCATAGGTCTTCACCTGTGCTGACAGGGAGGGATTCCATCAGACCCCAGGGACCCAGCTTGGACCCAGAGTGCACTTGTAGGACCAATCAATGGTGGATGCCTTTGTTTGAGCCCAATAGTTGGAATGGAGAGTGGGAGGTTCTAGAAGAGGGGCATTTGTTCCAGGAGAAGAAAGATTGGCCTGCCCTTCACCATTGCACCTTATAAAAACATTTTCTACTTAAAGTAGATGTAAGTCCTACATTAATACATACTAGCTGCTGGATTTTCAAAGAATGTGTAGAAAGGACAGGTTCCCCTCGTATGTCACCTGCAAATTCTGCTCGCACATACCCACTACTGATTGCAAGATAAACTTCTCAACTATTTTCTGTGCATTTACAGATAAGTATGTGTACAAACCCTCTAGAAACGACTGGGTGTTAGGGGGGAGAAGTGATGGATTATGGATTTGTTTCTTAGGGCTGCCATAATAAAGTACCAACATCTGGATGACTTAATACAACTGAAATTGATTGTTGTGCAGTTTTACAGGCTGGAAGTCTAAAACCAAGATGTCATCAGGGCCATGGTCCCCATGAAGGTTCTAGGAGATGATCTTCCGTCCCTCTACTAGCTTCTGCTGAGTGCTGTCCATCTTTGGCATTCCTTGGGTGGTACATGCCTCACTCCAGTCACATGGCCACCTTCTCCTTGTGTGTTTTCACACCGCCTTCCTTCTGTGTGTGTCTGTGTGTGTCCAAATTTCCCCTTCTTATAGGGACACCAGTCATGTTGGATGGAGACCCAACCTAATTACTCAATGTGGCTTGATTACCTCAGTAAAGATCCTGTTTCTAAACAAGGCCACCTTCTGAGGTCCAGGAGCCTAGAATGGCAACATATCGTGTTTGCAGGACATGATTCTTCCCATAACAAGTTGAAGATAATGATTTTTAAAAACTCAGTGGTATCTTCATGGATATATTGCTTTGCAAATCACTTCTTTTTGGGGTGACAATGATCTTGGACCACTTTCAACATTAGTACATTCACTTTTGCTTCGTGCACTGTATTGCTACACAGATTCTATAGTGTGGCTCTTTCAGAGTGTGTTTGACGTACAGTCTTGTGAACAAGGTCAAGTGTTTCGCTAGGGTGAACATCAAGAATTTTAATTGTGGGGTCAAAGGCCATGGTATTTAAACTTTCAATAGATGTTGTCAAATGACCTTCAAAATGTTCTTCCACAGTTGGGGCACAGGGTACCTCATCCACATGTTTTCACTAAGATCTGATACTACTGAATGTTTGACTCAGTTTTTTGCCAATCTGAAATGATACTTCATTTCACTTTTAATTTGATTACTAGTTAGGGTGAGCATCTTTTCATATCTTTTTTAAAATTTATGTTTTGGTAATGTTTATTTTTGAGAGAGAGAGAGAGAGAGAGAGAGAGAGAGAACGAACTAGCAGAGGAGGGGCAGAGAGAGGGGGAGACACAGAATCCGAAGCAGGCTCTAGGCTTTGAGTTGTCAGCACAGAGTCCAACGTGGGGCTCCAACTCGTGAACTGTGAGATCATGACCTGAGCCAAAGTCGGACACTTAAGTGACTAAGCCACCCAGGTGCCCCATCATCTTTTCATATCTTTATCAGTTTTGTAGACTTCCTGTTCCGTAAAGTGGCAATTTGTATCCACTCCTTTTAGGTTCCTTCCATTGAGTGTTGCTACAGATTTGTGGCAGTTCTTTAGAGAGTGAGCATATTAACCTCTTTGTAGTCTTTTTCTTTTAATTTCTTTTAATTTCTCTTTTTTTTTAATTTTTTTTTTCAACGTTTATTTATTTTTGGGACAGAGGGAGACAGAGCATGAACGGGGGAGGGGCAGAGAGAGAGGGAGACACAGAATCGGAAACAGACTCCAGGCTCCGAACCATCAGCCCAGAGCCCGACGCGGGGCTCGAACTCACAGACCGCGAGATCGTGACCTGGCTGAAGTCGGACGCTTAACCGACTGCGCCACCCAGGAGCCCCTCTTTTAATTTCTTTTAATTTGTAGTCTTTTCCTTTTAATTTGGAATTAAAAAAACATTTAAATTAAATATAGTAAAATCTACCCATGTTTTCTCTGTGATTTCTTGTATTGCTTTCGTGCATGGCAATTTCTTCCACATCAGTCTTGGTTTGCATGACACCATGTTAACATTGAGCATTTTCATCTATCTGGCCCTTGTGTGGCTGAGTTCTAACTTTGGTGGTCTCAACTGACGAGAACAGGGGTGGGCAAACTTTTCTGGAATAGGGCCACATTGTAAATATTTTAGGTTTGAAGGCCATATGGTCTCTGTGGCAGCTCCTTAACTCTGCTGTTGTTGCTTGAAAGTGACCATAGACAATATCTAAATGAATAGGCATTATCTGTGCACCAATAAACACTACCCCCCCCCTTTTTTTTTTTTACAGAAACAGGTGGCAGGCTGTAATTTGCCAATCCCTGGATTAGGCAACTGCCAAATTTCCTATTCAGGCAGATTATTTAGTCATACCAGTGCCTTTTACTTAGATATAAGCAATAAACACATAGTGTAATGGTAGGAAAATCAGATGACCCACAACAAATTAATGGCTTGGCGAGAAATGGTTTTTGTACACAAAGACTTCACAAATCATGTACTTACGCAATTACTATCACATAACTAAATCCCTTCTAGGCATTTGGGTCTGATATTCCTTTACGTGTTGGAAGACAAATGGATGATTCCTGTGACAGGGGTTTTATAAATGCCTTACACTGACTGTGTGAGATTCTATTTTGCAAAGAAAAACACCGATAGAGTTATTCTGCTGATGTGGGAAAACTGGTAGCTGCAGACAAATAGGAGTAGCTGTCATGTTAAGGAAATAAACATCTTAGTGACACAATTAATGGAAAAGCAACCGTGGAATTGATGAAATTTAACTACAAATGCATCCTCTTCTCTTAAACATTTTGATTTGCTCATTGAATGGTTACAAATGGACTAGACAGCATCCAACACAGTCACTATGTCTAGACATTGATCCATCCCAAATTATTCTTGGCGGGAGCCCTGAAGAGTCAATGGTGGTGAGGTTTCAGAACCTCTGGGTTAAGTGTCATTTGGAGGATTGGTTACACTGCACCTTACTGCGTCTGCAGTTCAAGGTTTCCTCCTGGCTACAGGGGTGACAACATGATCCACTGAGTAAGTGAGTAAACTCGCGATCCCATGTTTGTCTCTGGAATCAAAGAGTCTCTGGGGAGTAGTGCCTGGGAATCTGCAATGAGATGAGAATACTTTGTGATCCTTCTGAGGTATCTGTGTCGTTTAAGAGCTGCTTATGTGAAGTCTCATCCCCAAATTAACTTGCAGTGAATCGAATCAATTGTAGGAGCTGTTCTCAACTTATCCATTTTATGTCCAGGGCAAAGAGTGTTGGGGATATTTATGTCTGATTGTAGGAAATGACTCACTGGAAAAAATGACTTTGTGTTTTTTAACTTCACTTTATCTTCCCAGCTTGGTTGTTTCAACCATATCACAATTCTGTCTCTAAAACGTTCTGACGGTTACTGAGACCAGGATTGTTACTAAAATTAACTCCAACGGTCCCTTCCAGCTTTATTTTACTCCTGATTTCCTTTTGGTAATATTAATCTGAAGTCATTTAACAAAAATGAAACAAAACAGTCCTGCAACAAATGAGTAAAAATAAGCATTCTCTTGTATTGGCAATTTTTTTTAAAAAGTCCTATCTGTCCTATCTGTAGTAACACATGACTTAGCAGAAGGACGAAATGAATTTGTCCATTTTTCTCTTGTGTGACTCTTTTGATAATATTTTCCTTTTTTTGGTAGTTTTATGGTTTTATTAACACAAATATGATGTGCACACAAGCTGTCTATCCATTTTCTTTGCCACCCAGCCTGGCATTGCAATTGGTGACTCTGATTGTCAGAGGGGCTGCTCTTTCCACAGTGGCTTTGTGGTTCTTGGAGAAGACATGTGGAGTGACCTCTGCACAATGGGATGTGTTGTGCATCAGCAGCACTCCAAGCTCCTTGACGTTGTGGACTAGGAACTTCCGGAAGCCACTGGGCAGCACATGATTTGTTTTCTTGTTGCTCCCATATCCACTGTTGGTCATCAAGCTCTGTCTCTTGAATCTTCTGCACAGTCTAACGTCAATGTCAGTTGTGTGTGATTTTAACAGATCGGTCTGACTGGTATCTGATGAAGTTTTTGGTCCTCTTTTTCTTTTAATTTTTAAGTATTTTTATTTTTTAATTTTATTTTTTGAGGGAGGGAGGGAGAGAGAGAGACAAGGAGAGAGAGAGAGAGAGAGAGAATGGGAACAAGCTGGGGAGGGGTAGAGAGAGAGGCAGGGACCGAGGATCTGAAGCGGGCTGTGCCCTGACAGCAGAGAGCCCAATGCGGGGCTCAAACTCATGAACCATGAGATCATGACCTGAGCTGAAGTCGGATGCTTAAGTGACTGAGCCACCCAGGTGCTCATTATTGGTCTTCTTTGTAATGATCTTGGTCTTTACCAGAGGTTTGAGGGCAGCCATGAGGCTGAGTAGGAGATGGCTGTCACCTCCATCAGGCGGCACCAAGGGACACAGTGATCATATTTTCTTATTAGCATTGCTTCAAAGAGAAATGACATTGCTTCCACGTTTGACCTCACCTCTTACAAAATGAATTTGCCTGGACTTGTTAAAGTATTTAGAGATTCTGTGGTAATACAACACATTTTCTTAAATATTTGTGTTCTGGGTCTTCTTAGTTGGGCTCTCAATGTTTAAGGGCAGCTCATGTGTTGTCTTCCTGGAGCCGTGCCTCTCACAGCATCTGCCCCTTAATACACATCCCCTGCAGGACTGACATTTGGGTGTGGTAAGGGACGTCTTCATGAAAAATTCCAGCTGATCTGTACGTTAGCTACCTTTGATTTAAAAGCGTATTTTTTCGACTGAAAAATGAGATGAGCACTTTGATTTCTTCTTTCTTGTACATCTTTAAAAAATCCAGATGCTAGAGGCTGATTGTATATCTTTTATACAACCTGAATTTCCACACATACAGTAACACCCCCCCATCACTTCGCTTACATCAAGTTTGGGTGTTTGAATGCCAGCTGATGAGTGCTGATTTTGAACTCTCCTACTTAAAATTTACTTATTTTTTTCCTGAGAGTGTTCACTTTCTGGTTCCCAGTAAGTTTGATTTCTCTTTCTATTCTGGTGGGCTAAAAGCCTCAGAGATTCTTTGTGCCATTGTTTAGAGAGGGGGAAGAATTGACTGGCTGTTATCTACAATCTATGTCTGATAGAGACTGCTTTGCCATAAAAGAAGCAAACAATAAAAAACCCCACAAGCGCAGGACGCTAAGTCTTAAAATATTCCCACTGAACCAAACCAGACCAAAGCAAAACAAGTCGGTTTAGAGTGTTGACAAGGGGCTCAGCCAGCTGTAGGTATCTTTTTCAAGGGCAGGGGTATGGTACTTGGCTTCTAGGTGAATTTTCCAACTGAGTTGGTGAAATAATCTTCAAAAGTCAAGTTTAAAATTCTCTGTTTAACTTTCTGTAAACCTTTCTGCTCATCTGTGGCACAATTATTGCCAACAATCTCTCTTACAAACAATAAAATAACTTTGTTCTCTTGATAATCTCTGCTTAAAATAAATGGAAGGAACTACATTGTGTGTGTGTGTGTGTGTGTGTGTGTGTGTGTGTGTTTCCTGGAGTGGTTTTTTTTTTTTTCTGCTTTACTTTTTTTTTTTTGGTTTGCTTATTGAGGTATAATGTATACGTGGTAAAATTCACTCTTTTTCAAACGTGGAGTTCAGAAGCCTTCAACCTACATACAGCTCATGGGTCCAATCTGGTGCACTGCAGACTTGAGTAGTTGCGACAGTTTTGATCTGCAAAGTCGAAAAGATTGACTATTTAGTCCTTTATATAGTCTGTGGACTTAGCAGTAGTCTTACGAATTATACCAATTTAAACAGTCATGTAACTATTACCACAATCAACATATAAAAAATTTCCATTGTCCTTAAAAATTGAGGAAGCTATAATTTGAGGTAAGAAATGGTTTTAGAGAAGTAAACTTCTACTCTATATTTAATTTGACTTTAGGTTTTTAGCATCTTAAGTCATTATGTACGCATGATATATTGGACATTTGTAGTTGGTCTTTCCTGCAGTGGCTGGCCACTTCTCTGCTCGACAGAACCCTAATTTCCTCCTGAGGAATTTAGTCCTCCACCATTTTTGTATCATATGTGTGCGTGGGTTGGATCCCAGCCAAAGCTCCTTCTATCCCTGCTGGCTCCAGGGATGACTTCATGCATTCACATGTAGCAGAGTCAATGGGATGCAAGGACTTCTGGGAGAGAAAAGCCTCATTCACCCATGCATGCTGCCAGGAAAGAGTCTTTGCTTTGGACTTGAATGAGGAAGCACCTTGAATGGCTGACAGCCATTGGGGCCCATGACAGAGAGGGTGACTTGGTGTAGAAGCGAAACTCAGGCTGCCTGGGCGGAGCTGAGAAGTGGAGAGAAAAACCCAATCCTGGTCATGCTGGCTTTTTGAGCCCAGATGCAACTTTTGCCTCTCGCTAGCCTTACTGCCAGGCACTCCAGTAAATTTCCTTGAGTGTGCAAGTTGGCTGAAAAAGGAATTTCTATCATCTGTAACTAACTGAGCTCTGCTTGATGCCCATTCTGTAACACTTAGGGAATTACAAAATTACAAAAACACCCGATATAGACATTTATGCTATAGTTGAGGATTTGCTAATCCTCCTCAGCTCTCTGGGAACAGGAGCTGCCTTGGCATTTCTAAGTCTGTGAATGCAATTCTCACTCACTCCTTTCTTCACCTGATATTTGCTGGAGACCTGCAATGTGGCCAGAGAACCCCTAGTGACCAAAATGGACACAGCCTTTGTTGTAGTGGGTTAACAGCCAAAAAACCCAAATGTGCACCGGTCAGATGGTCATAGGTGCTATGAAGACAGATGGAAGATGGCATGCTACTATTTCCTGGAGATGGCCAAACAAGGTTTTCTCGAGAAGGCAACATTGGAACGGGGATGTGAACGAAGGGAGGGTGTTGGCTTGGAGACTCGAGGGAGGGAGCAAGTTCTAGCCAGAGAGAACAGCCAGGGCATGGCCCTAGATAGCAGTGTGTCAGTTTGACCAGAGAATATGCGGATGTGGCTGTGGGGTGACTGGGTGGGGCGGGACAAGCAGTTGAAGATAAAGGTAGAGACTCACAATTAATGTTCAGGACTAATGGCTCCCTGTGGAATCACAAGCAGGAAAGCGAGCACTTGGAGATGAGTATTTAGGGAAACTGTCTCAACTGAAGGGTAACTGACGCCTTATGGATTAATTTAAGGTGCTGTGGCAAGCAAGGGGATGTCTGTTTGGGAAGGAAGGAAATTTTGGTAGCCCTCAAGTAGGGTTACGTAGATTTGTTGATCGGGACCGCCTGGTGTGGGTTTCGCAGGTGAGTTAAGGCTGTGTGGCCGGTTTAGGCTGGACGGACTGCAACTCTTCCTGCTCCCCGCAGCGATGCAGGGGTGACAGAAGGGAGCCCGAGATCGTCTTACAGTGCCGCCCTCCCCTGAACCACCTGCCGCCCAAGCAGCCACATCTCTGCTTTCACGTCCAAATTGTCAGTTGTTTGCTCTGATATCTTCTTTTTTTTTTTTATTTTTTTTTAATTTAAAAAAAAAAATTTTTTTTTTCAACGTTTATTTATTTTTGGGACAGAGAGAGACAGAGCATGAACGGGCGAGGGGCAGAGAGAGAGAGAGGGAGACACAGAATCGGAAACAGGTTCCAGGCTCTGAGCCATCAGCCCAGAGCCTGACGTGGGGCTCGAACTCACGGACCGTGAGATCGTGACCTGGCTGAAGTCGGACGCTTAACCGACTGCGCCACCCAGGCGCCCCGCTCTGATATCTTCTTAACAAATGCTGCCTGGAAGACGTGCAGAGTCCCAGGACCTGTTTCACTGTAAATGCAGCAAAATGCACTGACAATCAAGTCCCCAGCTTTGTGGGGCAAACATGTCAATAAATGTAACAAGGCAATTCTAAGCCTGATGAGTGGGAGCTCCGAGCGAATGCCTGGTGATTGAGTCCAAGAGGGAATCCCCATTTTGGATGCTCTAAGGATTCATATCAAAGTCATGCACCTTTGCTATTCTTTGCTTGAAATATACTGAACAAAGACTCCCGGTCCAAATGTTCCATCTTACATTTTACATATTGAGTGCTTTCTCTGGCTGACGGTTCAAGAAAATGATAGTCTCTACCCGCAAGGAACTAGCATCTAATTGGGAGAGGCAGATAAAATTAGCCAGTAATTTCTGGGAACTTGTTGGCCTGAAAAGATGTGAGCAAGGCGGCTATTAGCAGTCACTTCTGACTCCCCTCTGCCCCCAGCCCCTGGCAGCCACTAAGATACTTTCTGTGTCTAGACTTGCTATTCAGAATATTTCACATACGTGGAATCATACAATGTTTTGTGTATGCTGACGCTTTTGTGTTTGCTGCCTTTTCCGTAGCATAGAGTTTTTAAGGTTCATCCATGTAGCAACATGAACCAGTATTTCATTCCTTTTTACGGCTGAATAATGTGCCATTGGATGGGTATGCCATATTTCATGTATTCACTTATCAGCTGATGGCCATTTGGTTTGTGTCTGCATTTCGGCTGTTATGAATGTGCTGCTTTGAACATTCGTGCACGAGATTTTGTGTGGACATATACCTTGAGTTTTCTTGGTGGGTGCCTAGTAGTGAAATTGCTGGGCTGAAAGGAACTTTAAAGTTGAGTGGGATTAGGCATTTGTTTAAAGAGGAATATCTGGTCCAAGACTCAGAGACCTTGTTGAGCAGACTACCCTTCTGGACAACGGAGAGGTATGAAGCCCTGGGAAGGACTGTGCAGAGTCAGTCTCTCTTCCTCGGGTCCAAAGAGTAATACTCACGGGGTTGCCTGAACTGGTATGGAGAGGGAAAGCAAGACAGTTAGACAGAGACAGAGAGAGACAGAGGTACAGAGAAGGGATGGGAAGAGGGAGGGGGCATGTGTGCGACCAAGTTTTTGCTTTCGGTTCACTCCTTAGAACTGAGATGATAGATTTGACTATTTCTGGAAAGTTCTTTAATCCAAGAGTAAAGAGTTTTGTAGCTGCTACCAAGTGAAAAGTCATAGGTCACCTAACCCACAGTGTCCCAAACAGCTTTGGCCGGACTGGTTCTTGGATCTTGTGTATTCCATGTTCCTTATCTAGCACTTGTGGCTCTGTGGAAGGTTGATAAGAGTCTTTTTAAAGAAAGTACTTGTTTGATGTTTTCTCCTGCTTTCCTTCCGGGTGTCTGTAAATATGTCACACTACCCTTCTTCTGATGGCACCGAACTTCCGCCATGAAACTACAGGAATGGGGAGATGATTTCAACTGTTTATTTAGAGCAGAGGTGAAAGTTCTAAGGAAATCTGTAATCTCCCGTCTTTCTCTCATTTCTGCAAATCGGAGATTACTTTTCCCCTCTTTCTGCAGGGCTGATGAAACCAAGCCAATAGAAGAACATTTCGAGAGGCCAGCCTCTTTTTGTGTGGCAGGCATTTGGTTGGAAGGAAAGGAGAAGTGAGGAACATGCTGTGAAGGGAAGGGTTCCCCTTTGATTAATCTGAGCTGGCGGAGTGTTTGTGGGTGAAAATCCTCCTGGGGCGGGGTACTCGCGAGGCTCCTAGAAATGACTGCTGTAATTTACGACTAGTCTGTGGATTCATACTTCTCCTTGGTTCTCATAGTTTACAAGTGACAGAAAAAGCATACTAATTAGACCGTCATTTGGAAACCCAGGAAAAAAAAGGATTTACCATGAATTTTCAGACTCTGGATGTAGTACACTGTAATAGTTTTCATCACACTTTTGGGGAGCCTTTTCTTCTTCCCTTGATTACTTCTGATGCCTTTGCCCAGTACGGTGATGGGACTGCAATGGAATGAAATCATTTCTCTTGTGTGGGATTGTGAGAGTGAGTTCCATTAAGAGAAGGTTACACCACAGACTCTATGCAGCAACAGCTGCGTGGATGGAAAATTCCAGAGTCTTTTTTGTTGCAATGTTTTCCATTTTTATATGTGCAAGGAAATGTGTGCTTAACTGAACTCAGCTGTTTGAAAATTCACAGAAAGTATGAGATAATACCTGTCTTTGCCATTTATGCAATTTTAAATAATAGCACGAAAGATGTGCTTGGCTTACAAGAGTTTATGAAATACATATTTTGTGACCAGTGCTGTGCCAAACACCGAGGGAGGTTTAAAAAAGCACAGTGTTTAAATTCTGACTGATACGCTGAAACGTATGTGCCTGAAATAACGTGAGCTGTTTTTAATGATGAGAAAATGAAAGACCGCTGTAGGATACTTTCATGGTTCATGGAAGTGGTGAGTTTTGAGTTGTACTTTGAGGATGAATAGAGCTTTAAAAAAAAAAAGTATTGAAGAATACATCCAGAGAAGCGTCTGCATGTGCCTTCAGGGTACAGCTTCTTGACCTCTTACAACTGAGCACACCCATCAAATCAACACTCAGGTGAAGGGCACTCTGGAGTTCTCTCTTCCCTCCCCTGTCCCCCTTCGGTCACCAGCACCTCCACCTCTTTGAACAGCATGAATGAAGTGGCTCATTTCTGTACTTTCTGTACACTGAATGATGTGAAGTGCAGGAAGCCTCTGTTGACATCATAGAATGATGCTCTTTTGCGTTTAGCTGTGGTAGCCCAAACTGCTGTCTGACGCACTGTTGGTGCCACATGTGCTTGCAAATCATCTGTTTGCACTGCTGTGTACTACTCTGCTATATACTGTATCTCTCCATTGCATTGTTGTTGGCATTTGTGGGGTTTCCAGTTTTAGGGTACTCTGCATAATGTTGCTGTGGATGTCGCCGCACATGTCTTTTGGTGAAAATCTGTACGCGCTGGGTACGCATTTACCCAGGAGTGGGAGGGCTCAGTTTTAGTAGATCCCTAGAGACAAGTTTTCCAGGGTGGTTGTGTCAGTTCACACTCCCGCCAGCAGAGGGCAAGGTTCCAGTTGCTCTCCAGCCTGGCCCTGGACCCTTTGACTGGGTTGTGCAGTCAGGGAGTCATGCAGAAAGCGGGAGAAGAGGACATCATCGTAGACACCCAGTTGCTGGGATGCAGCGGTCAGATCTTGTGTGGGGGAGACCTGAGAAATCAGGCCTCAATGTAACAGGAGGAAGGCTGGAGCAGGGGCTGGCTACTGCTTCCTCAACAGATTGCAGACTTTGGACTTGCTCCCCAAGCAGAAGGAAATGATGAGAGGTAGCCAATGTGCTCACTGGGCATCTCAGGTAAGGACTCTCTGAGGCCTTTGTTGCATTCCAGTTAGACCTCCTTAGTGATTTAAACATGATTTCTATTCTAGGCAGCCCTTTACTTCACGTTGCTGTCCCATTTCAGCCTAAAGGCATGTACTGGTGGTCTCTCTTTTAGAATGGACCCTCCTTCTATGTTGGGACGGGAACCTCGGTTGAAGAACTCGGGTGGGCTTCCTTCTTTGCTCTTTCCTGTCTCACTTCTCAGGTTGGGAGCTGATCATAAGAAACCCCAGAAAATAGGGGCAAACCCTGGGTGGTTCAGTCGGTTAAGCATCTGACTTTAACCCAGGTCATGATCTCATGGTTTGTGAGTTCAAGCCCTGCATTGGGCTCTCTGCTGGCAGCTCAGAGCCTGCTTCAGATCCACTGTCTCTCTCTCTCTGCCTCTCTTGCACTTAGGCTATCTCTCTCTCTCAAAAATAAATAAACATTAAAAAAAAAAACCCTCCAGAAAAGAGTGGAACACTAGGGCTCCCTGGCAGTATTTAAAAATAGCTTGAGTTTTTTGAGTTTTGAGTTTCTTGCTGTCTTTGGCAAAATGTAATAATGGTGAACTTGTCTTAACCTAAGTTACTCCAGCAGCCTGAGAGAGCCTAGATCTCAAGAGTCTGTGGGAAATAGTTCTCAAGCAGTGCTGCCCGCTACTATAGTTTCTAGACACACGTGACTATTTACATTTAAATTAAAGTTGATGTCAGGGGCGCCTGGGTGGCTCGGTCGGTCGGTCGAGCATCCAACTTCGGCTCAGGTCATGATCTCGCAGTGTGTGAGTTGGAGCCCCGCATCGGGCTCTGTGCTGACAGCTCGGAGCCTGGAGCCCGGTTCAGATTCTGTGTCTCCCTCTCTCTCTGCCCCTCCCCTGCTCATGCTCTGTCTCTCTCGGTCTCAAAGATAATTTTATTTACATTAAAAAAAATTTAAATTAAAGTTGATGTAATGATAATAATAAATTACCAATTAAAATGAGATAAAATATTCAATTCTAAGTCATGCTAGCCAGCCACATTTCCAGTGCCCAGTAACCAACCACACGTGGCTAGTGGCTCCTGTGTTAGCTCAGAACATTTCCCTCATCTCAGAAAGATCGAATGGGCAGCACTTGTTGAGATGATAAAATGCCAAGGAAAGTAGTGAGGGCTGGATGGAAAATGTGCCCGTGATGTCACATCCTGTCTTCGTGGTTACTATAAAAATGTCTGGTCTTTGATCAAAGCTGGACTGCTGTTAGCAACATTATTTGTTCCTTAGATTTCTTATTTCAGTCATGTCTGAGAGAGGTTCCTGCATTTTGTTCCTCTCACACATTATCATTATTATGTTTTCCTGGCTGTGAAATAAAATCTGGGTGGTTAGGCTTTTCCCACAAAATCAAAAGCCATTGCAACTTAGTACTACATGTTGATTTACTGTTCATGTGTGAACAAATAACTTGGCCATTAAAATATTGTCTGTGACTGAAGGCTGCCCTCCCGCCTGTGCAGCTGAGTGTGGGATGAGGTCAGCGGCAGGCCCGGCCACTCCTGTCTGAGGCCCTGTTGCCCAAAACCTCCCATCGGTCTGGACAGGAAGTGAAAGAACTCATGCAGGATTGAACAAGACACTTTTGATTAGGAAAATATTCTTATTTTTACATGCCCTGGGGATGTTTGGACGCTGTTGAAAAATAATCATATATCCTGTGCTTCAAAGTATTTCCTTTATCAGAATACAACACACTTCTTTTTTTTTTTTTTTGAAAAAAATTTTTTTCAACGTTTTTATTTATTTTTGGGACAGAGAGAGACAGAGCATGAACGGGGGAGGGGCAGAGAGAGAGGGAGACACAGAATCGGAAACAGGCTCCAGGCTCTGAGCCATCAGCCCAGAGCCCGGCGCGGGGCTCAAACTCACGGACCACAAGATCGTGACCTGGCTGAAGTCGGATGCTTAACCGACTGCGCCACCCAGGCGCCCCTACAACACACTTCTAACGGGGAGCTCGGATCAATAAAAAATCGTAACTCCAACAGAATCCCCTTTTCCCTCTTAGACACAGAAAGTATTCCCCTTTGGTTCGAGATAAAATGAGAATCAAGTTCTGGTGGCAGATTGGTTCTATCATATGTGGATATTTACTCATCCAAAATATTCACTGAATACTCACTCCTAACTGAACACTAAATTTGGTCCTAGGATACACTGGTGACCAGAACTGATCTGTCTCCTGTTCTTGTGGCCCTATTGTCTTTAAGAGGAGACCAGTGTTTCAAGAATACAGGAAGTACTATAAATAGGCACAGGAAAAGGTGACATAATTGGCAAAGATTGAGCTGATAGGGGAATGTAATGTAAGTTCAGTGGGCTAGTATATTTTGATTTTGTGCAAGAAGTCATGGAAAAAGTAGTAGTGTGAAATAAAAGAGCACACCGGCTTTGTCAAGACCTCTGTGTTTATTTCCTGGTATATCAGTTATCTGTGGCTGCAGAATGACTCTCTAGTACCTTAAACAAGCTTCTATTATCTCATAGTTTCTGGGGGTAGGAATTTGGCAGCAGCTTAGCTGGGTGGTTCTGACTCAAGGTGTCTCATGAGATTGCAGTTAAGATTTCAACCCTGGCTGAAGTCATCCAAAGCCTTAATTGAGGCTGGAGGGTCTGCTCTCATGGCTTTTGGTAGAAGGTGGCTATTCTCTCTGCACTTTGGCAGAAAGCCTCTGCCCAAGTGGATGTGTTTCATGGGCCACTTCAGTATCTTCACAACATGGCGGTTGCCTTCCCCCAGAGTGCGTGATCCAAGAGAGAGCAAGATGGATGCCATAGTGCCTTTCATGACTTTGTCTTGAATAGCACATATGTTCATTTCACTCTTATTGTATTTGTTGGAGGCAAGTCACACACTCAAGGGAAGGGGAACTAGGCTCCACCTTTTTTTTAAAAAAAATTTTTTTTAACATTTATTTATTTTGGAGAGACAGAGCACAAGCAGGGGAGGGGCAGAGAGAGAGGGAGACAGAGAATCCGAAGCAGGCTCATGCAGGCTCTGAGCTGTCAGCACAGAGCCCAATGAGGGGCTCGAACCCATGAACTGTGAGATTATAACCTGAGCTGATGTTGGATGCTTAACCGACTGAGCCACCCAGGTGCCCCTAGGCTCTACCTTTTGAAGGAAGAAGTATCAAAAAAATTTGTGGACATATTTTAACGCCATTGCACCCACCGTGGCTCTGTTCTTTTCTAGCTGTGGGATTGTAGGAAAGCTTCTATATTTCCCTGTGAATTTTAGTTTTCTCGTATGAGAAATAAGTTTAATGACACCCATATCACAAGGCTGCTCAGAGGATTAAGTGAGACCATAAGGGAAGAAAACTTTGCAAGTTCTAAGGAGTTATGTAGAGGTTAGTCATTTAGGAAAGAGCAGAGAAACACGGAAACCCACACTTACAAATTCCCATTGATTCACTTTAAGAAATTTATTGAGCTCTGAAACGTTTCTAGGATAATTCAGGAATGCTCTAAGCTATGAAAGACTTTCTTCACTTTTTCATTTCCTTTCTCTTCTGTTAGAATTTCAGTTTGATATGTGTTGGAGCCCCTTGATATTCCTTTGCTTAAACTAATTTTTAACTCTAGGCTTGCTTGTTCTGGTAGATTCCTTGATGCAAACTTCTAACTGCAATTTCTTTTCTTGGCTGTGTTCAGCTGAGAGCCGTTTCTGTCTCTGAATTTCAATGACATTTTTTTTTTTATCCCCAAGATGTCTAATTTATTTTTCCCATCCACCTGTTATTTTCCTTTACTCCCAACATGTGTTTCCATTCATAGATATTGCTGATGTCTGCACATTAGGAGCTTACCAATTGAAAGAGTTAGACCAACACAGGCATGCGAGAAGGGATGCTAAAGAAAACAACCGTTGCCTGGGTGACTCAGTCGGTTAAGTGTCCTACATCACCTCGGGTCATGATCTCACGTTGTGTGGGGCTGAGCCCCGTGTCAGGCTCTGCGCTGACAGCTCAGACCCTAGAGGCTGCTTCGATTCTGTGTCTCCCTCTCTCTCTGTCCCTCCCCTCCTCATGCCGTGTCTTCCTCTGTCTCTCAAAAATGAATAAACGTTAAAAATTAAAAAAAAATCTAAAAAAAAACCCCAGCTGGTGACAAATGAAGGTATGACTTCTGTTAACAAAGAGCAACTATTGAGGTATCAACGTTACATGTATTCACTGTGCTGTTGAATTGTTGTGAGTGCTATTTTTAGCCCCGTTTCTTCCTATTTGTCTTTAATGTGGATGCCAATAATTAGTGATGCTCTGAGTTCCAGCTAGAATGGGCATTTTTTTTTTTTGTTTGTTTGTTTTTTAGTCTCTGCTTTCTGCATGTCTGCATTGGTCTAACTTTTTCAGTCTGTAAGGCCCTAATGTGCAGAGATCAGCACATTAGATCAGCAATGTCTCTGATTAGGGCATTAGTATGTGCTTCCTTTTCTGTCCACCTTTGAAATCTCATCTGCTGATCTTCCTAAATCCATCAGTATGACTTAATTTCCATAGGAGTCCTTACTTGCCTGTTTTGGATAGTTGTACCTCTCTGAATATTGGCCATTTTCACCTTTACTTCTGCCCCTATTAGTCTCATTTCCCCCTCTCTCTTTCCTAAGGTCATTGTCAAAAAGGATGAGGAAAGTGCCTGCAGAATGACGCAAACTTTCTTGACTCATTCAGGCAGTCTTCACTGAGCACGTATTCTGGTCTCGGTAACTGACTACTATGCCACATGCTATCAGCTTGAAGACAATGAAGCATGGCTTTTACTTTTCCAGAACTCACTGTTAAGTGTTTCTGAAAATACCAGACTTGCTCATGGATGTTGGAATAATTTAGGCTTCTGTAATGGGAGCTATGGTGATGGTGCTTTGGCTCTATGCATTGCTATTAGGGATTATTAATACTGTCTGGTATTACCCAGACTGGTTACCCACTTGGGTGGACACAGGTACCTTTTGTTTTTTCTGTACAACTTTGACTTGAAGTGAGAAGATCTGGATCTAATATTAGCTTTGCCATTGACTAACAGTGATACACACTGTACAGGCTGAGTATAAACATTGCTCAGCATGATTGCTGCCTTACATTGCATTTGCTGAGTGAATCAACAAAGACGTGAACAAAATGATGGTAGGACCTTGGGTAATTCAGGCAACTTGTCTAACCTTTAGATTCATCATTTAAAAAAATCATATAACTGCATTAATGCTCTTTAAAGTCTGAACTATAACTCTTTAAAAATGTTTATTTTTGAGAGAGAGAGAGAGAGAGAGAGAGAGCAAACAAGTGAGGTACAGGGAGAGAGGGGGACAGAGGATCCAAAGCATGCTCCACATGAACAGCGGAGAGCCCAGAGTAGGGCTCCAATTCATGAACCATGAGACCACAACCTGAGCCAAAGTTGGATTTCAACTGACTGAGCCACCCAGACAACCCTATAACTTTTGTTTTTAAGATTATATTTTCTTCTATTAAAATTTTTTTAATGTTTATTTATTTTTGAGAGAGAGAGAGAGAGAGAGAGGGAATGAGAACACAAGCAGGGTGGGGGCAGAGAGAGAGGGAGATACAGAATCCGAAGCAGGCTCCAGGCTCTGAGATGTCAGCACAGAGCCTGACGTGGGGCTCAAACCCACGAACTGTGAGATCATGACTTGAGCCGAAGTTAGACACTGAACTGACTGAGCCACCTAAGTTCCCCTATTTACTTTTTTTTTTTTGAGAGAGAGAGAGAGAGAGAGAGAGAGATTCCCAAGCCTGATGCAGAGCTCAATCTTATTACCATGGGATCATGACCTGAGCCGAACTCAAGAGTTGGATGTTTAATCGACTGAGCCACCTACATGCTCCTTTAAGATTTTAAAATAAATTTTTGCATACTGGACTAGATATCTTGGAAGAAAACCCAGACAGGTCAAAAGTCTACTGTAATGTATATTATAGTTAAATATAATTCAGGGATGATTTCTCAGAAAGTAATTTTTTTCAAGAAATGTATATAAACCCTAGAAGATATTTTTATTACTATCATCATCATCATAATTGTTATTCACCTAAAGGTGCTTTACCTTGGCAAGCAGTTACGGGATTTGTCTATTTTATGCTTAGGTGTATTGATCTCATTCAGACTCCCTCATCCTTACAGCAGGTTAGTGATTTGACAATTCCTCAGAGATCACTTTTTACTCCTTGCATTTATTAGAATTCCTTTCTCTGTGAGTTTTCATAAATGTTTGTAGTGATGAGTTGGTGAGTGTCTAGCACAAAAGCAAATGAACTTATTTTTCACTCTTCCACAGTTTCTAGAAGATGGCTTGCCATTAGCAAAGTAAGGTCACTTTCCTGATGTTTAAATTGCTAAGTTTTCCCTAGTTACATATTTGCTATCGACTTCCATGGATTGATTTCTATTTTAGGAATTGATTCTAATTTATTTTTTATTTTTTATTTTTTATTTTTGAGAGAGAGAGAGCAGAGCAGGGGAAAGAGACAGAAAGAGAGAGAGAAAGAGAGAGTGAGAGTCCCAAGTAGGCTCCACACTCAGCACAGAGCCTGACGTGGGGCTTGATCCCATGACCCCAAGATCATGACCTGAGGTGAAATCAAGAGTTGCTCAACCAACTGAGCCACACAGGCACCCCTGATTATTTTTTTCAATTTTTTTAACATTTAATTATTTTTGAGAGAGAGAGAGAGAGACAGAGAGAGAGAGAGAGAGAGAGAGAGAGAGAGAGCGTGAGTGGGGGAGGGGCAAAGAGAGACAGGGAGACACAGAATCCAAAGCAGGTTCCAAGCTCTGAGCTGTCAGCACAGAGCCTGATGTTGGGCTCGAACCCACAAACTGCAAGATTATGTCCTGAGCCGAATTCGGACACTGAACCGACGGAACCACCCAGGCGCCCCTAGGCACCCCTGATTCTAATTTTGCATTGGCTACTGTGTCTTTGACCTGAAAACTGGTCAAGAATGTGCACAATGGAATACACAGGGCTGGAATACACAGGACTAAAACAGCTCACTCAGCCTGTCTTGATGCTGCTTGATTTCTCACCAATCCATCAGTCCAAATCTGTGACCACACACATTTCCTTAAAAGGCACTCTGCTTTGAGAATCTCTTGCAGTAGCTGAATTGGACAGGTACTTGGGTTTTCACTTATACTCTTGTAAGTCAGGAAACCCCCCTTTGGATGTACTTCTTGGTACATTAATCACGTGTAGTAGTGTCACTGCCATGTCTGTTGGGCTTCTGCGATGTCTGAGGGACGCGGAGTAAGGTATACAACACCTGTGCAGGGGAATCCCAGGTTTCTTGCGAAATCTACTTTGTTCCACCCCATCGAATAGATGATAAAATACCTGGTGATAAAGCTACTGACAACAGGTGCCTTTTTGTGTGTGTGAAAATGATCACGGATGCAGAGCAGTGGTTAAGGGTATAGGCTCTGGTCTCAGACCTAATGGTTCTGAATTCTTATCCTGCCGCAGACTAACTCTATGGGCTGGGCAGACTTCCTTTACTCTCTCTCAGCCTCAGTTTCCTAATAGTGAAAGGGGGGGAATGACCCACATGGTTACTGGGTATTGAATGAGTAATGCTAATGGAATAGTTGAATGCTTAGATCGGTAATCCGGTCTTAGAAAATGCTCAGTTAACGTGAAAAATAAAAGGCAAACAAAAAGCCAGTTGGTGCCATTTCTTTCCCTGTGATGTAAAGAATAAAATCTAGAAATACAAGGAAGCAGGATAGCTACTGACTAAATTTACTTCCTTTTATCCCCCCCCACCACCCACCCCAGGATATTTCCTTGTAAAATTAGGAGTGTACTTGGGGATAAGAAGGTGATGGTTGTGGGCAGAGAAATGTCTGGGTGAAGAAAGGACTATTAAATAGACATTTTATATTTTGGGTAATTACCCAGAATACAGAAGGCAGTTTTCCATGCTTGGGAAATTCCCTGCTACAGTGGGGGAACCTTCTTAATTTTTGTTTTAAATTTTATTGTGCATGACAGGCTGTGTTCCCTTTAGAGGCCATCTGAATACTGGATTTGCCCATATAATTTCATGAACTGAGTTATTCCACTTATCTGTGAGCTCTCATACATTTGATTCCATGAATAGAATTTGATACATTTGGCTAAAAGACGTTGGCTAACATGATAAGAATTTCATTTTGGTGTAGATGTAGCAAGATTGGAAACATGTAGCAAGGTACAGCAAGTCGGTTCATAGGATTTTATAAAGAAAGAGTTTGTTTCTTAAAAATTAAGAGGGCTTGGCATATATCCAGTATAGTGTTATTCATAATGTACCTTTTAATATTCAGTCTGTTACATACAAAGTAAAGAAAAAAACATGAGTTTAACCCTTCTTCAAGGCAAATATTTGATAGACCATTTAAAATTTTATCTCAATATTTCCTCTCCCATTCAATTAAGCTCTGAAGCTTTCTTTTGTGGAAAAAAAAATAAATCAAACTCTAGTCTCAATTTAGTATTTTTTTGTCAATTAGATTGCATATCATGTAATTTCATAACTGACCTAGGTTGTTGGCAACTGTATTTAGACAGTTATGGAAAATTTTGGAGAGCCATATAGACTATCTCTACACCCTTGATCAAAATACAATCAGAAAAAGGAACTTTGTAGCAAGAGGTGCAGTAGCTGTAAGAAGAAAAAATTTAATTGATGTGCAAAATATCCGTGTTTGGTTTTTGATGCTTTAAAGACTATATATATAGTTTTTTTAAAATTTTTCAAATGTTTATTTAGTTTTGAGAGAGAAACAGAGCATGAGTGAGGGAGGGGCAGAGAGAGAGAGGGAGACACAGAATCTGAAGTAGGCTTCAGGCTCTGAGGTGTCAGCACAGAGACTGACGTGGGACTCAAAACCATGAACTGTGAGATCATGACCTTAGCTGAAGTCAGACATCAAACTGACTGAGCCACCCAGGCACCCCCCCAAAAAAATATTTTATGTGATCCACTGAATAATCTGCGGGAAGGGTTGATACCTTGAAAAAATTTTTTTTCCTGTTGGAGTTGAGTCCTTTTCTGGGTAATCTGTGCTTGGTGTATATATGTGTGTGTGTGTGTGTGTGTGTGTGTGTGTGTGTTCAAATTACTAGAGCTGTGTAACATGTTACCCCCAAAATGTAGAGGCTTAAAACAATGGTCATAATTTCTTTCTTTTTTTTTTTTTTTAAAGTAGTCTGCTCCTTCCACCCTTTTTTTAAAAATTATTTTTACATGTATTTCTTTATTTTTGAGAGAGACAGAGCACAAGTGGGGGAGGGGCAGAGAGAGAGAAAGAGACACAGAATCTGAAGCAGGCTCCAGGCTCTGAGCTGTCGGCACAGAGCCCGATGAGGGGCTCGAACTCACAAAGGGTGAGATCATGACCTGAGCCGAAGCTGGACGCTTTAACCGACCAAGCCACCCAGACATCCTTATCTCTTGGGTTTCTGTGGGTCAGAAATTTGGGCTCAGCTGAGTGATTGTGGCTCTGATCTCTCAGGAGGTTGCAGTCAGTTGTTGACTGGAGCTGCAGGCATCTGAAGGCTTAACTAGAGCTGGGATCTCCTTTCCAGGCAGCTCCCTCGGTTGTCTGACATGTTAGTCCCTTTCTACATGGCGTCTTCACATGCTGCTTGAGTATCCTTGCAGCATGGTTGGTGGCGTTTGACAGAATGGGTGTGTTGCAAAAGACCAAGGTGGAAGCTTTAATGCCTTTTATGGGCTCTGCTTGGAAATCACACACTAGTATTTCTGCTGTGTTCTGTTGGTGCAAGGCTAGTCCTGGTTCGGTGTGGGAGTGGATTATGAGAGTATGAACTCCAGTTGGTTACCATCATTTGGGGCCATTTTGAAGGCTGGTTACCATGGTGCATGTACTTACATTACATGTTTTAACCCACATTTTAGAAGTTTTCAGTAAAATACCAGTATTGGACATGATCTACTTAAACATACTTAAACACAGGAACAGCAGAGAAAAATGATTTAAGGTTCAAAACAATGAATTCAAATACAGCCAGTTTGAGAAGTAGGAATGTGTTCTGCTTTTGAATGAAAGAGCATTTTTATTTTTATTTATTTTTTTAATATTTAATATGCAATTTTATTACTACTTTTATAAAACATGGCATGTATTTACTTAAAAAGTATACTCTAGGGGTGCCTGGGTGGCGCAGTCGGTTAAGCTCCGACTTCAGCCAGGTCACGATCTCGCGGTCCGTGAGTTCGAGCCCCGCGTCGGGCTCTGGGCTGATGATGGCTCAGAGCCTGGAGCCTGTTTCCGATTCTGTGTCTCCCTCTCTCTCTGCCCCTCCCCCGTTCATGCTCTGTCTCTCTCTGTCCCCAAAATAAATAAACGTTGAAAAAAATTAAAAAAAAAAGTATACTCTAATTTTATAAAAATTAGTTATTTAATATAGAACTTTGACTTGCCATCCTTTCACATTTATTGCTTTCTACTAAATAGCACTCTGTAATATATTTGCTGTGCCTTTATTTTTCTATGGAATGTCAACAATGTGACTTACAAGCAAAAATGTCAGTGTTTTCAGATAAAGATATCTTTATAAAGTTGTTTGTGGAATACAGTTTTTTTTCTCATTTATTTTATTTTTATTTTTTTTAATATATGAAATTTATTGTCAAACTGGTTTCCATACAACACCCAGTGCTCCTCCCAAAAGATGTCCTCTTCAATACCCATCACCTACCCTCCCCTCCCTCCTACCCCCATCAACCCTCAGTTTGTTCTCAGTTTTTAAGAGTCTCTTATGCTTTGGCTCTCTCCCACTCTAACCTGAAAGAGCATTTTTTTAACATTTATTTATTTTTGGGACAGAGAGAGACAGAGCATGAACGGGGGAGGGGCAGAGAGAGAGGGAGACACAGAATCGGAAACAGGCTCCAGGCTCCGAGCCATCAGCCCAGAGCCTGACGCGGGGCTCGAACTCACGGACCGCGAGATCGTGACCTGGCTGAAGTCGGACGCTTAACCGACTGCGCCACCCAGGCGCCCCTGAAAGAGCATTTTTAAAAAAGTTTTTAAATTTACTTTGAGAGAGAGAGAGAGAGTGGGAGGGGCAGAGAGAGGGAGGGAGAAAAGGAATCCCAAGCAGGCTCCATGCTGTCAGCCCGGAGCCCGATGCAGGGCTTGAACTCATGAACCGTGAGATCATGTCCTGAGCTGAAATCAGGAGTTGGTCACTTAACTGACTGAGCCACCCAGTCACCCTGGAAGAGCAGTTTTCAAGAAATTTCCTCCTTAAATGGATAAAGATATGAAAATTTTATGTATGCAATTATTCTTAAGCTTGGAATGATCCTTTTTCTCCTTTGCTTGGCTGGAAATTATGCATACTTAAGGACCTTAATGCCTGTAATGGCAATTCAAGTAAACAGGTCATTAGCTACAGAATACATTTGTATGTGCTATGGTTTGATAATGAACGTATTCACATGGAAAAGAATCTGGGAAATTCAGGATTTACAAGCAAGTTAGAGGACTCTGCTGTGTATCTGACTCCATGAAGTCTCTCTAGCATTGGGAGCTTTAAAAGGCGTATGTTGATGTTTTTAAAGATAGCAGAAAAACCCAAACTGGCTGCTCTGGAGTATTAGGAAATGCACATAGTACAGCTTCATGAGAAGTGGCTTCAGAGTCTTGAGGTGGCTCTGCCACGTGAAGCTTGGCCTCACGTCTCGTTAAAGTCATCCTTGGAACAGAACCCCGCATTCCTTGTGGAGGAGGGCACAGGAACAACGTGGAGAAAGAGGTGGTTGGAGAAGAAGATTCATGGAAGGAAAGTGATACCCACAGGAGTCCAGGGTGTCTGTGATTGGCTTTCCTCACAGGTGTTTTATGTCACCAGATTTCATCAATGGTGTCATCCCTCTGGCTTTACACAACTGGGTGCAAATGTATTTTTTTTAGGTTTTCTGTTTCCTTGTGTGTTTTGCTTGTTTTTTCTTCTTTATTGAAACTGGCTTTCCTGAACATCCAAATTTGGAAAATGGAATAGTTGGGGCTGCTTTCCATCTCGCATGATCTGCCGTGAAGAAACAAACAGAACAAAACAACATACGCCCCCGCTACCCACCCTCAACCTTACCACTGTGATAAGAAACTACAAAGACATAGGGGGTTATGATGAAGTTGGGCAATTTTTTTTTTTTTTTAGTGTTTATTTTATTTTTCAGAGCAGGGGTGGGGAGGGGCGGAGAGAAAGGGAGACACAGAATCTGAAGCAGGGTCCGGGCTCTGAGCTGTCAGCACAGAGCCCAACACGGGGTTTGAACCCATGAACCAACCGTGAGATCATGACCTGAGCTGGAGATGGACGCTTAGCCGACTGAACCACCCAGGCACCCCTAAAGTTGGGCAATTCTTGGAAAAGATTTAATAATAATTTATCTTTAAGGGATCCAAAATAAGATATGCAAGTGAGATGGTATATATTTTTAATTAGATTTTTTTTTGGAGGGGATAGATTCTTGTCCAGGCTCCATTTGCTAGAGGCTTATTTTTATCTGGGTTCTTCCTTTTCTAAAACTGTCGGAGAGAATTATTTTCTCAGGACATCAGATTCTTGGCTCAAGCTGTAACTAGACCGGCTGCAGAATTTTTTTTTAAGTATCTTTTTCTTCTTGTTTCTCATCTTTTATTTCTCAAAATACATGTGCTTTTTATAGATATGAGAGCAATTTTCAGATTGGGCTCTCTGAAAATAGTTTGAATTGGAATATATTAGGGAAAAATCATAATTTACCCACAGAAGCACATCATGCTTTATTTTATTAAAAGCAGTACAGAGAGGCTGCATGTAGGAAAAGAAAACGAGGTGGAGATTTTTCTCTATTATTTAAGCCACAGTATTCTTTATAGGAATAGTTTTTAATGTTAAATGGACACATTACAAATAAATTTAAGCACAACTTTCTCTTCTGTTTTGCTTTGTTTATATTTCTCCTCAAATATCCTCCTGGGGATTGAAGAAGACCACAGGGTCATATTTTACAAGGGTATCCTTTTCCAACTATGGAATTAACCCTGTAAGATTCCAAAGAACTTTGCCCCCTGGATCCAATTCTCTTGTCCACCCCCATTGACTGTCTTCTGTTCACTTCCTTTATCCTTCTTCTCATCATGACAGTATTGCTTGGACCCTTCATGTCCAGTTTAATTTCCATATTGCATGAAGTTGTTACTTTTCATATAGTAATATTCTGATTGCATCCTATCTGTCCAAAAGGTTGGGAATAGTTTTCATTACCGTTAGGTGACGTCCAAAGCCCTCTAGCTCAAAAACCAGGTACCATGAAACATGCGAGTATCATATAACCCAATCATTGCCATTGTGGGATTTTGTCCTAGACAGATGAGTTTATGTTCACACAAATATCCATACATCAACTTTATTTGTGATAGCTCCAATTTCTCGTGTCCTTCAACAGATGAATGATTAAGCCAACTGTGGTCCATCCATACAAAGGAATAATACTATGCGGTAAAAAGGAACAGACTGTTTATAGTCACAGCAACATGGATGTATCTCCAAGGAAATAAGCTAAGTGGAAAAAGCCAATCAGTCATTAGGTGGAGGCTGTTCCCAAGGCAGAATAATTCCTCGGTATTTATAGCTCACTGCTCATAAGAGCCCAGTGGGATACCGTCGCCATAGAAAGTCCCCTGGCTGACAGTTGTTAGGTGTTGGCAGCTGGAAGACAGTCTTGGGGACATGAAAATGCATGTGTCAAGGGAATATGGATGAGCACAGAAAGAGCTTCCTACCGAAAATGAAATTAAGGAATAGCCAGAAAGTAGAGGGAAAAAAAAGACAATGGATAACAAGAAAGGATAAGAAAATTAGAGGACCATTTGAGGAAGCCCAATACATAAACAAAAGCAATTCCAGAATGAGAAAAAACAGGAGAGGGAATAAATCATAAGTTATTTTTTCTTCAGTCCAAAAAAGTGATTTCTGTTTCTGATAGGAGCACGGCAGAAGCTTAGTTCTGAACTGTCTTCTCCTGGAAAACGTACACAGTTTCAAGGAAAAACAACAGCAACCTACAGGACACATTTTCAGTGAATCTGGGAAATAGAGAAGAACCTGGAGACTCCAAATTATAAGCACAGCTCCCAAAGTCAGAACCAGCAGGAAGCCTGAATGGAAAGTCATGGCAGTTTTATGTAATCATAGTATAAACATAGTATAATGTACCAGGGAAGGTTTGCGTGGGAGTCATCCACGTGGAGGTGCTGTTTAAAGTCACTGGAATGACTGCTTTGCCAAAGAGAGGAGAAAGGGCTTATGTCGGTGTTGTTTTAACATGCTTACAGATCACCTTGTCATAGGGGATCTTGTTACAGCCTTGTCAGGACTGGGACCTGAAGTTCTGCGTTTCCAACAGGGCCCTGGGTGATGCTGATGCTATCTGCCCATGGACCCTGGGAATAACCAGATCTACAGAGCACACTTTGAATAACAAGGCTTTAGAGCAGGGTTCTCAGCTCTAGCTGCACTTTCTAAGCATCTGGGGAGCTATACAAAGTCCTGTTTCTCAGGCCTCATCCCAGAGAAGTCCATCAAATCTGTGGGGACCCAGGCATCAGTGGTCAACTGCAGCTCTAAAGGCAGAATCTGGGAATTAGGTGTTAAGCTAGATGCACTAGGGGCCACGAAGGTACCTTAAAGAGGGAAACAAGTCAGGTATAGTGGGGAGGGGCTAGCAGCCCCCCAGACCGTGGCCATGTGGAAATGTGGGCCTAGTTGTTAGCAGATATTCCAGTTATTCAAGATGGCCAGGCATGTGGGTGCAATGCAGAATGGAAAACAATGCATTTTTATGCATTGCCACCCAATCCAGATTTTTCTGCAACGCTGAGTGGACAGCATTGGGCAGACTAGAAAACCTGCTGGCTAACTTGATGGCAACTGTTGAATTAAGATGAGAGCTCGAAGTGTGCTGGAAATGTGTTTGTCATCCTAATGACTGAGGGTTGGAAGGTACACTTGGCAGGGTTCGGGGATGCCAAACACCTGTGGTGCTGGGGTAGCTCTGTACCATGAAGAACAATGGAAAAAAAAAAAAAAGAATAATGAAGACTTGTCCTGGCAAAATGGCAAATGTCCCTTCAGAGAAAGAGGCACATTAGGGCTTGGGGAAGACAGTTTGAAAAAGTGACTAGATAATCCAGGTTTCTCTACCTTGTTTCCTAGGATACAATTATCTGTATCTGTCCATCTCTATCTCTCCATCCATCATTATCTGTCTATCTATCCATCCATTTTTCATGAATCCATCCATCCATCCATCCATCCATCCATCCATCCAACATCTATCTAGTATATATCACCATACACAGAAAAAAATTTTTTTTTTCTGGTAAAGAAGTATTTGAGGCAATGGGAAAAAATGAATAGTCAAATTGTATTATCATAAACTTTTTTTTTTCAGTTTGACATTGACTATATTATACATTCTAAAGCTGTGTTCATGTTAAGCCATAAAAGATTCCACAAGCATCTTCACCCAGGCAGCCACTTCTCTACTTTCATGATAATATCTTTTATCCATTTGTTAGTCCTGCATAACATACACCTTTATACATTCCTGTTGAGACTGCCAGCATGGTGGCCATAATTCATCCCAGCTTTCTACTTTTACTTTTCATTCACGTAATTCTCTACTCTTGTTAAAGTTTTTTAAAATGCCCAATGATATACAATGAAAATCATTCTTTTTCTCAGCCTGCTTAAGTAGGCTATATGTCTGGTGAGGCTTTATGGACTTGTACGGTAAAGATATAACTTTATATTATATAGAAGGAATATGGGAGAACTGTTGCTGATTAGAAGGCATCATACTGGAGAGTGACCATGTGCACTGAAGAAGGAAAATGGAAGCAGGATTGGATTACAAGTATGAGGTTCTGTAATGGGAAATTCCGAATGCCAATTGGCCATTCATTCCTGGAATGGAATGCATACCAGCACCGCAGCTATCCAAGTTTGATTTAAGTTTTTACATGCTCACAGTTTTGTGAATAAAGTAAGATAAAAGTAAAGTAAGAAAAAAGTAAAATAAAGAAGAACCTATAATGCGGTGTGTCTAAGGGCTGTCCTTGATCACCATCTGAAGTCATCTTATTCATTTCCATCTCAGCTCCCAGGGCACCAGTCATCTTGGATTAGCCTCCCCAGCCCTCATATGGCCTCATCCTAACTTAAATAATTACACCTGAAATGGACTCATTTCCAAATAGAGTCATGTTCTGAGGTACTGGGGGTTAGGATTTCAACACACGAATTCTGGGGGGACGCAATTCAACCCATAACACAGATATGCAATATGTAGGTATTGAATGAATGAAGAAAGGTAGGGAAAGGGCTTGCCTGGGCACCATTCTACTTCCAAGTGGTCAGGACACTGCATGTGTCTGATTACATCTACCCCAGGAGTCAGTATTCTGTAACATGTATGAGTCAATGATTGTAACTGGATTCTTTATAAACACAAAAAGGTGATTCCTTGAGTGACATGAATGGTGACAGTATATACATTGCCAGTGGTTTAATAACAGATAAAGTGTAAACGTGTAAAGAATTTTAGGAAGACCATCCAGGTACAGCTAGAGAGTGGCTTTTGATGTGACCTGTTGGTTCCTGAGCTGAACCTGCAAGCTTGGACCTTGGGGACACTGCTCTCCAATGTTTGAAAACTCATACGAAAGCCCAAGTTCAGGAAATTGCCCCAAGCCCTACCTATGCTCTCTGCTTTGGATCCCCAGACTTTCCTGTCATTTGGCTCCTAGCATCACTCTGAGTTTCTGTGGTCATCTGACCTTTTCCATCTTCTTAGTTATCCTGTATTTATCCATCCCTGACTTGCCACTTACTTGTATCACAGGACATAAACGTGTGGCAGAATTCGTAGACATTTTGCATATAATTTCTCAAAAGTTCTAACTTTATTTTTTTTTAACGTTTATTTATTTTTGAGACAGAGAGAGACAGAGCAAGAACGGGGGAGGGTCAGAGAGAGGGAGACACAGAATCTGAAACAGGCTCCAGGCTCCGAGCTGTCAGCACAGAGCCCGACGCCAGGCTCGAACTCGCGGACCGCGAGATCATGACCTGAGCCGAAGTCGGCCGCTTAACCGACTGAGCCACCCAGGCGCCCCAAAAGTTCTAACTTTAAACAGGAACTTTCTGTTGTGTTTATAGAAATGTTGACACCTGCACATCTATCGTGCTTGCTCCTTCTGTTCCCAATCGCTATCGACAGATTTGTGTAATGCTGGAACTTCTGTAGTTGCTGAAAAATAAGCACCATGAGGGGAAGGAGTCATGTGTGATTTTTTGACTGTTTTTTTCAGTTTTGATTTTTTTTCCAACTGTATTCTCAGTTCCTGAATATCACTTGGCACATATTTGTTTTCTTACAGAGATTCCTTTCTTTTATTTATTTATCTTTTTTCTCAACGTTTATTTATTTTTGGGACAGAGAGAGACAGAGCATGAACGGGGGAGGGGCAGAGAGAGAGGGAGACACAGAATCGGAAACAGGCTCCAGGCTCTGAGCCATCAGCCCAGAGCCCGACGCGGGGCTCGAACTCACGGACCGCGAGATAGTGACCTGGCTGAAGTCGAACGCTTAACCGACTGCGCCACCCAGGCGCCCCTGGAGATTCCTTTCTTGCTGGGGACCTAAGTACTAATCGCTTCAGCCTTCAGCAGAATGATTGAAAGTAACTAATGTGGACATTGTGGGAGGCATTTTATGTACTTTTATACTTTAGGCTGTGGGCTGTAAGCTGCTGGGAAAATGTTCCTCTATCTTGTCAAATATATTTCCTATATACTGTTTTCTGGGTCTGTAAATGAACATCTTCATTTTCAAGACAACCATGTGTCTACTCAGAGCCAGCTTCACATTCAGGTAGGATTTTCTTTAAAACGCTTCAAATGTGAGTTCTTCCCATGTGAAACTAATACTAAAAAATTAGCAACTTATCCAAAGTCACTTGGCTAGGGAGTGGCAGAAACAGGACTCAAACCAGGCTTTCTAACTCCAAGCTCCGTGTTCTCTCCAGGAAAATATTCAAGTGACGGTTTTTCTTAAGAGACAAAAAAAGGGAAAGAGGAAATGCACAAATTTTACAATTCATAGATCCAAAACTGGGAGCAATCACCCTATTCTATAGCTGGGGAAACTGAAGCCCAAAGACTCCCTCAAAAGGTCACAATACTGGGACAAGAGTGTCTAGAACACATGTAATAGAAATATAATGCTGGCCTTAATGCCAGCCATAGTGGTAATTTAAAATTTTCTAGCACTGTCATTTTTTTTTTTTTTAACGTTTATTTATTTCTGGGACAGAGAGAGACAGAGCATGAACGGGGGAGGGGCAGAGAGAGAGGGAGACACAGAATCGGAAACAGGCTCCAGGCTCTGAGCCATCAGCCCAGAGCCCGACGCGGGGCTCGAACTCACGCGAGATCACGCGAGACCTCGCGAGATCATGACCTGAGCCGAAGTCGGAGGCTCAATCCACTGAGCCACCCAGGCGCCCCTAAGATTTTGTTTTAATGTGTATTTGTTTTTGAGGGAAACAGAGACCAAGCACGAGCAGGGGAGGGGCAGAGAGAGAGGGAGAGGGAGACACAGAATCGGAAACAGGCTCCAGGCTCCGAGCCATCAGCCCAGAGCCTGACGCGGGGCTCGAACTCAAGGACCGCGAGATCGTGACCTGGCCAAAGTCGGACGCTTAACCGACTGCGCCACCCAGGCGCCCCTAGCACTGTCATTAAAAAGTGATAAACAGGGGCGCCTGGGTGGCTCAGTCAGTTGAGCATCCGACTTCGGCTCAGGTCATGATCCCGCATGGGGCTCTGGGCTGACAGCTCGGAGCCTGGAGCCTGCTTCCGGTTCTGTGTCTCCCTTGCTCTCTCTGCCCCTCCCCCAATCACGCTCTGTCTCTCTCTGTCTCTCAAAAATAAATAAACATTAAAAAAAATTTTTTTTTAAAGTGATAAAAAACAGACAAAATTAATTTTAATAATACAGGCCACTGATCTAGTACATCACAAAAATATCATTTTAGCACATAATAAATACATGAATAAATAAATAAATAAATAAATAAATAAATAAAACTAAGTTTTTTAAGTTTATGTATTTATTTTGAGAGAGAGTGAGTGGGGAAGGGGCAGAGAACGAGGGTGAGAGAGAATCTCAAGCAGCCTCTGAGCTGGTGCAGAGCCCGATGCGGGCTTCAATCCCATGAACCCATGATCCCACGAACCATGAGACAATGACCAGAGCTGAAATCAAGAGATGCTTAACTGCCTGAGCCACTTAGGTGCCCCAATAAATAAATTATTAATGGATATTTTGTATTCCTTTTCTCATACCAAATCTTCCAAATCCTGTGTGTATTTTATACTTACTGCACCTCTCAATTCAGACTCGCCATGTTTCAAGTTCTCAAAAGCTGCATGTGGCCAGTGGCTACCCTCGTGGACAGCATAGCTCCAGGACAGCCCTGAAGCCCTTATTTTCTTCTCAGCAAATGCACAGTGCCTCCCAGACTTACATGTCATTGGAATTCATAAAATAATAATCATAAAGAGCTGGTGCTTATTTTGAATTACTGTAGGTGGAAGAAGGCAGGAGCAGCAACCACCTGGGAAGTATATTTCATTCGTGGAAGATGTTTTAAATTACAACTCCTGGGCTAGTAATGCAAATCAGTAATGAAAACTAGATTATAAATTTCACAGTGGGGCATAATATTGAAAATATTTGTGTTCTGAAGATAAAGATGAGTAATGTACTTTTGACGTAATGCTTCCAGGACTCCTGATTCTCATTCTTTGAGCTAGTTTCAATTATGGTAACATTTCTATCAAAACTCACTCCCTTCTCCCTGGTACCCCTTCCATGCACCCAAGGAGCAGCACGTAGGCTCTCGTAACATCTTGGTAGAGGAGCTGCCCCCTTTTCCTCACTTAAATCCACTCTAATGCTACCAGTTCAGTCTTTCCCTAAAATATGCCCAACAGAACAACAATTCTGTGGAATGTGGTTAAGGATTCTACAAGGCAAAAGAGTTTCTGTGTCCAAACGAGTTTGGACAATACAGGACTAACCATATCTGTTATGACGGGATTTGGTTGGATGTGACAAAGTCGACATACAGTTTTAACTAAGCAGGAATTGATTTCTTCTCACATTATAAAAGATCCAGACATAATCCAAGGCTGCTGCAGTGACTTCACACTCTCCCCAGTATCCCAGACTGTCTCCTTCCTCTCTCTTCTTCAGCTTGAACTTAAAAAAAAAAAAAAAAATTATGTTTCAGAGAGAGAGAGAGAGAGAGAGAGAGAGAGAGAGCAAGCGAGCGCACAAGCAGGGGAAGGGCAGAGAGAGGGCCACACAGAATTCGATGCAGGCTCCAGGCTCTGAGCTGGGCAGAGAGAGAGGGCCACACAGAATTCGATGCAGGCTCCAGGCTCTGAGCTGTCAGCACAGAGCGTGACGCAGGGCTGGAACTCCAAACTGAGAGATCATGACCTGAGCCGAAGTTGGATGCTCAACCCATTGAGCCACCCAGGCGCCCCATTCAGCTTGTACTTTTCTTTTTTTTTTTTTTTTTAATTTTTTTTTCAACGTTTATTTATTTTTGGGACAGAGAGAGACAGAGCATGAACGGGGGAGGGGCAGAGAGAGAGGGAGACACAGAATCGGAAACAGGCTCCAGGCTCTGAGCCATCAGCCCAGAGCCCGAAGCGGGGCTCGAACTCACAGACCGCGAGATCGTGACCTGGCTGAAGTCGGACGCTTAACCGACTGCGCCACCCAGGCGCCCAGCTTGTACTTTTAATCCTCCTGCTCATTGCTTCCTACTTGCAAGATGGCTTCCCCAAAAGTATATGTTTTAGGCTCAAAGAAGAAAGGAGGGGTGGAGGGCAGGAGGGATGGAGGGATGAAAGGAAGAAGGTTAGGAAGGATGGAAGGAAGGAGGGATGGTGGAAGGAAAGATGCCTTCATCAGAAAGCTAAAACTTTCCCCACACTCTCTAGGAGTCTCCTAGTTAAGTTTCATTAGCTTGAATGATATCCCAAGGCTACCTACAGCTTCAAGAGAGTCTCGCAAGATGTATATATTTTAACAGAGCACATTATGGTGGTAAACTAAGTCACACGGCTCTTCTTAAGAATGAAGGAGGAAATGGAATCTGGGATGCTCAGCATGTGCCACATGGAGTTTTCTTAGAGCCTGTTTTTTTGTTTTGTTTTGTTTTGTTTTTATAAGATTTTGCTTTGTACATATCAAATGGGGCGGGGGGGGGGCGGTATTAACCTGCTTTCTTGACCAAAGGGATCAAGGACCTGCACGCTGACCTCTTCCCTCTGCCTCCGCCTGGAACACAGATACCACTTCTGGAGTGACAGCGACCATGTGGCCGGAACCAGTGCAAGTCCCCGAGAATTCCAGAACCGGCCGCCCTTCAGTGAACGCCAGCCACTACCTGCGAGCGGACTGCGCTTACGTGACAAACTGCAAGTCTCCATCAGCCCAGGTAGCAAGCCTCCCCGGCAAGCTGCGCTGAGAAACCAGCCTGCGACTGCAGCTGGCCCTCCTCGACTCCCGGCAGCCTCAGCGGCCGGCCGGCGCGGGCTCTCCTGGGCTCCCGGCAGCCTCAGCGGCCGGCCGCGCGGGCCCTCCTCGGCTCCCGGCAGCCTCAGCGGCCTCAAGCTCTCTCTCCTTGAGAGCGTCCTGCGTCCAAGGTGGCGGCGCCGCTCTGGGGGTCACCGGCGCCCTCCTTGCCCCTTCTCGCCCCTCACAGCCCACGCAGCGGCCCTGCCACCCCAGGGCAAGCACTGCGGAGAGATGGGCCCGTCCCGGAAGTAGGGGACTCGGGGTCGCCGTAATCCACCCTCCGTACTGGGGGCGGGGACTCTAGCCTGGCGCCGCCCCCTGAGGGGCGGAGGCCTGGAGCCCCACGTGCTACGCCGCAACTTTCCAGACCTGCACCCGAGGGAGGAGCCCCGAGCAGCTAGCTTTGAAGGCCCCCACAGACCTGGGCGATTACCCGCACAGTCCGCCTGTGGTGGAGCGTCGCCTGAGGGCAGGCTTCTGGTTTCACAGTGTGGCGGCTGCTGGATGCACTGCGGCCGGAGGCTGGCGGGCGCTGGCTGGCTTTCTTGTGAGAACTCTAGACCCAGAGCGTTCCGTGGCAGGAAGCTTGCCTCCACGCAGGAACGGGCTGTGGCATTCGTGCAGGTGGGCCTCGCGCCGCAGCCAGTGTTGCGGGGAAGGCTCATGGCACCTGCGGGGCCACTGCGCGCAGCATTAGGCTCTGACGCGAGTGTGGGTTCCTGTTCGGCTCCCTCGTCCGCTTGACCGCCCGGAGACCTACCCTGAAGCGGTTCCTTTCTCGAGGGTGGGTTCTCCTTCCGGCTGCTGCCTGCAATCTTGCCCCAAGTGACCCGTTTGGAACGACTGTACTGCTGTTTGACTCCAAGCGTTTCTGACTGGGAATCTCTAGCTGGTTCCGCCACGGAAGGACTGGACGGACGGCCTTCCATCTGTGATGTCTTCCTTATCGTGGACTCTCTGCCATGCACCTGTGGATGTTCACGTTTGGGCTGGTGGCCATCCTGGTACCCCGTGAGCCAGTTTCTAAGCCCTAGACTCCTTCTCGACCCTGCTTTTTCCATCAAGGGTCCAGCATGACCATGGGTTTCCGGCAAATTTTCTCTTCGTTTTCTGGGAAACTGTATGGGGTAGTCTGCCTCCGAGATGGCCCCCAGTAATTCTTCCCTCTTTTTTTTTTTTTAATTAAAAAATTGTTTTTTAATGTTTATCTTTGAGAGAGGAGTGCAGGCAGGGGAGGGGCAGGGAGAGGCAGACACAGAATCTGAAGCGGGCTCCAGGCTCTGAGCTGTCAGCACAGATCCTGATGTGGGGCTTGAATCCACGAACCATGAGATCATGACCTGAGCTGAAATGAAGTTGGATGCTTAACCAACTGAGCCATGCAGGAGCCCCTTTAATTAAAAAACAATTTTTTTACTGTTTATTTATTTTTGAGAGAGAGGGAGAGAGAAAGAGGGACAGAGCACAAGCAGGGGAGGGGCAGGGAGACGCAGACACAGAATTTGACGTGCCTCCAAGCTCCTCTGAGCTGTCAGCACAGAGCCTGAGTTGAAGTCAGGCGCATACCTGACGGAGCCACCAAGGTGCCTCATTTTTTTTTTTAATGTTTATTTATTATTTTTTTTTAATTTTTGTTAACGTTTTATTTATTTTTGAGACAGAGAGAGACAGAGCATGAACGGGGGAGGGGCAGAGAGAGAGGGAGACACAGAATCAGAAGCAGGCTCCAGGCTCTGAGCCATCAGCCCAGAGCCCGATGCGGGGCTCGAACTCATGGACCGCAAGATTGTGACCTGAGCTGAAGTCGGACGCTCAACCGACTGAGCCACCCAGTTGCCCCTAATGTTTATTTATTCTTGAGAGAGAGAGCGAGTGAGCGAGAGAGAGGGGAGGGGCAGAGGCAGAGAGAGAGGGAGACACCGAATCCAAAGCAGACTCCAGGCTCTGAGCTGACAGCACAGAGCCCAATGCTGCCAGAACTCACAAACCGTGAGATTATGACCTGAGCTGAAGTCCTGCGATTAACACCCGAGCCACCCAGGTGCCCTTAACTCTTCCCTCTTGATATTCGCATCCCGTGCACTTTTCTCCACCTTGATGCACGCTGACCAGTACGATATTATGACTGAGAGAACATGGAAACAATGAGGTGTTACTTTGGAGGCTAGGTCATAGAAGGCATTGCCAGGTGTGCCTTCCTCTGTCCTGGATCACTGGCTCTGGGGAAGACAGTTGTCACGAACACAGTTAAGCAGCCTCGTCAAGAGGTCTTTGTGGTGAAGAACTGAGGCCTCCTGTCAACAGCCATCACCAGATTGCTGGCTGTGTCCACATTCCATTTTGGAATTGGCTCTTCCTGCCCCCACCAAGCCTTCAGATGAGCGCAGCCCTGGCGGACACGTCCCGGGAAACCCTGAGCCACAACTACCCAGGTAAGCTGTTCCCAAACCCGTGGTCCAGGGACACTGTGGCAGATACCTGTCATTGTTTTACGGTAAGTTTTCATGCAATTTGTGAGAGGGCAGCAGAAAACTAGTACATAATCGCTCAGGGCCCAGCCATAACCTCCAGAAGCTCCCGCAGCGGCCCCTGCCCTTTTGCTGGGCCACAATCACATCTGTGCTACAAAAGTGCCCGTATGATATTTCCCATTTGGGACCTAAAATAAGTACCTTTCAGCGCTTTTTCAGTACTTCGGTCCTTACTAATTTGGGAAAATGAGAAGTGGTGTGCAAACTCAAAGAAAAAAGGCAAAATAATATTTTAAGATGTCATTGATATAAAAAATATAATAGAATTTTATTTATTTATTTATTTATTTTTTAATTTTTTTTTTCAACGTTTATTTATTTTTGGGACAGAGAGAGACAGAGCATGAACGGGGGAGGGGCAGAGAGAGAGGGAGACACAGAATCGGAAACAGGCTCCAGGCTCTGAGCCATCAGCCCAGAGCCCGACGCGGGGCTCGAACTCATGGACCGCGAGATCGTGACCTGGCTGAAGTCGGACGCTTAACCGACTGTGCCACCCAGGCGCCCCTATAATAGAATTTTTAAAGATGGGAAAGTTCAGCCTCATCAAGGAGCCAAATGTTTCCCCCCTGAGGTTATGTGAGGCTCTGGAAGGGTGCAACGGCTGCCAATTTTTGGGAAGCCGTGGAGCCTGCTGGAATTGAGTATGAGGTCTCCTTCATTCCGCTGTGTGCTTTGGAAGGTGAGGTGTGCTTCCTTTATACTTGCAAAGATACGCCCTTAGAGCCCTGCCCAGGAACCAAAAGGGAGACACACAACTGTTAGGTGAGAAATTGTGTGTTTTCATCCACAAACAGTAACAGGTTTGCAGGTGTTATATATATACGTGGGTGAGGCAGGCTGAGTGGGTAAGCACCCGGCCTGGCTCTGTGGGGCCCTAGCATGTTCCTGATCTGCCACTCTGCTCCTTTGTGAGGTGCGAGATACAAGGTTATCAGAAGGGTTGAGTGAGAGTTCCATGGTACCTCCTCCATTCTCTTCTACTTTCATCCTGATCGTGATAGATGATTGTGTTGCATTATCAAACACGAATGCGGTTGTAAGGGACAGGTCGAACAGCACACGGTGCATTGCAAATAGAAACCGAGCCCCATGAACCTCCCCGCTGGCATTTAACCTAATCCGATCACAATGACAGCACGTTCCCTTAACATGATTACCACAAAAATGGGGCCAGGGACTACACCAGTGTTACTCTAAATTTTTACCTTGTTTGGTAAGTACAGACTATCTTTTCATTATGATTATTGATTATTGTTAAAATGTAATGAACTCTTCCTTGGGCAGACAAGATGAAAGTGAAATATAATCTTTCCTGTCGTCCCTGAAATGAGAAAGTATAGAAACAATGTGTTACCCCAGGGGATTTTACAGACACAGACACACACACACACACACACACACACACACACGTGCACATGCTCCCGTGATTTTGGAAATGCAGTGCTTCCATATGTTGGCTTTTTTTCTTTTTTCTGTTGACGAAAGCTCACAACTTGATGTTAACCCCTAATGAACATCTCTGTAGTTCATCTTGTTAACTTTTGAAGATGTGGATCAAAAATGGTGTTAAAGTCAACTGGAAACCTCACAGAAGGATGGATGCTAGACAGCAGGACTAAGTGGATATAACTCTCTCACTGTCTCATTGGGCTAAAACCATACCAATAAACAGAAAATCTCTCATTTTCAACAGTTGGCTTTGAACATTAGGTTTCATTTATAAGCTGATTTGTCCAATTACTTAAACTTGTCTGATAGAAATAAGAAACAGAAGCCCTTCTGAAGCTCCTGCCCAGCTGTCTCCTTGGGGACCCTGCCTCACCCCTCCTCTCCTGTTGGATCCTGCAGATATGTATCGTAATAGGGATGTTAAAGATGTTTGCTGCAGCACCCAGACAACCGGGAGACTGCCGGCAGGTTCACCGGTGTCAGTCTCCTGAAAGCACAGTTTGTCTCGGTAGTACACTTATGGAAGAGTAGAGACCTGAAGGGACAGGAGCAGCACAGTGTGCTTATGAGGGTTCTGCTCCCCTCAGGCTTCCTGGAACTCTTGAATGACGATTTCTTAGCTCACATCCAGTGGGGCTGACTCTGGCCTGCAGATGGGGAATTGGGTGATAGAATGTGCTGTCCTCCTTCTTCCCACTCTAACCCACACCCCCCATGACTTATCACTTTATTTTATTTTATTTTATTTTATTTTATTTTATTTTATTTTATTTTATTTTATTTTATTTTAATTTTATTTTGTTTTTTTAAAAGTTTATTTGAGAGACAGAACATGAGCATGAGCAGGGGAGGGGCAGAGAGAGAGGAGAGAGACAGAATCCCAAGCAGGCTCCATGCTGTCAGAACAGAGTCTGACTCAGGGCTTGAACCCACGAACTGTGAGATCATGACCTGAGCTGAAATCGAGAGTTGGACGCTTAGCTGTCTGAGCCACCCAGGCACCCGTTCCTCAATCAGTATGCTGTTTTTAAAGTTTATTTATATTGAAAGAGAGAGAGAGAGAGAGAGAGAGCATGAGTGAGCGAGCAGGAGTGGGGGAGGGGCAGAGAGAGAGGGGTAGAGGGCGAGAATCCCAAGCATCCTCTGCATTGCCCCATGCAGAGCCCATGCAGGGCTTGAACCCACGAACCATGAGATCATGACCTGAGCCGAAACCAAGAGTTGGATGCTTAACTGAGCCACCCAGGGGCCTCCTCAACTCACTATTTTAAACAGTGACCTCTGCCTTGCAAGAAACCTGTGAAGTCTGTAGCCCATTCAATTGTCAGTTGTTGAGGAAGAGTTTACCATACTAATATGTGTGGTTGTATATGTACGTGTGTGTATATGGGTGTGTCTGTGTGTCTGTGTATATGAATGTGTGCTTAAAAGATAAACTGAGAGGTGTTAAAAATTTTAAGAGAGGATTTGAACAAAAATTATTTCCAATCAAGTGTAGCACGCTGAGTAGTTAGGGCTCCACTGACAGGACCTCAGGGAGAGATTTTGGTTAAGAAAAGGCAGAAGTAAATCAAGGAAACTATTGATTGGCTATTGCTTCAAGCCTAGTTGGCAGTTTGTGATTGGTTGTTGATAGGTTGTTGTTACAAAATCAAAATTTTTTAACTTTGAGGCATTTACAAGCTGACATTTTGGTTTGCTTACTCAGGCTGCTAGGCCGTTAGAGCCCCCTGAATCTGATGTCTCCCTTGTTTAATTAATTTAACTGTGTGTGCATGCACAGGCATGGGTGTGTTGCATGTTTGTATGCATGCGTGTGCTTGTGTGATTGCAGGTATGTACGTAGCGGTCCAGCACACGTGTATGTGCACACGTGTGGTGGTGTGGGCACACATGTGCACATATAGGTGTGTGCACACATCTGTTTGTGTGTTCATGTTTACCCACCATACGTAACCTGCGGTAACCACTCTTGTAGTTTGGGTTTTGTTTGTGTTCCCCCTGTCACTGTGATGTTTGTATGTAATCACAGCATTTTGGAGTCTCCAAACACTAGACTCTTAGCTTCACAGTTGAAGGGTAGGGAGGAGCGTACTGATTATGGAGCGCAGAGGTTGTTTAAACTAAACGCCATAGACGAGGAGTGGCAGTTCTGGGATCAGGCTTGTCCCTGCTCTTAACAGGAGGCATCTGTTGCCTGGAGACCAGAGTGCAGGACTCAGCTACCAGATGTGCAGGGCTCCTGCGAAGGGCAGCGTGGGCACCCGACTGGGGCTCGTGGGAAGGGTGGCACGGAGAGCCCGTCCACTGCTTGTGGGAAGGGAGGCGCGGGGCACCCGTCGGAGGTTCATGGCAAGGGCAGCAGCTCCCAGGATGGAGGTGCTCCTGACTCCGTGTATCTCTAGACCCTCGGGTCTCCTACTGCTGTTCAGACTGTGGGAACAAGGGCACATTGCTGTGTAGGACAGAACGTAACTGCTCAGACCAACTGAAGCTTTAAGGTAGTTTTTCTTTTTCCTTTGCTTCTCTCTGGTTCTTCTCCTTTCCTTCTTCCTCTCCATCCCCTTTGTTTCCTTTCTAGCTATCCCCCCACCCTTCCATCTGTGTTTTCTTGCTTCCTCCTTAATCAAATGGTTACGAATCCCTCTCACACAACCCGATGAAAACGTGGTATGGCATGAACCTGGCTATGTAACTGTGTCTTTCATATAGCTATAACATGTACTCTTTAGGTTTTTCTTATATTCCCATTAAAAATTTTTTTTCTTACTAAGTCGTCTTCTTAAATGTAAAACCATAATGTTCCCTCTGTTTCTGCTTAGCACTGTCTGGACCAAGAAGGCTCTAAACTATGTATGGGGCTGGTAGAGACAGCCATGGAAACACAGCCGAGGCTGATTTGAGTGCTTTAAGGAGCTAGAGTCCACGGAGGTCAGTTTATTAGAGTTGGTTATATAGATGAGTCATGGTACAGGCTGGTAAAGATGAGAATAGAAGCCCCCACAGTTTTTTGGTTGTTTCCTATACCAGGCAGTTTCACTGCTTTCCTTGCACCTTCACACTTCATTCTTGGCACCCCCGTGATGTCCTGATTCAGATTCTCTCCATTCTTAGCCCCACCTTGATGTCCTTACTAAGGGTCTCTCTGTTTACTGAGGCTCAGAGAAGTTAAGACACTTCCTCCAGGCCACACAGTAACCGGGAAGCTGAGGTTCTAACCTAGGCAGCCTGCCTCCCATCTGAATCTAAAATGTGTAGTAATCATACAGGTATTAAAGAAAATGTAGGGGCGCCTGGGTGGCTCAGTCGGTTAAGCGTCCGACTTCAGCTCAGGTCACAATCTCACGGTCCATGAGTTCGAGCCCCGCGTCGGGCTCTGGGCTGATGATGGCCCAGAGCCTGGAGCCTGCTTCTGATTCTGTGTCTCCCTCTCTCTCTGACCCTCCCCCGTTCATGCTCTGCCTCTCTCTGTCTCAAAAATAAATAAAAAAACGTTAAAAAAAATTAAAAAAAAAAAAGAAAATGTGTAGCAAGAAAACACCAGAGAGTATGAATCAAAAGCTAGGGTCTGAAGGTGAGCTAGTAATCAGGATCACAGATCTTCCCACTGGCTGATTTAATTAAATCAGAGATTTGGAAAGGTGGAAAGGGTGAAAGTTGTTAGAAATGTACATTGAGGGGTGCCTGTGTGGCTCCGTTGTGGTTTCAGCTCAGGTCATGATCTCATGGTTCTGTGGGTTCAAGCCACACATTGGGCTCAGTGCTGGCAGCGTGTAACCTGCTTGGGATTCTCTCTCTCTCAAAATAAGTTAGTAAACTTAAAAAAAAATGACATTTTCAGACAAAGAAGGTCTTCAAAGACTTGTGTCTTTAAATACATTAAAAATTTGTCAGGGCACCCAGATGGTTCAATCAGTTAAGCTTCTGACCTCAGCTCAGGTCATGATCTCGCGGTTTGTGACTTGGAGCCCCCGGTTGGGCTCTGTGCTGACAGCTCAGAGCCTGGAGCCTGCTTCAGATTCTGTGTCCCCCTCTCTTTCTGTCCCTCCCCTGCTTGTGCGCTCTCTCTCTCTCTCAAAAAAAAAAATAAACATTAAAAGAAAAAAGAACTGTACGTTGTGTCACGTGGGGCTGCCCTCTGTGTTTGGAGAGCTCTCCATGACTTGCCGATTCACGTTGGGCTAAAGTTGGGCTATGGCTCAAAGGCGAACTCTACACTCTTTGCAGACCCCGAGGCCTCTTCCTTTTCTCCTGCAGTATGATCCTAACCTGAGACCACAAGGTTGAGCAGGAGGAAAACTGTATGTACTCAAGCTTGAGTGGAGGATATACAGTAGAGATCAGGATAGCCCATTCATGTGATTATCAATGCTTCACCTCTCTGCCTTTGGGGTAAAGTCTTACAGTTTACCACAGGGTAAAGTCAGGATTGAAATTATTCATGATCACCTTTCTTTTGAGAATCAAAGCTTAGAAGATTTTACAAATGAAGACTTTTAATTGTACTACAAACTCTAGACTTTTCCTACTCTCCCCCAGTGTGTCTCATCTCCCTGATTTGGGAAGCTCCTCAGCTATTGTATCTGCATTAGCTACTAAACCAGGAGGCCAGGAAGTAGGGCTCCGGTGTTCTCTTGTCTCATCTCAGGACTGCTCACTTGTTTTAGTTCCAGTAGTGGCCTTAAGTGGATTAATTTGGGGCACCCCATACTCCCTAGTGTGTTAACTTCAAAATGACCCAAACCTGCTGACATTCTGTGAGTTCTCTTAGGTTGTTCCACAGTCTAGTGGATTTCATGATTAGAAAATAATTTCATTCTCTAAAGCATCTTAAAGACCTAGCTATGCTGGGAGAACATTGTTTCAGTTGCTGCTGCCTCCCAGCTGAGACTTAAGAAAACAAAAGAAACAAATTTCACATGATAATATTAGCAAATGCCTCTTCTGTAAGCCCTGTCTTCACGCCCTTTGAATTGCATTATCTCCTCTCCGTATTGTTGACTTACTTGCATAAAGAATTTTGCTGTACAAAGCTGGGAAAATGATTTCACACTTGCTTTGATCAGAAATCTGTTGCAGTGGTTAAACTGTTCAGTATATTCAAATGTGGTTAGCTTTGCTAAGACAAGGGAAAGACAATCAAATTGTTAGCATAAATCAAGAGGCCTAAGTGCTGTCTTGAATATTTTCAGATGGATTTAAAAGGTAGTTTAAATTTAAGAAGGTCAAAGATGCCAGGACTCTAAAGCATGCTCACTGTTCATAATTTCAGCAATTTTGTAATGTCACATCTCATATGCATCATCTGACATCTAGATTATGTAAAGCCAAAATGAGGTCACCATGACAACCATCTGTGCCATTAATTCATTGTTATAAGTTAACTTGGATTAGATTCTTGGCTAAATTATGAAATGTGTGGTCTTTATTTTATGTGACGACCATTTGGTAGCTGTTTACATTACTTCCAGTTTCTGGATTTTAGCAGCTAATATTGCGTTTTTTCTCTTTTTCTTCCCTCCCCACACCCCCACGAAAGGAGTAATCACTTCATAATGGAATTTGTAACTTTATGTAATAGGAGTTGGCTCATGACTTTGCAAGGGGGGGGAGGTAGGGTAGTATATTTACTTAATAATAAATTTTTGTGGAAAATGCCTTGAAGCTTTGAGGATTGTATTTACTGTTTATATCAAGTAATTGCCCATTGTTGAATGGCATTGTGGAAATTTACAGAACTGAAAGATTAGTTTTTGGTAGACCCCTTGTAAATCATGGTTGGAAGAGCAAAAATGACCCAAAATTCATGAAGAATACGTGGCTTCATCCAATTTAATTATAGGCGGTTGCCAGTGACAGCAAAAGTTGCCCAGAGCGTAGTTATGTAACTAGTTTGATATAGGAAGTTGAGTCTCCAGGCAGCCCAGGGAAGTTGTACCTGGCCTGTGATGGGTAACAATGGGCTGCAGAAACAAGCCCGGGGATCTGGGCAGCTTGGAGGAGTCTGCTGGGCAGGCTGTGGGTTAAAACCAGTAAGGAAAAAAATATGATGAATTACAAAACTTCAGCTGATGTAAAGTTTTTATTAGTTGCAGCATTGTTGCATGTAATTATGTTCCCTATAAATAAGAGTAAATGGGAAACAAGGTTGAGTTTAGGAATTGAAGTCTGGATTTGATGAAAATTGCAGAGGGAAGCAGACACTTTGGGCAGAGAAAAAGGATCCATGGATCAGAAAATGTAGCTTGGAACCAGTAGATCTATATCCAGTGGTGTATCTAGATTCATGGCCTTTTTTCCTAGGGCAGAGAAAGTGCTGGAAAGATGGGCTAGTGGGAATTATTTCGGGCGTTGAGTTCAGACAGACTTGAGTAAATGCTGGCTTTGACTTTGTTATGACAGCCCTAGGAAGCTGATGTAGGGTGTGTATAAAATAGTGAAATGATAAATCGCCAGCAGAGAAGTAGTTTTGAATCCCAGCTGCTATCGCTGGGAGCAGTGGTGTTTATAAATGAGATGTAGAAAGTAGTCACGGAGGAAGGCGCTTGGAAGAAATGGTGGGAAATCTTCCAGGTCACTCCGAGGGCTGAGGATTTCTTTTTCTGCTTGAAGCTTTGGAGGTATAGCAAAATCTTCCCAGTTCATGCATAGAAAAGCAGAGGGGGTTCCTATCCTCTTTGGTCACTGTAGCTGCTATAGACACTGAGATTGCTGTGTAGTGTGAAGTGATGAATAGGAACAGCAAAAGGAAGGGAAGTAGATGAAGAATTGGCAACCTGTTACTTGGTTTCGGCAGGAACCCTGAAAAGCTTGAACATCGAACATACTGCATCCTGCAAAGCAAAAACATTGTGTATTTGACAACAGTTTTTGACAGCAGAAAGTAGCCAGTTTGGCTTAGACCAGGGGTTGGTAAACTTTTGCTGTAAAGGGCCGGATAGTAAATATTTTCAGCTTTGTGAGCCATACAGTCTGTTACAAGGTTTCAACTCTGCTGTTGTAGTGTGAAAGCAGCTACAGACAACATCTAAATAGAGGAACATGGCTGTGTTCCTATAAAACTTTATATATGGACAATGAAATTTGGATTTAATTTAATTTTAATGAGTCTTGATGTTTTATGATTCTTTTGATTTTGTTCAGCCCACTTGAAAATGTACAAGCCATTTATAGTTTGGGACCATACCAAAACAGGGTGTATCTGTGGGCTGTACTTTGCCAACCCCTGGCAATAAAGACAATGCTTGGGGAATAAAGATGTTAAAGGACAAAGTGGGTCTGAATCGATGCCAGATCAGGCATACTTGCTTAGGCACTTGGACCTAAAGTTTTCTTTTATACTTTTGTTTTTGATGGGATTGGCAGCTAACACTACATCTGTAGCTCCAATTCATCACAATTCATCATGTTTCCTAGCGTGAGGTTAGCTGTTTTTAGTTTATTCTCCCAACATAATTATTTTATTGTTGTTGTTTATAATTTTAAGCCCAGGGTTAAGACAATGGTGGTAGTTCTAAAGACATTCCCTAACTGGGTAAAACCATTTCCCAAAAGGTCTTTACCCCATGACTATTTTCTACCCGATCTACTTGTCTTTGTGGTCCCTACCTGGTATTCTGTGACGGAGGCTCACTTCACCTGTGTCCCTTTCCTCCTGAGCACTCAGCTAGGCCACATTTCCTAGTTAGTTACCCTGGCATGTGGGATGGCCATATGCCTGAGTTGTGTCTAGTAGAATGTGGCTGAAATGACATATGTCACCTCCAGTCCTAGCCCCTAACAGTCTCATGTACAATGCTCCGTGTTCTCTCTCTTTTCCCCTTGGTGTATCTGGAAGGCAATTTTTTTGTAGCCCAGAATTTGGAAGATACACAAGGTGGAAAAGGGAGAGGTGCACAGGAGCACTGTCAGAACAGGAACTTCTACATTGGAATGTGGTGTGAGCAAGGAAGAAGTGTTTGTTGTGTGAAACCATCAGGACTGTTTGTTACAGCAGTTAGCCTACCCTGACTAATACACGTTCAGCTTGTGAAGATAGGATATACTTAACAAATTGTTGCCCGCAGAGTTAACAATTCCTATTTTAGTGACCATTCAGTCATACTTGGCCCTGTGTATGTCTGGTCATCCAAAATCATTCCAGACCTCTGGCTTGTTGCTCATGGTTACTTTCGAGGACCTTCCTGAGCCAGCACATCTAGTGGTCTGTGCCCCAATCCTCATCTGCTGGTTGATTGTTTCCCTTCTACACTGGGTTCTGTGTTTGAGAGCCATTCATGGTACTCAGATGAAGTGTCTGTCCAGTTTTCCTTGTATATTTTTTAACTTTCAAGTTAATGGATGACTAATAGCACCAAACGCACTTCAAAGATACAAAGATGGATGGTGGGTGCATGTTTCTGTGACCTAAAGGGAAAGCTGGGGGTAGGTGAAGAATGTGAGCCAGTTCAAGAATGAGGTCATAATGTCCACTGAAGATAACTCTATGTTAGCCTGGGGCTTAAGAGAGCAGACTGGCTATGATGGGTCATGTATTAATTTGGGACCTGCATATATTTTATGGTAATTTTTAAGGCTGTTGTATATACTAATAAAAAAAATTAATGACCATACAGATTGTGTGTGTGTGTATATATATATATATATTATGATATGCATTATGATTATAGAATATAAATGTACATTATATAAAATACATAGTTATATATTATATAAGGTATATAATTATTTTCTATAATAATGTAATGTGTGTTATAGAATATGTATAAATGTATGATCATTAACATTCTATATTGAAATTAATATTTATAGAATTCTATAACTATTACATGGAATATAATAGTATTATGTATTATAAGAATGTAAAATTTAATAAATGCAAAGATACGTATTTTATATATAATATATAATTTGTATATAAGTATGTTATATGGTTACCTATTATATAATTATATATAACAATTTTATAATATACACGTATATACACACACATGGTTATTGCATCTATTCTACTGAAGCAAAAACTGAGTTGTTTTTCTTTTTTTCTCAAGAGGTACCACTTTGTTTTTCCAGATGCCAACTGATTTACTTCCTGATAGAAGGAACACAAGGTTGTGGTAACCTTCTTGAGGTCAAATCATGTGACTGCAGAGCAGCTAAGCAGTGTGTTTCATTATATGCACCTGACACTTAGTACGAAGCATTCTAGAGTCTCCCTAGAGTCCCTGCCACCACAAGCAATCCCAAGGGTCTTTATGTGCAGTAATCAGGTGGCAGACTCCCACGTTTACAGGTTTGCACATGCATGCGTCATAGTGACTGTGATCCCTCTGTCAGCATACATAGAGTCGCTGTGAGAGAGGACACAGGGGCCACTTATCATGAGTGGAGACTCTTCTAGGGCAGAGCACACACCCTTAATTCTAGCATTGTTGAGGGAACTCGGTTTTCTCTACCAGACTTGCCTTTCTTACTGCTTTTTCCATGTCAGCAGGGAAACACCATTGTTCTAGTAGGGAGGGTCCAAAGCCTTGTGTCTGTCTTCCCCTGCATCCTACCCCAATCCATCAGGAAATCCTTTCCACCCTACCTGTGAGAATTGTGAATAAGAGGGCATGAAGTAGACCTAACTGGTCTCTTTATCACTGGGGGAAGACAGAGGACACAGAAGGAAGTGCTTTCAGGGAGAAGAAAATCTTTGTTGGTTGGTGGAGATTAGGTTAGAAAATCCTGTGCAGGTCCCCACGTTGTGTCATTGTGCTTGACAGAGTCTTGCCCCTTGTAAGGGTCTGGCGATGGGGGTGAAGCATAGAACTGTCTTCTTAGGTGACTTGGAGGGAGCAGAGGATGGGTGCTGCCAGCTTTGTGTGGATGTAGAGGCTTTTTTGTTGAAGGCAAATAACACAACTTCTGAATAATAGTGCATCGTATATCTACACCACATCTTCTTTATTCATTCATCAGTCGATGGACACTTGGGCTGCTTCCATAATTTGCCTATTAAAAATCAATGAAATCTTGCCATTGGCAACAACATGCGTGGAGCTCAAGGGTATAATGCCAAGCAAAATAAGTTAGAGAAAGATGCCATATGATTTCACTCATATGTGGAATTTAAGAAGCAAAATAAATGAGCAGAGGGAAAAGACAGAGAGAGAGAGAGAGAGAGAGAGAGAGAGAGAGAGAGAGAGGAAACCAAGAAACAGACTCTTAATTCTAGAGGACACACTGATGGTTATCAGAGATGGGTTAAGTAGGTGATGGGGATTAAAGGGTGCTCTTGTTGTGATATGCACTGACTAATGTATACAATTGTTGAATCACTATATTGTACACCTGAAGCTAGTGTAACACTGTATGTTAACTAACTGGAATTAAAATGAAAATTTAATAAAAAAATAACACAGCTGTTTGTAGAGGGGCCATGGACTGCTTCTGGATAATGGGGATGCTTGGGGATTATGCTAAAATGCAGATTTGGATCCTGTAGTTCTGGGTGGGGCTGAGACCCTCCACTTCTAAGAAGTGCCCAGGTAATGCTGATGCTGCTGGTCTCCACAGACTGTATTTCTAGTAGCCTGGGGCTACCCTTTCAGAGTTTCTTTACCTGGCAAAACTTCAAATCCCTCTGCTTGAATGCACCCGTAATGGGCCACCTGTGTGTCTTAATTGCTGTTTCCTTTATTTGATTTTGGGTAGATAAACTGCAACTATTTCTTTGCCTTTTGGTTCCTATATGCATAGGTTAGGGATCTTTCCCCTCACCCTCCTTAGAACCACTTATTCTTAGAATCCTGTAAGAGGCATTTAAAAAGGTGACACAACATAAGATTTTATAGGTGTCTTGAATAGTTTCAACCCCAAAATGAAAACATAGATTCTTATAGGACAAAGACAATGTAGCAAAATCTATTTCATACCTTTTAAATCATGCATTAAAAAAAAAAATGAACTTGGGATGCCTGGGTGGCTTGGTTGGTTAATGGTCTGACCTTGGCTCAGGTCATGATCTCATGGTTCATGGGTTTGAGCCCCATGTCAGGCTCTGTGCTGACAGCTCAGAGCCTGGAGCTTGCTTTGGATTCTGTGTCTCCCTCTCTCTCTGCCCCTCTCCCATTCATGTGCTGTCTCTCTCTCTCCAATATAAATAAACATTAAAAAATTAAAAAAAAATTTTTTTTTCAACATTTATTTATTTTTGGGACAGAGAGAGACAGAGCATGAACGGGGGAGGGGCAGAGAGAGAGGGAGACACAGAATCGGAAGCAGACCCCAGGCTCTGAGCCATCAGCCCAGAGCCTGACGCGGGGCTCGAACTCACGGGCCGCGAGATCGTGACCTGGCTGAAGTCGGACACTCAACCGACTGCGCCACCCAGGCGCCCCAACATTAAAAAATTTTTTTAAAATTGAGGTGAAATTCACATAAAATACAACTAATCATTTTAAAGTGAACAGTTGGTATTTGGTGTATTCTCAAGGTTGTGCAACCACCTTCTCTGTCTAGTTCTAAAACGTTTTCATCACTCCAAAATTAAATGCCATGGCTACATTTTCCCCTCCCTTCAACCCTGGCAACTATCAATTTACAATTTACAGTTCTGTCTCTATGGATTCGCCTCTTTTAGGTCTTTCATGTAAATGGAATCACACAATATTTATTTTTGTGTGTCTGGTTTCTCTCACTGAGCATCATGTTTTCAAGGTTCATCCACACGGTAGCCCGTATCAATATTTCATGCATTTTTATGGCTGGATAGTATTCTACTGTATATTTACACCATAGTTTGTGTATCCACTCATTCTTTAGAAGACATTTGGGGTGTTTCCACTTTTTGGGTATCGTGAATAGTGGCTCTGTCCACTTGTGTAAACCCCACATGTTTACTTTTTTGTATAGTTAAGGGAGTGATTCTTTCTGAAAGATGCAAGATGACTTTGAAGTTAGTGATATGAGGGGATTCATCAAAGGTTTGCCACTGTGATAGTCAAATTCGAAAATGAAACAAAGTTATTTTTTAAAGCCAACTTCAAGGTATTCTAAATTGTTACAAGTGAGAAATGATCTCCTGTGAAAGAAGCTCTTCAGCTGTTTATTCAGGAACCCTGGGGTTTGTAGGAACAAAGGGGACTGTGAACACAGCCATGTGTACTGTCATGTCACAGGGGATCAGGAGCGCTTTCTCTCAGGATCTTTTTGAAGATCCACAGGACTTCAGAGACACACCTCTGTGCCCCATAGTGGAGCTTTCTATCTTCCTGCTAAGGGTAGAGTTTGCAAATTCTCTCTATTATCCTAAAGCTGTTAAGGTCATAATCATGTGGAAGGTCATCCTACTGAAATGGAACATAAATATACATTCATCATTTCTGGGGTCCAGAGGGGCTTCTGTATTTTTCTGGGGGTTAGTTGGAAAGAGAAGTGTGCGTGTGTGTGTGTGCGTGTGTGTGTGTGTGTGTGTGTGTGTATGCACGTGTGTTGTTGTCATACTGGTTTTTTTTTTTTTGAAGCAACAGGGCTTATCTGCTCTAAGAGATCATCAGAGCGTACAGAAGCTGAAGTCTGAAAAGAGGACCATGCCAGTTCTGATCACTCCAGGCTGAAAGCCATGATGGAGATTTATCCTCGGGCAGCTGCATAGCCTCTTTTCCCATCTGTCCTGGCCTTGGCCTTGGGTGGCATGAGAGTGAGTGGTCCTCAGTTGCGGTGGTGATGGGTGATGCTGGGGGGGTAGATGCCAGACTCCTGCCCAGAATGTGTTGAGGCTGGTCCAAAACAGCTTGTCAAGCAAATGGCTCAGTAAGTGGTTTGGGGGAGATGAAACGAAGAGCCCAAATGAGTCAGAGAACCAGTGAACTTGACATTTGTGGAACAGGAGGCTGAGCCTGGACACAGAGCTCCTGCACCACAAGCTGGCTCTTCTGCATTTTCCTAAGTGGGAGGCCCTTTGAGAGGAGCTGGGCTGGTGAACCATCCGGAACTTCTGTCTTCTCCTGGCACAGAAGGTTTAAGGTGAGATTTGTCTAAAAGGGGAGGTTGAGTGTGCATTTGGGGATAAAGCCACATCGAGGTATTTGTACACCTTATTAAGCATTGCATATCTCTATTCTAGAGAGACCTGGGGAGGCCATGTGAAGCCCAATGCATTTTGAGGGATGCATTCTTGATTTTACAACTTGGGTTCACTATACTTCTCTAATGGAGAGCACTGAAGTCAGGAGTGATGGTTACAATAAAAATCAGGGGTAATTTGAGTTAGGTTATATGTGGAAGGGGTACGTGGTTGGCTTTCTTAATTTTAAGGTTGCCTGCCTAAATATAACCTCATCCTTCATTAGACATGGTCCTCCTTCAGAGGACTTCTTCATTTTTTGGACTCTTAATGTATTCCTGTCTTTTGCTTTGCTTTGTGGTGTTCCTTGTTCTTTTTTTTTTAATTTTTTTTAATGTTTATTTATTTTTGAGACAGAGAGAGACAGAGCATGAACGGGGGGAGGGGCAGAGAGAGAGGGAGACACAGAATCTGAAACAGGCTCCAGGCTCTGAGCCGTCAGCCCAGAGCCTGACACGGGGCTCGAACTCACGGACCGCGAGATCGTAACCTGAGCCGAAGTCAGACGCTTAACCGACTGAGCCACCCAGGCACCCCTCCTTGTTCTTTTTAACTTTACCTTGTTATACCAACAAAAGACACTGTGGGCTTCTTGATATAAATCTGAAATTGTCACCAGTTGTCACTAGCATTTTTCATTTATCTCATGGCTGAAACTCTAAATACACAGACATCTTTTCTGGAAGGCCATGAACTCACATAACAAGGATGGATAAACCCTGACTGGTTTGGCTACTCACTCTGTAAGGTGTCGGGGAAGGAGAATTGGATCCAGTTGGATCCAGTTGGATCCAAGACAGAGACAACTCCAAGTATTTTTTTAAAAGGAGGGGGGCACATGGATGGCTCAGTTGGTTGTGTGTCTGACTCTTGATTTTGGCTTAGGTTGTAATTCCAGGGTTGTGGGATTCAGCCCCAGGTCGGGCTCTGTGCTGAGGGTGGAGCCTGCTTGAGATTCTCTGTCTCCTTCTGCTCCTCTCCCTAGCCCACACTCTCTTTCTAAAAAACAAACAAACAAAACAAAACAAAACAAAAACACACAAAAAAAAACAAACAGAAACAACCCTCCCCCTAAAAAAAACCCACCCAAAACAAAACTGTGGGAATAAGAGGTTCACCTATGGAAAACCCAACTGGAATTTCTCAAAGACTCATGTTTCAGGTTTTATAAAGATGAGAAGTGAAGCCACTGCCCAAACTCTGATAATCCAAACAATAAAATTGATCTGAAATAAACAAGCAAAGTAACTAAGGTATATGTTTGTGTATGGGTATACATATATATAAACACACACAACATGCACATATACTTTGTAATACATATATACGTGTGTGTGTGTATGTGTGTGTGTGTGTGTGTATACACACACAAATAACAAATGTAATCTTCACCTTTGAGTGCAGCATTACCATCAATTTTTCAGTACGTTGTAACTGGAGTAGACTGCTTCTCTCCCCGCTATTCTTCCAAATAATTTACAGTTAATATTACAGTTGTAATTTTTTTTACTCTATTTCAAAAAAAGTATAAATTTACTCAAGCAGCTTATATAATAATAATTACATGTCAGACATAAAAATAGGATTTTAAAGTAACTTTGTCATTGGAAAGCTTTGCTTTGCTTTAGTGGCAGATTTTAGCCTGCACACTTGATTGTGTATCATGCTTTTTTTTTTTTTCTTTTTGTCTTTGATGCTGTTGACCCGGTCTAGCTGGCTCCGCTAAGGCAGTGGAGAAATGGCTCTGGTGCCTCAGACTTATAGTCTGATTCGCTCAGCAGTTCTTGAAGCATATGGGGGTGTGGGAGGCGGGTGGTGGAGAGATTTTTAACTGTGTTGAAAACTTCTGGCTTTTACTTTTTGCTTTCAACTGAAGTTGGAAACAGTTCAGAGCAAGGAGAGGTACAAAGATGCGTGACAAATACTAGAAAGCTGCAAAGACCCGTAACGTAGTCTGTCTTCAAGGAGCTTGTAATCAAGCTGAGGCATTTAAAACAGAAACGTGAGAATAAGATATCTGAGAATGGAAGCGGTGAATTAGGGGAGTAGCTTTTAAGCACTAGAAGTTTGTTTTGGTCAGGGCAGGTGATAGTCCAGACTGGCACAGGACACAAGCTGCAGTTTGAAACACTGAGATTTTGCTTGCTTAAAAAAAAAATGAGATTTTGCAAGATAGGGAAGAGTAGGCAGGACACTGTAGGCAGAGAGAAGCAGGAAAATATGGGATCACTGTCTTCCCCCTCCAACATTTCGAAGATTGGTGATATTTTATAAGTTCTAAGAACTTGCTAAAACCTCTTTAAGTATCAAAGGAATTCTAGATGTGTGCTGTCATGTTTTGACGTTTTTCCTCCAACTATCCTCTGGCTGCTGTCACGTGAACTTCTGTTTTCGTGGGAATACCTATTGATGATATGCACTCCAGAACAGAGCTATCCTAAAAATGCATTGTTCCAAATTCACATTCACTGTAAGGGGTGGGGCCCCTTCCCATATAGATGTCAATTGGCCACTTTTATTCATCTGCTGATTTATCCTACTGAATCCTCCCTCCATGCCTAGACCAAGAACTGAGGACAAAAATCGTGAATATTTTTCTCAGAAAGTGTCATTATTTTCAGTGAGCTCAGTAATCACATTAGACTCTTCAAACAACATTCATCTGTTGCTTCATTCTGTTGGCCAATGGGTATTTTCTGAGTGCTCATTGTGAGCTCAGTTTTATGGGGTTACAGGGCTGTGGCCTGAGGGAACTTCTGTTGTGGTCAGGAGCACAGATGGCAGAGAGGTAGCCATGACACAGGCTGGGGAATCCGCAAAGAGAGCAGAGAGCTGAAAAGGGAGAATTACGGGCAGGTGGGTGGGAGAGGTCCCTCGGAGGACCGTCTTTGACTCTTCAAGGATTTTAATAGGTAAAGAAAAGTCAAGATTTTCAAGTTGAGGAGTGGCTTGAGCAAAGGCTCACTGTAGTGGAAATGCAGGGTGGATTTGGGTGAAAAGGGGGTGGGGATGGAAAAGCTTCTGGGGGAGCCTTATGCATGAGGCTGAGACTAGCTTCCAGGAAGTTACCTTCCCAATATCTTGATGTTGGACTTTTGACCTCCAGAAATGTGAGAGAGTAAATTTCTTTCTTTTTCTTTTTTCTTTTTTCTTTTTTAAGTCATCTAGCTTGTGCTACTTTATTACAGTGGTCCCTGGAAACTAATACAATGACCTTGGAATTTCTCTGGCATTGTTGATAAATATTATCAACAATGTGATTCCTTTGTAAGAGAACTAAGCATTCTTCCTGATTTGTGGTTTTTACTGAGTGTTATTTATTTCTGTCCATGTCTGTATTGGGAAACGGATATGAGGTTTTTTTCATATTATTTTGCTTTAAATTTCACCTAGAATTTTATTCTAGAGTTAGTTTTTGCTGACTTCAAATTTTATAGCCAGGGAAGGAGAAGCAAAATTAGGAAGCACCTTAAAAAATATTGACCAGGCAGGAGGATTCCTTAATTCTGTTTACGAGGGAATCATTTTTTTTTTTTTTTCAAAGTAAGCTCAGTGCTCTACGTGGGTCTTGAATTCATAACCCTGACATCAGGAATTGCATGCTCTACAGACTGAGACAGCTCCAGGAACAATTCTTGGTCATATTAAGGCCTTCTACTTTCTTTTGTACATATAACCTTTATAAATTTGAAAATATAAATATAAGTCCACTGTCAGCAAAATGGGATTGTGCTTTACAATCAAAGACTACAAAAAAAATCTACCCTCTCCAAATTGAAGTGAGTTACTTTTGAGAAAAGTCAGAATTTACAGAAGCTGAGATCCATTTGGGCCCCTTTTTCTCTTTTTTAAAGAAATATATATGTTTTTAAAAATTATTAATGTTTATTTTTTTGTGGAGGAGAGAGAGAGAGACAGTGCATGAGCAGGGGAGGAGCAGAGAGAGAGGGAGACACAGAATGTGAAGCAGGCCCCAGGCTCTGAGCTGTCAGCACAGAGCCCGATGTGGGGCTGGAACCCGTGAACCGAGAGATCATGACCTGAGCCGAAGTCGGATGCTTAACTTAACTGTGCCATCCAGGTGCCCCACTTCTTTTCTCTTTTAGACACGGTTGTAAAGTATACCAAATTTTCATCATCAATTATTTCTCTGGATAAAGAGAACACTTTTAAATGAAAAACAGAGAAAACAAAAGTGAGGGGAAAATGATCTACAGAACTAAAGTTTTGGTTTGTTTTGGTTGGTTGGTTGGTTCTTCTTTGGCGCCCTAGGAATGGCGGGTACTGTCTCATGAGAAGGATTGCATGTTTTACTTAGTTTTTCTGCACTCGCCGGGACTTCCTGCACTGTGTGGACACTGCAGCCGCATGGCCATCGCGCTCTGAGTCTCCAACTGCCCGAGGCGGCGTGTCTGAGGACGACACCCTGCAAGGGGGTCAGGTTTCCACGGCGCCTCCCGTGCAACCCACCTGGCTCCCGGTGGTGCCCCGGGCGGTGCTGGCAGGGAGGCGCTTTGCTTGGTGCATGCTGGCTAAGCAGCAGCACTTTCTGCTTGCGTCCTGCATGAACACAAATCATCTCCGTTTCTGTCTTGTTTACCCAGTTCCAGGTCATGAGCGCTGTGCTTTTGGATAGGAGTGTTTGACATTACATCCTGGGCATCTGCCTTATTATGAAGCTGCTCTAGACAAAACATCACCTAAATGAGATCTTCTCTCACGTATCTGGCGTGTAGGAGGAGGCCACAAATGAAACTGTGGATGTTTCAGATCTATCATGGAAAAGTACACAGCATGGCTGGATAATAGTATCCGGCAAACTCACCGATTAAACACATCTTGTTATAATAACCAGTGTTAAGGAGTAAGCATTTCTATTTTGAACTCTTATTGCAGAGGTGGGGTGAGCCATATAAATTTTCATAGCGGTGATTTGTTTATTTTATGATTTCCTTTCCTGACCTTCTGTTTCTCCAGCTCTCCAAGAGACAGGCTATTTGGCTTATTACTGGTTTATTTGAGCTTGTGCAATTCAAATCTGATTTTTTTCAAAATACAACTTGTCATGCATCCAGAGTTGCATTTGGCAAGGGCCTTTGGTATATGGAACTGTACAAGAGTCCAAATACAATGGTCTGAAAAGGCGTGTCTGTCTACAGGCCATGAAGGTTTTCTCTCACTTCTTTTTTTAATTTTTTTAAGTCTTTATTTATTTTGAGAGAGAGACAGACTGTGAGCAGGGGAGGACCAGAGAGAGAGGGAGACACAGGATCTGAAGCAGGCTCCAGGCCCTGAGCTGTCAGCACAGAGCCCGATGCGGGACTCGAACTCACAAACTGTGAGATCATGACCTGAGCCAAAGTCGGACGCTCAAACTGACTGAGCCACCCAGGCACCCCTTATATCACTTCTTTCTCTACAGACTCCAAATGCAGCTTCCTATGAAGTGATTAGAACATTGATGCCAATATCTGGTGTAGGGTTTACTTGAGGCAGAGATGGAGGGCAAGGGATCTGTCTTAGTGCCCCCCAGCCTCCCTTTGTCTCTGTTTGCCTTCCATGAGGGACTTCACCTTCCTTTCCTCAGGCCAGTCTTCTAGTGATAGATAACAAAATTATGTCCATGTTAGTAAATGATGGAAAAGATTGATACACACACACACACACACACACACACACACACACACACACACACACATTTAATATACTTTATTTTTTAGAGCAGTTTTAGGTTCACAGCAGTATTGAGCAGAAGGTACAGAAATTTTTCATACATCCCCTGCCCACACTCATGCATGACCTCCCCCATTATCAGTTATCTACAGGGTAGTACATTTGTTACAATTGATGAGCCTGTACTGAAACATCATAATCACCCCAAATCCATAGTTTACATTAGGGTTCACTCGATGTTGTACATTCTGTGGGTTTGCACAAATGTGTAATGACATGTACGCATCATTATTGTGTCACACAGAGTATTTTCACTAGTATTCTCATGTGTTGCCCTAAAAGTTGTCTGTGCTTTGCCTATTCATCCCTCCCTTTTCCCTCCAACCCTTGGCAACCACTGATCTTTTTACTGTTTCCTTTTCCAGAATGTCATAGAATTGGAATTATACAGTGTGTTGCCTTTTCAGATTGGCTTCTTTCACTTAGTAATATGCAGTTAAGTTTCCTGCATGTCTTTTCATGGCTTGACATGTCATTTGTTTTGGACATTGGGTACCATTCTGTTGTCTGGATGGACCACAGTTTATTTACTCATTCACCTTTGGGCAATTACAAGTAAGGCTGCTGTAAGCATTGTGTGCGTGGTTTTTTTATGGACATAAGCCTTCAACTCATTTGAGAAAATACCAAGGATCACAACTGCTGGATCATATAACCTTGATATATTTTGGTATCTTCTAAAAGACTGAGAGTTTAACTGTGCAGCTATTCCAATGTAAAGGAGTGACAATCTCAGAAAATTTATGAGTTGGGCATTGGTATTGGATGTGTTGGGGATGGTGGACCTATCTAGTCCCTTTGATTCCATTCTTGGTGAGTGGTAAGACACTGTAGCCATGAGTAAGACTGGCCCATGGGCAAAAGTTGGCTTGAAGTCAGATTAAAAGGAAAGCCTAGTTCATTATTTAATGGACTTTTGTCACAAGCTTGCTCAGAAAGAGACTCAACCTCTGAAATCTTGATGTCCCATTTTTGGCCTTTTCCAGTTCATCTTAGTACCACTGCTATTCAGGCTTGATGCCGATGGAGTGGAAGTTGCAAACTCCTACATCTTATTCTCTGAGCAACATGTCCTATGTTTTTTCTTCCTCAACCCCCTTGCCTACCTGCCAGTAAGAACTGAAGGCCCCAAGTGGTGCTCTTTCCTCTGTACTTCTGTACTTCTCCATCTGTCCCTGCAAATTGGCTTGCTTTCCCCAGTCTTTGCAAACATGCACATCAAATTCAACTTACAAAAGCTCCTCCTTAACATCTTATCTTCCTCCAGGCACTACTCGGTTTCACCTTTGTGAAAGGAATGACTAAATGTTCACCAAAATCCATACTTCCCCTTCCATTAGTGTAGAGATGTTTGCTGAGAAGTGGGCATCTATTTTTAGACTATTTTGTCTTGAGATGGGGTGTAGTGACTAATTCCTGCTGATGGGATACAAGTGTCCCTTTGGGAAGAGGCAAGGGAGAGTGAAGTGACAAGGGGAATGAATTCTGGGTGTCCAGATCATCCTTGAAGACCCTCCGACAACTGCATTGGATTGTGGCAGAAGCAAGAGTAAACTTGTAAGGAGCTAGCGAGACCTGTGGGCTTATTCGTTATAGCAACTCATGTTACTCTAACTCAGGGTTCAACAGACTACAACCTGTGAGCCACGTTGGCACATTGCCCCATTACCTCTTTTTATAAATAGAGTTTCGTTGGAACACAGCCATGCTCATTCATTCGCATAGTGTCTGTGACTGCTTTTGTGCTACAACAGCAGAATTGAGTTGTTGTGACCAAGACTGTATGGCTGTTATAGCTGAAAACGTTTACTGTCTGATTCTTTGAAGACAAAGTTTGCCGAGTGATGCTCTAAATAATATTTGAGCTTCAAATGTCTGCTGAGAAAGCAATACCAGGTGGATGAGAGACGGTCAGACATTGGAGGGCAGAGGGAGAGGACAAACACCCATGGATCTGGCCCTTCATTTGCTGATATGACATCCCCAAGAGCCTCCAAACTTTCTACACACACACACACACACACACACACACACACACACACACACACACACAAAGGGGACAATCAAAGGGAGGAACATGGTCTCTAATGCACCTTTGCGTACCTAAAGGGATTGTCTAATCAGTGGTGCTCAGACTTGAGTATGCATCAGAATCATCTGGAGCCCTTGTTAAACACAGACCGCAAGGCCTGCCCCTGGGGTTTCTGAGTCAGCAGGTGTGGGGTGGGGCCCGAGACTGTGCATTTCCCACCCCCTCCCAGGTGGTGCTGGGAACCACGTCTTGGGAATGACTGGCATAGATTCCTGGATACGACTATTCTTTGCACTGGATCGGACACAAAGGTAATTTTTTGTTTGCTAATTCAGTGGGAGTTAGAGGAGAGAGCTTGTCATGAGAGGGAGGTGTGATTATTTATGGATAACCACCCAGAACTTTTGCCGCTCATCCAAGTTGTAGTGTGAGTTCTGTGACTCTGGTACTCTCAAAGTTTTAAAATTTAGAATTAAAATTATTTCTTTAGCACTTGTGATTTTTCTAAAGCAATGACTACTTGAGAATAACCAAAACCATACATTAGGATGGGTCATCTACAGTTTGCTGAAGGCTGATCTCCCTGCAGATCAGTGGCATGTAAGCAAAGACAGTGAAACCTTAGGGTAGCAGCAGGATCTCCAGGCTAAGTGTGGGCTGTGACGTTGGGTAGCGAGGTGCCTGGAAGACACCACGCATGTGGCTGTGCAATGGTCTCCGCCCCAGTGTTACTGGGATCTTCTCCTTAGGGCCCTCCCCCTTCATTTATCTCTCAGCTGCTGCTCTTCTAAGTAGGAGCCTGTGTGTTTTGCGTAGGCCAGGTTTCTTCTCTGAGAGTGATGTGGGGCAGGCCCTGGAGGTGGGACTCATTTTGAAAGTCTTCTCATTTCTGTCAAAACCGTAGGTGGCCTCTCATCAGAGGCCTTGCAGCCCAGGAATTGCAGGTGGTAGACTTTAAAATCAAGTGTTGGGCAAAGGCAGAGGGAGGGGAAAAGAATGAGGATGTGGAGAGATGGAATCTGCCCATCAAACATTCCTAAAGCAGCAGTGGCTGCTTCAGCTAAAAGCTCCCCACCTGCTATTTCACCAGGGGTCTTTATTTAACTCTTTCACATATAGCTTAAGCAAGCAGAATTCTGCATTAAAAATTGTGTCCTTCTGGGGCGCCTGGGTGGCGCAGTCGGTTAAGCGTCCGACTTCAGCCAGGTCACGATCTTGCGGTCCGTGAGTTCGAGCCCCGCGTCAGGCTCTGGGCTGATGGCTCGGAGCCTGGAGCCTGTTTCCGATTCTGTGTCTCCCTCTCTCTCTGCCCCTCCCCCGTTCATGCTCTGTCTCTCTCTGTCCCAAAAATAAATAAAACGTTGAAAAAAAAATTAAAAAAAAATTGTGTCCTTCTAATACATTCATGATTTATACAACTGGTGCCATGTTAGGTTCACACTAGCCACGTCTCTGCCTGTGAATTTCATAAGGACAGACACTGTGCTTCCATGGTAGGGTCCATAGGGCAAAAAATGGTGCTGTACGTTGGTGAAGTTAACTTGAATGAGGTTTAGAAATTTCCCTGATGATTTTCATTACCTGATGGGCCAAGCAGATCTCTTACCAAAACAAAACAAAACAAAACAAGACTGTCTCTGTTATTGTTATGATACCTTCCTGCTGTGGTTTTAGCAGGTATATGTGTCTAGCATCAGCACCTTTTCCACCAACAATAAAGGTTCAGATCGAGGCTCAGTAAGCATTTTCTGTAAAGCACCAGGGAGTACATATTTGCAACTGTTCAATTCTGTCATTATAGTGTGAGAGCAAGCATAGACAAATTGATGGCTCTCGCTGTGTCTCAATAAAACTTTATTTACAAGAACAGGCAGGACCAGATTTGGTTTGCACACCCATAGTTTGCTGTCCAGTGGTTTAATCAGTGCATACAGATCACCCGGGGAACTTGTTAAGATGAAGTTTGTGGTTTTCAGAGGTGAGGGAGAGAGATTTTACATTTCTAACAAGCTCCCAGGGGATGCTGCTGCTGTTCACCCTTAACACCACACGTTGAATATGGAGGATTTCGATAGCATCTGCTTTTTGTAAATAGCCTTGGCAATTGACATGAACTGGGGAAGGCTGGTGATGATTCCAATGAGCTGCACAATTTTATAGAATTTCAGAGAGAACCTGAAAAGCTATATGTAAACTCAGAAGCAGACTGTAGGAGTGATTCTTTATTTAGAAATATCTTCCAACCAACCAAACCTGTGAAACTTGCATATTCTTGCGATGCCTTCATTCTTGTGTAGCTTCCTGGAATCCATTTACTTTTGAAACCATCCAGGAAGGATCCAGGTAATTAAAAGGGAGCCTCGTTTTCTGCATGACCTTGGATCTGTTGCTCGACCTTCCAACACCTGGGGGCAACACAAATGTACTTATCAAATTGTGTCAAAACAAGATCTTACTGGAAAACAGATGTTGGGTCAGGATTTTCCCACATGTGGGAGAACTGAAATCCTACAGGTAGCTCAGACTCAACCTATTAATAATGATGCGTTTTCCAAATACCAGAGCTCAAATACAAAAGACTAATTACTCTCAGATTTGGGAGAGGTTAAAAAAAGCCCTTCCACACAGAACACGAGCCAGAGCAAGAACCACCACAAAAACCCCGAACGTGTGGAACTACCTTTAAAGGATGAAACGAGTTTTCCCTGAGCTTTCCTTCAGGCACGTGGAGTGACTCCTGCTCTGATAACAGTTGACACTGCGCGCTTGATTGCTTGATGGTGCAAACTGGTTCAGCTCGTCAGAATCCTCACCAGCCTTCCCTGCCTCCTCCCCACTTTCTCCATCTCTGCCCAGTTCCCGTAATTCTTTCCATATGGAAATGGACGTTGCCAAATTCGAGAGACCCCCTTCTTTGGCGGATTGTTGGAATCAATTCCGTGTGTATAACTTATCTGGCAGTTTTTGCAACATGTGGCTGAGGGGTCTGGAATTATTTTAAGTTTCAGGTTTTAAAAATAACAGGCAATTTTGACCCTCTTGGAAGATTTGCTACTACTGGACTCTCTCCCGGGACATTCAGGTAGGGATCAGGTTTCCCGCCTGTCATTTCAAAGCACCCTCCTAAGGAAAAAGACTTTATGTTGGCGACTGTTTGTATAAGGCATTTGTTTTGGTTGACCTTTTGTCTGCTGTGTTAATGGTATGTCACGGGTTGGCCCTCTCTGTAAGGAGCTGCTTGGGTAAGAGCATTCTAACTGTGGCTACTTCTAGGTGTGGGTCCCTTGGGAGGAAGTGTGGCCTCAGGGTTAGACCCAACAAGGGTCTCAACAGATAGACTCGTAGTCAGCTCTGTTTCTGATCGGCTTACCTCCATGTAGCCATTTTTATGTTTTGTAAAACGTAGGTAAAATGTTCCATCTTACAAGAGTGTGTTGGAGATAAAACTATGGTTATTTATTGTAGCGTGGCACCACCAGAAATGCCTGGCTTGGGGATGTCCCCTAGAAGTTGACAGATTCCTGGGGTGCCTGGGTGGCTCAGTTGGTTGAGTATCTGACTCTTGATTTTTGCTCAGGTCATAATCCCCAGGTTGTGGGATCGAGCCCTGCATCAGACTCTGTGCTGAGCATGGAGTCTGGTTGAGATTCTTTCTCTTCCTCTATCCCTCTCTCCCTGCTCGCTTGTGCTCTCTCTCTAAAATAAAATAAAATAAAAAAGAAGTTTACAGATTATCTTCAACTTTCACTTCCAAGAGCAGAGGGTGCAAAGGGGGTAAGCAGAATTCTCACGAAAGAGAGAGCAGTGCTATAACTATAAGATCCCTGAAAGAACAGAGATCACTATTTTGCTTTGACTTTCGACGGAGTTTCCTGTGTACTGGAATAAAAGACTTTTTTTTTAGGTACCACAAAAGATGTAAGGGTCACTTGTGCTTTTGGCTTTGCTGAAGTATTTTGTCTGTGGACACAGGCTAGTATCAGGCTTGGAGAATATTCAAATAGCTTTGTGCGCAAAAATTTTATGGGGGCGCCTGGGTGGCTCAGTCGGTTGGGTGTTCAACTTTGGCTCAAGTCATGAGCTCATGGTTTGTGAGTTGAAGCCCTGCATCAGGCTCTGTGCTGACAGTCCCTAGCCTACTTGGAATTCTCTCTCTCTCCCCTCTCTCTGTCCCTCCCCTACTCGTGCTTTCTCTCTCTCTCAAAATTAACAACTAAACTTAAAAAAATTTCGTGCTATGGAAATCAGTGCTTTTTTATTTGCTGAATCTTGGCTGTAGTACCATCTGAGACTTATATTCACATCAGTAATATCAAGGTATTGAGTGGTTCTTTTGAGAAAGTACATATAGGTAGAAACATCTGTCATGCAGTTAGGTTCTAGTAAATGGCAGCCATTGTTTATAAGACATAATGAGTTAATCATGTATACTACTTGGAGGATTTCTCCTGGTGATGAGGAGAAAAAAGTAGTGTTAGGGTCTTTTTTTTCTTTGAACTTTTGCCCAGTATGGCAATGGCGTTTCTTAAATGGATCTTTTATATAGTTGGCTATCTGGGCTAGAACATTCTGGCTGTAGCTACTGATAGCCCTTGGTAAATGTGGGAAATGCAGGACTCATGAAATGGCCTTGCACAATGGCATGTGAGTTTTGAGAGCTTCTGAGGAACTGGGGGGATGTGGGGTCAGAGCCTTTTGAAGGGCACAGGTGAAGGGCCCAGTTATTCAAGAGGAGCAAAGCCTTAGATCTGGTAGGTATATGTTGATATGTTGTGTATGCCACAAGAAGAAAAACAGGGGGGACACAATCATATTTCCTGATGGTGCACAGGCTTCTGCCCAGATTTTTCCAACATGGCCCAAGAATAGAAGACTGGCCACATTTTACCAATTCTAAAATGTACATTTTTGCAGGATTTCATATTTCTAAAATCAGAGTGCCTCTCACAATCCACATCTCATAATTATTGGTATCCTTTTCTCCTTCTTAGCATTACGTAAATGAAGAATGTATCTTACAGTTGATACCCTCCTATATTTGGTGAGATGTGATAGATTTGGGCTCGTGAAATTGGAATGAGAATGTGATAAAATGAAGTACTCCCATCTTGTAGAATCAGAGGGCCTGAGAGAGAAAACCATGAAACATTTATGTTTTCCCCAACCCTCATTTCTTTTTTTTTTATTTTATTAAAAAAATTTTTTTTTTTCAACGTTTATTTATTTTTGGGACAGAGAGAGACAGAGCATGAATGGGGGAGGGGCAGAGAGAGAGGGAGACACAGAATCGGAAACAGGCTCCAGGCTCTGAGCCATCAGCCCAGAGCCTGACGCGGGGCTCGAACTCACAGACCGCGAGATCGTGACCTGGCTGAAGTCGGACGCTTAACTGACTGTGCCACCCCCCCCAACCCTCATTTCTAAGGAAAGTTCTGGATTCCTTTCCTGAGAGCCAGGATTCTCAAAGTGGTGCTTTCTAGTGGCATCAGCACCATCTGGTAACTAGTGAGTTGGAAATTCTGGGGGTCATCCCCCCAGTGTGGGTTTGAAGAAACCTCCGGATGATCCTGATATACAGGCTCAAGTTTGAGATCCACTGAGGGCTCCCACGTTGTTCTCCTGGACGGGTGTTGTCAAAGCATCCGGTGTGGGATCTGCACTGTCTCTCCCTCACTTCACCTCTCTCCGTGTGAGGCCATTCCCTCCTTTGTAATCAGTGGCCCACATGACAGCGTGTTCTGCTCTCTCACCTCACCTCATCGGCAACTTGCTCTGCAGGCTCTCCTCCTGTCCATGCTGTAAATGGTGTTCTTCTGCAGGTCTGGTCTGGATCACCTCCTCCTTTTTCTCTGCTCACTGTCTCCAGCCAGCCCTCTTGCTGCGAGTGGGTTCAGTGTACTTCTCTACCAGTGGCTCCTGGACTATTATCTGTAGTCTGAGGTGCGGACTGCATAATCCACATGTACCTCAAACACAGTGCATTGGAGTGCTACTCCTTGACTTTGTCTTCAAGCAGGTTTCTTCTTATGATTTCTTTCTCGGTGAGTGGTTCCACCATTTCACCTATGCTTCAGGTGGAAATGTGCTGGTATTTCTGTACTATCTCACGACTCATTCACTACCCACCGCACATCATTCCTACCTCCTAATACTGCTCCAAGGCATTCCATGCTGTCCACCGCCCAGGGCCCTGACTGGGCCTGTTGTTCTCCTTTTTGGAATATTGCAAGGATCTCTTTCCCTATTTTTTTCTGCCTCCAGGCTTACTCCATTCCATTTAATCCATCCGTGTTGGTCAGCTTAGAGTGACATTTCTCATGTGGAGATCTGACAGTGAAATTCCTTTATCTAAACGGTCTCTAATGTCTTTTCATTTGCTCAGCAATATTTCCCAGTCTGGATCCCTTTCAGAGCCCTCTTCTTATGAGATTGTTGCCTATTTGGGAATTGCTGCTCACAGTTTTTCTTTTTGGAAACTTATAACCACCTTTGGCATTTTAAATGTTGCAGGAAATCCGGAAGTCAAGAACTCATTTAGGTTTGACCTGGTATTTCCCATGGTCTCAGTTGACCCTGCACCTCTCACAAATCAGCCTTTAACCTCCCATGACATTTGTGCTCCCAGTGCATTCTGGGAAATCTATACTTTCCATGGGAGGCTTGTCACGAGTTGGCCCCAGTTTGCTCTTCTGTCTCATTTTCCACAAATCTCTTGACTGCATTTTCACTGACAGTGATTTTGAAGTTTAATTTCCTAAAAATGTCACGTTACCTTGTGCCCTTGGACTTTCAGCCTCTGTTTTCACCTCTGAATGAAATGCCTTCCATTCTTCTTGCCCCCCTGGAAAACTGTCTGCCGTCATTCAGGTCTCAGCTCAACTATCACTTTCTCCAGAAGCCCTCCCTGCTCTAGACATACTTGAGTGCATCCCTCTGGTGCCTTGTCATCTTTTTTTAAAAAGTGTTTATTGGGGCGCCTGGGTGGCGCAGTCGGTTAAGCGTCCGACTTCAGCCAGGTCACGATCTCGCGGTCCGTGAGTTCGAGCCCCGCGTCGGGCTCTGGGCTGATGGCTCAGAGCCTGGAGCCTGTTTCTGATTCTGTGTCTCCCTCTCTCTCTGCCCCTCCCCCGTTCATGCTCTGTCTCTCTCTGTCCCAAAAAAATAAATGTTGAAAAAAAATTTAAAAAGTGTTTATTTTTGAGGGAGAGAGAGAGAGGCAAAGCGTGAGTAGGGGAAAGGCAGAGAGAGAGGGAGACACAGAATCGGAAACAGGCTCCAGGCTCCGAGCTGTCAGCACAGAGCCCGATGCAGGGCTCGAACTCCTGAACCACAAATCATGACCTGAGCTAAATTCGGACGGTTAGCCAACTGAGCCACCCAGGCTCCCCGTGGTGGCTGGTCTTTTTACATTTTCATCAACGTCGTCTCCTTATGGGCTGTAACCTTCTTGGGAGCAGTGACAGTGGTTTAGCAGAATATCTGTAGAGAATGTTTGTAAATACTAGCTGATACGAAATGAGAGCCTGAAAAAGTGTGGGAGTCATGGTAGTTTCTGGCTATAATGATGTAAAGAGCTCCTCCTTATAAATGCAGTTATTGTGAAGTAGCACTGTTTGAGATGTTCTAGCTGTGTTGACTCATGTAATCCTCATAGTGCCTCTGCGAGGTAGGCGCAGGCATATCATCCCCATTGTTCAAATGTGGAAAATGTGAAGGGTCTGGGCACAGCCTGCCTGTGCCCCTGCAGGTGGAGACGAAGGGCAGCTCTCACCTCTGTGAGGGATGACACTTCTCTAGAGAAGTGGAATGATCTCCCCGCGCCCACCCGTGTTGGGAAGGAAGAATTTCTTAACCTTCTCTAGGAATTAGAGTACTTTCTGCTAAGAAATTTTTTGGCTGCTGGGTGTTACTTGCAACTTGTTGGCAGATTTAACGGAGCCATTATTCTCACTGGTTATAGCAGCCCAAGCTGCTGGTTCCAAGGGTTTTCTTTTAAGCGGAGAGGGTCACTTTATAGTAGCGGCTGTCAACGGGGCGTGGTCACCCTTCCCAGGAGACATTTGGCGATGTCTGCAGAGATTCTTGGGTGGCACAGCTGGGTGGAGGGCTGCTGCTGGCATCTAGTGAGCAGAGGCCATGGATGCTGTTCACCAGCATACACGCACAGGATGGCATTTGATAGCACACAAGTATCTGGCCCCAAATATCAACAGTGAGGAGTTGAGAAACCCTACTTTATACTTACGGGTTCAGACTTACAGCAAAACATCTTAGAAATTAAACAGAAAACTTAAAGATTAAACATAACAATGTGAAGTGGCAAATAGGGCCTGTCAGGAGCTGACCATGGAGGCATCCCTGAGTTGGAAGGAGCACAGCACAATGAAGGTCATCAAACAAAACGGGAGGGCCAGAACCCCAACACTCCATTAAGTGACAAGAAAGGAAACTGAAAAAACTTCTAGCCTCGAAAGGGGGGACTAAAGGCATTACTTATGCGTAAGAGGCCTGCAGACTATTCACACTTGTTTCTCGAAATCCCCGAAAAACATACTGAAGGATTTCCATTAAATGTTGTTCTTAAGGAAGTGTCCCAGAAATTTCATTCCTTAAGAAATGTCCTAGAATGATAATAGCAGGGGGAAATAGATTGCTTTCAGTAAATGGAAAGATAAAGGAGAAAAGGCTAGTTCAATGCATGACTAATGCATGTCACGTTTGATGGGTCCAACAAGATGTATAAGACGTGGCAAAGAAATGGAATTTGTAGAAGATCTTTAAGTACATTCAGGAGAAGAAGCCAACCAGAATAGGGATCTCTATAGTGGATGGATATAAATCTCCAAAGAGGATGTTTATAGCAGCTTGTTGCACATGGGAAGAAAGTATTAGAACATTTTTTAAGAATAAAAAGTAAGTAGGGGCGCCTGGGTGGCGCAGTCGGTTAAGCGTCCGACTTCAGCCAGGTCACGATCTCGCGGTCCGGGAGTTCGAGCCCCGCATCGGGCTCTGGGCTGATGGCTCAGAGCCTGGAGCCTGTTTCCAATTCTGTGTCTCCCTCTCTCTCTGCCCCTCGCCCGTTCATGCTCTGTCTCTCTCTGTCCTAAAAATAAATAAACGTTGAAAAAAAAAAAAAAGAATAAAAAGTAAGTGTAAAAAAAAAGGAATGAAAAATAAATGTATCAGAAAGGCTTTAGCAGTATTGACATCTGTACGGATCAATACTGGAGCTCACATTCAAGGTGTGCTCACATTCAAGGTGTGACATCCAAGTCAGAAGCAGGGTGAGAGAGAATCTGACCGGAGAATAACCAAAGCACTGGCATGGGTCACACCTCACCCACATGCGGGTAAGCAAATCTAGAGATTACGTTGTATCTAAAACTAACCCCAAAGCATATTTGAATAGCTTAAAAATACGTCTGAAAAGACAGCTACACACAACCTACCAAAGTCAAGAGTAATCCTTCATGCACAAGCGAACCACAAAAAAATGGTTAGCTCGTATTTGTTGTTTGACACATTGTGACATCACAGCATTGTGCCCATCAGATCTGACAAGAGTTGAGAAAAAAAGAAACGAGTTCAAAATTATCAAGAAAACTATAGGAAATATGGTTTTATGTCCAAGTTCATTAATGACAGATATTTTCCTAAGTACATTCTTGTGCTGTGAGACATTACTTAGAGACATGGGCACTGGTAGATCATTTGTAAATAAACAGACAAGCATATTGCGAGTGCAAGCTCTAGCTTGAATATTTGTGAGTCTTATGGCCTATGACAAGGTACTGGTGTTTCTTTGTATTGATTGATCAGTTATTTTCTATGCTAAGCTTTATCGATGTATATCGATATGCTAAGCTTACATCGATAAGTTGGGGAGTTTTGACAACCATGTGCAGCCATGTGATCACCATCACAATCCTGATAGACTAGTTCTGTCACCCCACGCCCCCCCCCTTTCCTTTGTACCCTTGCAGTCTGTGCTCCTCCCTATCCTAGTTTCTGGCAACCACTGATCTGATTTCTGTCCATAGTTTTGCCTTTTCCAAAATCTCATATAAACTAAATCATCTATTTGGAGGCTTTGGGGTCTGACTTCTTTCCCTTAGCACAGTGCCTTTGAGGTTCATCCCATCCTTTGTGTGCATCTGTGGTCCTTCCCTTTTTCTTGCTGGCTAGTGACATCCTCGTATGGAGGTACTTACCAGAGCTTCCATCACTGGAAGAACACTTGGGTGTTTCCAAGTTTGTGATTATAAATAATGTCCCTATATGCACTTGCAACCACGCCTTTGTGTGGACGTGCATTTTCATCTCGCTTGTATACATATTGAGGAGTGTGATTGCTGCATCATATGGTCAGTGCATGTTCAACTTCATAAAAACTGCCAAACTGGTCTCCACAGTTGCTGTGCTGTTTTAGGTTCCTACCAGCAATGTGGGAGGGTCCCGGCTGTTCACACTGTTGCTAGCAGTGGGTATTGTCACCTAAAAAAATGTACCCAATTCATAGTGCATTTCCTTGTGATTTTTTCCTTTTTTTTTTCATCGTGATTTTAATTTGTACCTCCCTCATGGCTAAAGATGCTGAGCATCTTTTCCCGTGTTTATTTGCTACCCTTGTTTTCTTGGGCAAAGACTGACCTTAGGGAGTGTGAAAATCTGACAGATGAATGGTGCTTTTCTGTCAGTTTTTCATGAACACTGGGGGGATGGAGCCCCATATTTAAAGATCATGGAAGAAGGAAGATTGGAAGGGGATAGGATCTGAAAACTCAGCTATGGAGATGGATGGCTACAGAATGTTCTGGAGAGCTGAGAAAGTTTGCCACACAAAGAAATAAGCTCCTATCCTGGGGGCAACAAGGAATTATTAAGAACATGAAGATAGGGGAGCTTGGGTGGCTCAGTTGGTTAAGCGTCCGACTTCAGCTCAGGTCACGATCTCGCGGTCCGTGAGTTCGAGCCCCGCGTCGGGTTCTGGGCTGATAGCTCAGAGCCTGGAGCCTGCTTCTGATTCTGTGTCTCCCTCTCTCTCTGCCCCTCCCCCATTCATGCTCTGTCTCTCTCTGTCTCAAAAATAAATAAACGTTAAAAAAAATTAAAAAAAAAAAGAATGTGTGCTACATGGCAATGAGAAAGAACAAAATACCGCCCTTTGTAGCAACGTGGATGGAACTGGAGAGTGTGATGCTAAGTGAAATAAGCCATACAGAGAAAGACAGATACCATATGTTTTCACTCTTATGTGGATCCTGAGAAACTTAACAGAAACCCATGGAGGAGGGGAAGGAAAAAAAAAAAAAAGAAAGAGGTTAGAGTGGGAGAGAGCCAAAGCATAAGAGACTGTTAAAAACTGAGAACAAACTGAGGGTTGATGGGGGGTGGGAGGGAGGGGAGGGTGGGTGATGGGTATTGAGGAGGGCACCTTTTGGGATGAGCACTGGGTGTTGTATGGAAACCAATTTGACAATAAATTTCATATATTGGAAAAAAAAAAGAATGTGAAGATAAAGATGTCATCACTAGATCCAGAAACACAAACAGTCCCCTACCATTTAATTAATTTTGTTAGTATGTTCTTGACAATGCCTACACTATGAGCAGCATCCTGTTAAGTAAAGAAAGTTGTCATCTCAAAACCCAAAGAATATTGGAG